>NC_051847.1:153556754-153735405 GCF_002237135.1 Teleopsis dalmanni
ATGAACGATATTCGTTGTAAATTGACCTATATAATCAAGCTGACGGACTTGACGTGGTGAAGCCTTGTCGGACTTTTGCTGGAATGCGAACGTGAGTGGCTTGTGGTCAGTTATTAATACGAATTCACGACCTTCTAACATATGTCGAAAATGTTTTATGCCCTGATATGCGGCTAACAACTCACGATCGTATGTGCTGTATCGTTTTTGTGTATCTATTAATCGTTTAGAGAAAAAACCGAGTGGTTGGAACGTGCTGTCTGTCACTTGATGAAGAACTGCGCCGAGAGCTTTATCCGAGGCGTCTACTTGTAATGCAAGCGTAGCAGTTTTTGACGGATGAACAAGTAGTGTCGAGTTTGTTAGTTCATCTTTACATTTTTGGAAGATTGTTTTGTTCACTTCGGTCCAGCATAACGGTGTGTTGTCGTTCTTCTTGTTTCCTTTTATCATTTGTTGAAGTGCAGTTTGAGAATCTACAGCGTTTGGTACGAACCTGCGATAAAAGTTAAGTAATGCTAGAAATCTTCTTAATTCTTTTGTTTTTGTTGGAAGCGGGTACTCGCTGATGCTCTTCACTCGATCTGGTAGAGGTTGAATGCCCTTTTCACTGATGAGATAACCAAGAAATTTTACTGTGTTTTGAGCAAAAACGCATTTTGATACGTTTATTATTAAACCATGTTTTCTGAATCGTTCGAATACTTGTTGCAAGTGTTGCCTGTGCTCTTCCTCGTTTGCTGATGCAATAATGACGTCGTCAATATAGGCAAAGGCGAATTCGAGATCTCGTAATACTTCGTGAATGAAGCGTTGAAATGTTTGACCTGCATTGCAAAGTCCGAATGTCATGTTAGTAAATTCAAATAATCCAAATGGAGTTATGATCGCCGTTTTTGGAATATCCCCCGGTTCAACTGGTATCTGGTGATATGCCTTAATCAGGTCGATGGTTGAAAAAACTTTTTGGTTATATAACATGTGTGCAAAATCATGTATGTGAGGAACTGGGTAACGATCTGGGATGGTGATTGCATTTAAGCGACGGTAATCTCCGCAAGGTCTCCAACTACCGTCTGGTTTTTTTACCATATGTAAGGGGCTAGCCCAATTGCTGCTTGATGGACGGCATATTCCGGCTGTGACTAAGTTTTGGAATTCTTCTTTTGCTGCTGCTAGCTTGTCTGGAGGTAACCTACGTGGTCTCTCACATATTGGTGGACCTTTTGTTAATATGTGGTGAGTGACTTTGGTCACCTGGCGATTTGTCGGTGTTGGTTTAGTGATGTCGATGTATTCTTTTAGTAGATCTGCAATTTTGCAAGATGTGTTCACAGTTGATATTTTTTGCGCATTTACCTTACGTTCGCTTGCGGCTGAGAAAATCTTTGTTGATGTGTCGATCAACCGTTTCATTTTTATGTCTACTATTAATCCGAAATGATTTAAAAAATCTGCACCGATGATTGAAGTGTTTACATCTGCGATAATAAATGGCCATGTGAAATTTCTTCGTAAGCCAAGAGCTAGAGTTATCTCTATTTCTCCAAATGTTTTGATCATAGAACCATTTGCTGCGTAGAGTATTCTTTCGTTCTTATTGTTTGTATTTGAATTTTTTTGTTTGGCGGCAATAAGTGAAACATCTGCACCCGTGTCTATTAGGAATGATTTTTTTGTCTTATTGTCATATACGAACAGTCTTGTAGATGTTTCGTTTACAACTTCCTCTGCCGCCGTAGACGAAGTCGGTTTTAGTTTTTTGTGCCATATGTGCATGGCTGCTTGCAATTTTTTGCATTTGACCCATATGTTCTATGATACCAACAATTTGTACTGGTCTTTTCTTCACTATCATCATGACATTGCCGGTTTCTGGATGTTGAACGTGAACGTTGATTTGTTCTTGAGCGGTGTTCGGTTGATAATTTCGAGACCATTTTCGTCAGTCTGGTTACTTCTCGTTGAAGTTGTTCGATTTGTGCATCACGTTGAATATGAGCTGCTGCAGGGACGTTAGCTGCATTGACGTAAGTTCCTTGCATTGTTGAGTTTATACGGATTGTTTCGGTTATGTTGTCTGCCAATTCCGCCATCTTAGGTAGTTCCCCTTGAATTGTGGCTAGACATGTCTGTACTTCTACAGGAAGACGTTGTAACCATAACCCTTTCAGTAATTGTTCGTCTTGTTTGCTTCCACTAATACGTTGCAATTCGCTTAAAAGATGGGATGGCTTTTTATCCCCAAGCTGTAAACCACTAACTAATTTTTGTATGCGTTTTTGTTCACTATCCGCAAAGTTTTTTATTATTGCTTGCTTGATAGCTTCGTACTTCTGAGTTGCTGGTGGATTCTGTATTGTGTTATAAATTTGTTCTAACAGCGATCCATCCAATGCTGCGATAACTGTGCCAAACTTTTGAGTATCGCCCTTTATGTTGTTGACTTGGAACCAGTAGTCCAACTGAATAAACCAAAGGTCAATGTTGTTTTTTATTAATGTTGGCATCGGCAGCTTTATTGCAGTGATTGTTGCGTTTTCATTGATTGGGTTAGTGTCTTCGGTTATCTTCTGCTCTTGAGTAGCCATTTTTTATATTCGGCGTCGGCTTGGTCACCAATGTAGTGGTTTTTTATGTTGGGGTTCATTTCGAATTTAACACTCCGTATTGGTAATGGATAAGTTAATTTAACACTCCGTATTGGTAATGGATAAGTTTATTTATTTCTTATACTTAGTTATTATAAAATATTCTTAAAGTTAAGATTTATGTTTTTACGTCTTATTCACGTGCTGCTTTTTCTTTTTCCAAACTACTACTGGCGGGAACTGCGGCTATTGTTGTCTCCTTTGTGCCTTGTTGACAGTTCTTTTTATTATATTTTTTGGTGCTGCCACAATTCTAAGCAAAACCTGATCATATGTACATATATATATTCACGACTAACCCAGTGATATTAGTAGTCTATTTAGATACAAAATCTACCAACATGGAATTATTATTTACACAATTTTAACCGAAATTATATTTTTTTCGATTTATTTTAATTCATATCATCGTATGTTCAACGATTGATATCTAAGTATACTCTGTGCTGTCCTCGAAAAAGGTGGCCCAATGATTCGTGCCAACTATAGGGAAATCAGTTTAAAACTTAATGTTAATAGACCAGAAACATTCTTCATGTGAAACTGAATATGGAAGCGATAGAAAGGGTTTGGATAGTAACTGTAGCTTCATCAAAATAGGATGAAGTCTATTACGCGAACTTTTTAATACAATGCGAAGCTTCAAACAATGTGATCCTTTATTGTGTTCTTTCTTCAAATTAAGTAAATTAAATTAGATTAAAAAGATTTCAACTGAAATTTCGGTTTAGAATTTACGTTATGACCAAAAACCAGTAAGGTTTTACATATACAATTAATTCATTACTGTGATATTATCACAGTTAATATAATACAACTATTTCAATATATCAGTTATATTGAAAAAACTAAGAAATGAACTCCACAGATATGAAATAAATACAATATATCATTTCAATTCTTAAATATTGTAAAAGCAGATTCGTTATTAAGACATTTAGTCCATTTTAAATCAGACAAGGAATAATGTTATCCACTGAATACTGGTTTTGCTTAATCATGTCATGAAAATGGATGACGACGAAGCGGAAAATGGGTTTGAAGTCATAATCTCTGGTGGGATTATGATCTGACTAGATCAAGTTGAGGAACTACTAACCGAAATTAATATACTCGACTGGAGAATGTGCAAAAGCAACAAATACATCAGGCAGAAATTGGACAATAGATTTGTAAGGTAAAGTTAGTAGGAAATCGAGCAGTTCAACCATCCTCTTAATAAGCTTTGGTATGTAACGTGATTCATATTTCTTCATTGTCGGTGTCTATGATACATTATAATTTTGGTAAAATCTGTAATGTGCATTAGATTTAAGATCGGTATATTTGGTATACTGCAAAACTTAATCTTCAAAGTCATACGGTAAGTTTTTATAGAATAGATATCAACTCGATATCTAGACTATTAAGTGCTCGTACATAAATAATTTGTTGATTTATAACTATAGTAAATCTGTCCGGTTTATTATTAACAATCGAATTAATTGAATTTATTATTGCCACGTGGTTGACTATACTGCAAATTCAGAAAATATCACAGCTATAAGTTGACTTCAGTAGAATTAATTGTTAATTTCAAAAGAAGTTACTGATCTGAGAAATTAACATTGGATGTTAATATTCCAAAAGTCATGGTTTTCTGGGTATTTTAGTATAATGGGAAGAAAGTATTATACTAAAATATAACATAATTTCAGATTGAATAGTTTTTAAGCTTAGAATTGAATAGAAGAATGGCTTAAATAAATATCATTATAAATATATGTGAAATTTTTAAAAAGTATTTAGCCAAACCTAGATATTTTTTGTTTAAATATTTACTTTTACATTAATAAAAAATAAAAATATATTGAAATAATTCAAAACTAAAGAAATGTAATCTTCAAGTACAGAAAGGAGATGAAGAGAAAGAGAAAACATGGCACTGCACGTAGTCAGTATAGTGGACTACATACACGAGATTAACGATAATAGAATGTAAAATAAAAACTATTTAAATCTATTTAAAATAAATAAAATAATTATACATATTAAAAATAGTACAATTTTTTAATATACTTCAAATTCAGATTGTCATTGCAATTACAAAATAATTTTTCTTGAAAGTAATTAGTTATTATGTTTATAAAATAAAGTATATGTTATCATAAAAGAAAACGTGGGACTGCGATATAATTCTTCTCATAATATATATTATATTCTACCGAGGAATTCGAAATCCGAGGGAAACAAGCGCTGATACTCAGACAGTAGAATTTTTTTAGTGTTCTTAATAGTGCTCGAACTAACACCTGTAACATCGCTTATATCCTTTATTTCCACCTCATGCTTGACAATCTAAAATTTTACAATAGGTTACTAAATACAATATTGCTTTTAAAAGTATATTATTTAGCATTGGAGTAATATTTCATACCTCACAGGCGAAATATATGGAAGCGGCGGCAATTGATATTGGAGATTTGTTGATCGCAACTTGCTTTTCTTTTGCTTGTCTTGAAATATCGATGGCTTTCTTTTTAACGATATTGGGTAAACCTTTTTGGATGAGAAAAATAATATAATTTATTTTATAGGTAGACCATTTCTTCATGTGATCAAAAATATACCAATGTTTCCGCAAAAGCGCGAGATGACGTCGTCACTAACAATACAATCAACGTTGCAGTCTAAGAGTCTTGTAACTTTCTTATAGCTGCGCCCAATATCTTTAACACTCAAATCATTGGTAGCAGAAATCTCTTTGAAAGTACGGGGTACGCCTTCTTGACGGCATGCAATGAGTAAACATGCTCCGCATTTAGCCAAAACTGTTCGAGATATTCCTCTGTTGCTATGAATCTAAAATGGATACTCAGATATTAAAAGCCGTCAATATAAACACCGATTAAAATTGTATGGATTAATATTTTTACTATTATTCCGTGTTAATGTTAAATGTAACTTTAAGTTATTAGTTCGGAGCTAATTGTTTACACACCTTTCGATACAAAAATTTTGCTCGATCAATAATTGATTGCGTTAAACTTATCCGAGCTCCCATAGAATAAATTTCGTCATACGCTTTAATTAGCGCTTGTTCTGAACTGGTTATTAACCGTTTAGTTCCACTTCGTGAAAGTTGGTTTGACGACGATTGTTGGCTTGAAGGAACCACAGTAAAAGTTTCCAGATTTGCTTCAGTCAGTAAAGGGTTTTCAGGCCCACCAACGCGATTCCTGTTTTGGGTTTCCTCATGTTCAATGGATGTACGCCACTCGCAGCCAGTATCAATTGTACGGTCGACCACAAGCCCACACTCAGAACAGATCATGTCAGCAGTTCGATCATCGTTGATAAGTGGTGCATCATTGTGATATTTACAACATACGCCGCTGCAGATGATATTCAAAAATAAATAAAAATTTTATAAATTGCAAAAATTTTAAATTTAAATGAAAGCCACGGTCAATAAAACTTACTCTGTAGTATATTCCATCCTTTATTTTCTAATTAAACCGCACTCATTCACAACTAGAACAGAAAGGACGCCAAAAAGAATTTGTAGAGTAATATTGGAACGACATAGAACGTGGTTGCTATATGGAATGAGTGGTACTGCTATTTGACATTAAAACAGTGATACTTTATGTTTTTTTTTTGCTTGGCATTGCTTACTTAATACTTGGAAGAAGTAATAAAGAGTGGCATATATTACGCATTTCAATAACTTCATTATGGCATATATGAGTTCAAAAAAATTCCAATTAAAGATCATAATAATTATTTTAAATGTTAAAGTTAACTACCTCCATCGCTCTATACCTTCACCATACCCCATATATTTTGTTAGTTTGATAATTAAATTCAGTTTTTCAGTAGCCAGAGTTAATAATTTCAGTGGGTCAATTACAGAAATATGAAGAATACACATTTTAAAATTATTATGCGATTATGTTTTGCGCAAGATGTCATAATTTGAAAATTTTTTTACTCCCCACATCGTGGTGAAAGTTAAAAATTGTATATTGAAAAAATAAAAAAAAAATATTGCTATGTAATTATTATATGGAAAATTGATCATTTGATGGGCCGTTATGATACCTCTACAATAGATACAAACATAGACAAATATTTATAAAGTATATCTGTAATTTTATGTAATTTTGTTTTTAATTTTTGAGTTGTTACGTCGAAATCATTTTAAAATCGGTTTTGTTTGTCTTTTAAGAATTTTATCTTTTATCTTGAGCGCTATTTTTAGTTTATTTCTATTTGCCGTATTTCGGCAATTTATTAATATCTGCAATTATTTCCAGAGTTATTAAGACATAAAAATAATTATGATATGTCATTACGTATACATATATTTGGTTAGATTTCTTGTTATGTTAAGCTTATGTTAATGGCGTTCACAGTGGTTATTAGGCACTGATATCATGGTATTGCTGGTGGTGCTTAGAGGTGTTGACGACACCATACGGGTGACGATGGGATGCATGTGCTGATACAATCGGGAGTGAATTATGTGCCAGCAACATACTGAAGGTGAGGGCTTGCAGCTGCAGAAATAATTGGTTATGAGTCCATGCTGGTGATAAAGCTCTAGTTACAGAGTTTCGGTTTTTGAAAATTTGAGTTCAATTAGCGACTAGTGGTTAGGAGCCAGAAATTCAAAATAAGAAGACGGAACATTTATCAAGCACACGAAACAAAACATAGTAAGAGAAACGTCAAAATTAATTTCCAATAATATAAAAAATGTATATAAAAAATTCAGATTAACTAAACCAAGTCGACATTATTTTAATGGTTTCACTTCCATCCCTTAAAATAGAATGAAATTTTGCATCTTAGCCGACAAAAATCCAATTGTACACAAAAAAACAAACAATTTTGCTGATAAATCAAAATATTTTGATTTTTATCCGACTTGTCGTCAGACCTGCAAATATTACTATTACACATCAGACTTGGGACAAATTTCGCATTTCAACATACAAGTTGTACGACCAAAACTTAGGTGTAATACCTGCTTTACACACAATCAAGCAAGTGTACTTACTAGTCTGTAACAAGTCTTTTACTTATTGGAATTATTTGCTTTCTGTAGGATTTACTTTTGTGCTTAAGTAATTATTTTGAAACCCTAATAAATAAATGTGGTTATTTGATATCGGATGAAAAAAGAAAATTCTGTACTGTGGATTCAATACTAGAATTTATAGAGGATGTTGGACTTAGAGAATTATATGGCGTTTACACTGACCGAAAATGGGTCATTTCGAATGAGCCATTTGGAAGTGTTTACATTTGTTGTAATTCATTTGTACTCATTTTAAACAGTTGATTTTTCAACTTGCCTGTTGATTTGAATCAACTTGCCTGTGCCAAAATATTGTTGAATGAAAGTTAAATATACCTTCAAATCTTACAGTAGAAACTGAAAACTTGTTTTTGGCTTCGATTAATTTATTTTTGCGAAATAGAAGTTCCAAAAAGAAGTGCATCGTTTTCAAGCAAATGCAACCACCAAACATTTGTGTACTTTTTTTGTAAATATGTCTAAAACAGCTTTCTCAAAACGTCAAAATACCACGAAAAGATTTTATTTAGGGTATGTTCAATGTATTGATTTGCATTTGGAACATATTTGGAACTCATTTATACAGAATGAGATCCAATGGATCTCATTTGAGTCATTTACTCCTCATATTCGATTTTTGACCAAAATGAACCATATGAGGCTAGTGTAAATGCCGCATTATTCTCATTCCATGACGAAAGCACAACTGTGACTAGCTCTTCCTAGTTTGTATTGTTTGTCTATTGCCTTTTAAACTAGTTGATGTAAATACAGCGCCCGCTCTTAAGCTCAAAATTTTTTTTCTTATTGAAGATGTTTCTTAATATTTTCAAACCTTGTTGAATTTTTACTGTAGTAAATGTAAAAAAAAGGATTGATATAATCTAGAGTAAGTAAGTAACTAATTCTCTTGTTAAATATGAATATATTATCTTGCACCCAAACCACAAAAATCATAACAAAAGTAAATAAATAATGGATTTTTAGGTAACAAGAATTATTGATGTAATAAGATGTAATAAATTAACTAAATATACATTTTTTCAGTTACATTTACTTCAATGTTATCTCAAAAGCAAACCTAATTTCCACAGTGTATTGGCACCATAAATATTCATAATTTACTTAAGTTAATTAAGGGAAAATAAATGGAAAACAACACACAACACCGATCCGCCATATGCGGATTGAGATTGAGGAACGAGAAGAAATTTTCGCATATTTCCCCAAAGATTAACAAGTTTGCGTCAAAGCATAACCAAAAATTGTTGATGGTTTCTCATTCGCCGTGGTTTCTGCCGCAAAGGATGCTGCAGTGCAGAACAAACGAACCGAAGTTAACCATTATCCTTGCAAGTTTGCTTACATGTGAAATTGTGTTCGAAATGTGTTTGTGGATCTTTTATATTTATTTTCTCTATTTATATCAAAAAGATTTCGTTTTGATATTTTTTACTATTTTTTAGCAAAGTTTAAAGAAAATACAAGCTATTAACTGTAATAGTTTTCATAAAAAGTAAATTTTTTTTTTATTCTCATTCAGGACATTGGGGAATTAATATAAATTTTATTATTTTCATTTATTTTTATACTTTTTACCTAAAAAAACAAATTTGAAAATTTTATGTGTTTTTAATGTCCTTGCGCGGAAATTGCGTGAAAATTTGGCTCCAGCTTACACGTGTTGATTTGATGTTTTTTATAAAATTTTATGGTCAAGCTTAAGATAAAACTCAACGCAGACGAATATTCTATGCAGGAGCAAAGATGAGGTTTCTTAAATATCTTAGGTAAATAAAGCACTTTTTTCGAGTTTATGGTTTCCGCACAGTAGCTGGCCGTTTTACGAGGACAATTAAATTTTTTTTTGAATATTTATCTTTTAACATAAGCGCCAATCTGGCTGTAGATAATGGCACGTTTTTTTATTTGACTAATTTTTATATAGAGGTTTTTTCGAACAGTAGTGAACTACAACAACAAAAAATTTTTTTTTTTTTATTATTTTAATTAATTGAATTTTTGGCTGACCATACAGCTGTTTCGAGTATTGCCAAATACCCTTCATCAGTGGTCTTGGAAATAATTCTTATATTTAATTATTTGTAAATAATTATTTTTGAGACTGCAAGTACCAGGAATCTTGCCCTGCCGATTTAGAAGCTTAGAGTCAGCGCTCTTTTACCAAGTGATCCAAAGCCGTACTTGAATTTTTATGTTCGCATATTTTTCTGATGTTTTGTTACTTTTGCTATGAAAGTTTTTATTAACAATTTTACTTGCTGTGTTTATATTAGAATGAAATCCTAAATCAGCTGTAGAATAATTAAATTAATTAATTAATTATATTTTTATTTTAAATTGTTGAATTTCAATACAATTCTGTTTGTAGAGGCATTACTTGTTGCATGATTTGTTCTTTCTTATGTATAGAACCTAAGCTAGGAACGTAATTTTTTTTTCATAATTTTTATATGAAAGAAAAGTTCCTTCACTTTTAAAGATATTTTTCGAAGAAATATTATTCTAGTTAATTTATACGCTGTTATGAAAGTTTAATATTACCATGAACAAGAGGCTTAATACCTAGTAGAATAGGTTTATCGTAGCCTAAAATCATAGGCGTAGCGCAAGTAGATAGGGGGTAGGGAGGGGTTATTGAGCGAGCGTGGGGAGTGGACTAGTGGTAAACTCTGTCACCGGGATCACGAGAGCCACGGTTGTAGAGTGGGATGATGGGAGCATCCGAGTCCGCTCATCGAAATGTAGTGTAAGGTTTTTTTTATTAATAAGCACTCAAAAGCACCAAAAGCCTAAGTCAGTGCGGGACTTTAACTCACGGAAAGTGCCTCCTGGAACTACCGTTAAGTATTACGTCAGAAGGCATAGCTTGAGGTGTGAGTGTTGGGGTTTGAAATGAGTGCCTTGGACGAGGTCTGTTGGCAGGATGCTGCGGGTAGAGACATCAGGGTGAGGTTTGTGCAGTATTTAAAAATTCTTTGTGTCTGAAACGGTTTTAGCTACTTTATGATGTTCTGTATTGTTAGTTTAGTGAAGAGCAGTTTAATTTTTCAAGTGAATGAAGAAAATATCACGTAGACTATAAATCCCGGCACAAAGTGATTTAACGAAAAAATTTAGCAATAATTTAACAGCAGAAGAGGGTGAAGCACAACTGGCTCATGAAGCAGTGGAAAGAGAAAGGGGTTTTACTATTCACATTCATTTTCCACATTCACTAGGCTTTATAAATTTGATATAAAGAGTGCAGATAATTTGGCTACATGCCCTGGTTTTCCATAATAACAACATTTGGAAAGATTTTTTGAAAGTTTGGTTTTTGGAACTATGATTTATTAGATGGTATGCAGGCATAACTTCGTACTATGATAATATTCTGTCAAGTGAAACACTGCGGTGCATTGACGTACACTTTATGTTCAAACTAAAACTGGAATTTCTAGCTAGGAATCTCAATTCAGAATATAGGGGAAGAAATGAAGAAGATGATCAAAAGGATTAACATTTATGAAGTAAATATATCTAAGCCATAAAGAAGATTGTGATCAAATTTAGAGGTAAGTAATTGTAAATGGAGTTAGAACAACGAGGTTAAATGGATTATTTAAGAATAAACTTTATGTAGGAAGTTACTGGAACCACAATTATACAACGGAGAAGAAGTAAGCAATGTCGTCCAAATGGAGAACTGGGAACTGAGAAGGCTTGTTCTTGATAGAGAGTAGTAGATCAGAGGGCAGATGATTAGTGCGCAGAATTTTGAGTGGAATAATTTGCTAATAGCATAAGCTTGGCTTAAACATCAAGTTGATTGTGACGCCGTAGTTCGGTTTTTAGGTTCATATGACGAAAAGACACATTTTTAATGGTCAACGTGAGGAATAAAGATATGTTTACGGGAGAATATAACTCCAAGATATTTAAATTTGCCAATAAGTTTCACAGTTTCAGTTTTATATCAAAGGCCTTATATCTCCTGGAATGATCGCGGAAATTGCCTGTAAAGTCGACAGCTGAAACTTTTGGTGAGTTCAGTTTTAGTTACCAGTTATGGTAATAAATGGACAGTGAAATGTCGCTAAATTTTTGTTGAGGGAATTACTGACAAGCAAACAAGCGTGGGTAAGCGAATCTGCAATGAACTAGACAGTCATCAGCGAAACAAATTTGATTGACACAGGAAGAACGTGGTGAAAACATTACAAAGTAGAGGTTTAGGTTTACTGGTTTTATGGACGGGGATAACTATTGGTTTTTCTATGATTTAGGAAAATGACCAATGTTATGGGCATGATTAAAAATTATTGCACATTTGCATAAGAAGAGTGAAGGGAAGAGAGTTATTACAAATACCATCTAGTCCAGCAGATTTCATATGTATTTTCGGCTTCAAAATATTAAAAAGACCGGAGGGAGTAATGAACTCATTAGGGTCAAGTGTATTGCCACAGTTGGCAAATCTCTCAGAAGTCAGTTATACTTTTTCTGAAGTTACCATATAAATCACAGACGAAGTTGCAGGTTGTAGCATTGGAATTGGGATTACCATTATCTAAGGAGACACTATTAATTGCTCAAAGGTTTTACCAAAGATGTTGACTTTGGTAGAGTCATAAGAGATACTCATATTATCAACAATAATATCAGGTTTAATTTTTTTTTATCACAGATTTGTCTGGCTTTTTTTAAATACATCAGAGTCGCACTTAATCAAGCGAATATTAGTAATGAAACGATTATGTCTGGTCAGCTTAATTCTTTGAGTAAGAATACTATACAGATTGGAAATTATCGCTCGAGTAAATTGGAAGCGCGACGTGCCTTATTGCTTGAGGCGGTTTGTCCTCCGGCGAAAACTTTTTCGATGACGTATAAGGTCGAGTGGGGAACATGGTATCTAGGGGAACATGGTGGCTTTTTTAAGGAGAGTGTGTGAAACGTGTTCTTGGGTAGTGGTGATGAGAAAGCTCTCGAGGTATAAAACAGTGTTGTCGATTTCAACAGGATATAAATTTCAGTGTTCGAGAAGGTCGAGGTTAGAGATACAGCGATCAAGAGTGGAAAACTAAAAAGAATGTGCAATGTTTTTCTACGGATATTATTATAGGTAAGTTTAAGAAATAAATTAAAAACTTAAAATATCACAAAATCATTTCAAGCAAAAAATAATTTAAAATTTCAACTGATAATTTGCAAACATTGTTGACATGGCAAACATTTTCCGAGGTCCTCAGACGGAAATGTGTTTCATCCACTTTGCACACAATTAGGATATTTACCAAAACTAAAATGCCTGTGTGCCTAATGCATGAGTTTTATGTCGAAACGCGCATGTGGCAAGGATTTAATTAATTCAATCATTTACATTTTCCTCTTATACACGCTAAGACCACCACATCCTTGCGCCATTACCCACCAAACTAGCGTGCTTGCATACGCCACAAAAACAGGAGCATATGTAAATTTGACACGCTACATTGCATTACTTTGTGAGTTCAATTAATTTTAAGCTCCGAAATACATTGTTGGCAAATCTACTCGAAATCTATTTAAATATTTCATTATTTTACTTAATCTATTTTTTTTTTTTGTGGATGCGATGTCAAATTCTATGCGTAATTTGATTTCTATTGGCAAAATTTCCATAGAATTTAATTTCATTAATAAAATGCGTACTCTACCATTAGCGCAAAGGACGAACTTTTCTGTATGTTTACATATACGTTTTTATGTATGTGTGTGCCTGCCAGAATTCTGCACATGGAGGGCGTCCTGTGTATTCCAGAAAACTTTTTGTTTGAGTTTCAATTTGCGTAAACAAAATTACGTTTGACTTTTGTTAAATTAATTTCGCTGTCTGCAGAGTATGTTAATTTTTTCCTCTCATAAAATCCTTTAAAGAAATTTCATAATTTAATAAATTTTTTAATGTTACTTAAAATATTTTCGCTTAAGAGGAAGTAAATTTAATTAGAACTGATTTCTTGAAATTACGGACGTCGCTTAAATTCTGTTATGATTTCATTCAACATGCGTGCAGGTCGGTAAAAACTTCTGTGGAATATGAGGAAGTAAGAATAGGTATCTTAACAATCTTCATCACATCCCTTTGCTCATATCGGTGTCATTTGTGAAAGCAATGCTTACTCGTATATATATTAGAAACGATTGCTTTTGAGGCGGCCATATAACATTCCTGACATATCGACCACCCAAATGTAGAATACGAACGTGGTTATGAGAAGTAAAAATGTGGTAATAGAAAAAAGGCAGAAAGCGACGCATTATCATTAGTGCCAACAGACATTGTAAATTTGTGTAGATTAGTGTTTCTGAATAATAATTCTTTAGAGTTTAAGAATCAAATCACGAGCGTTTTAATGAACACACATTCTCCACACTTTCAAAGGACAGATAACTGTTAAGTGAAAACCCATTATTAAAACTTTTTGATTGGAAAACGCACTTTTTGATTAATTAAAATGAAATCATGTTTTAGAAATCTATCTTCCGATTACAGCAAAAGTATTACTTATTAATATAATTAATGAATTAGTTTTTTATATGAGCGTGACGAACTAACTTCCTCTAAGCTGTCAAGTTTCCAATAACACGACAGTTCGTAAATGACATGGAGAATTTATAGATGAAGCCAATCGATGGAAAGAAGCTTTCCGGCATCAAGTGTGCTAAATTCAAATACATTGAATTCTGCTGGCATACATTTTTTTCATTTAAATATGATTTATTCCAAATATTATAAGTAATAGAAATTATTAACAAATAATATATGCATATGTGTCATCAACAACTAATTCTGCTTTAAACAGTTTCCTTTATTTTAATATTATGTTTATATTACATTATTATAATAATCACTCTTTTACAAAAACGTGGCTTTTCGCTCCACGAACACACTCGGGAGTTGTTAAACTAAAGTCAAAATCATAACAACGTCATAAGTGGGAACTAGGAATTAGGAATTAAGGTACAGGGTAACACATGTATATTAACGGTGTTTTACAAATATTAAAACACTTAGTGACAAGGTAACTCAACAAGCTTAGAATCTGTCTCATTATTTTGCGATAAAAAATTGGTCAACATAAATGAACTAGAGAAATGATAGTTGCTCCGATGACTCCTGGATGGATGACAAAGCTAGAGTTTACTCCAAAGAG
Organism: Teleopsis dalmanni; assembly: GCF_002237135.1. Taxonomy (NCBI): domain Eukaryota; kingdom Metazoa; phylum Arthropoda; class Insecta; order Diptera; family Diopsidae; genus Teleopsis; species Teleopsis dalmanni. The sequence continues at coordinate 153,571,673 of NC_051847.1, forward strand.
CTAAAGCTAGCGTGCACTCTGCATCTAGTAAAATATGTTTTCGTCTATTAGGTGGAGCTTATGGTTGTTGTTGTTGTAACCCGCTGGGGGTGGTCGAACGGCACTTGGTCGTCTTTGACGAGTGGCTCCGGGACGTAGACCCGGCCGTTCTTGGAACCTTATGGTGGTCTTACATGCTTTGGAACAGCTATTGGATTGTAAGGTGTAACAGAAAAAGATTTTGATAGCGTTGGACAGTCAAGCAATTATCAAAAGGATGCAGAAGACGTTAATGTGTCAAGAAGCTTATAGAATGAGCTCATGAAAATAAGTTAACAGTCTCACCTCAAAACGATAGGTATTGTTGAGGAAAACACTTGCGGACTATGTCTAGACTATGTCATCCTTCAACATATCTCAATAGCTTCCTCTGCTGTGTTCGGTCTCAATGAATACTCCATACTTAAGGCCAGAAGGCAGTCACAATTCAAAGCCAAGACTGCTTACCTACTTGTCTCGTGTTTAGCCGATCGATATGCAAATGAAAACGCGTTTGTCTCAAATTGACGTTTACTTCTAGAGTCTGACTAAAGTTTTCTAGAAAAGCCAGACCGTGAAGAAGGACCAGATCGTGTAGACGTAATAGAGTTAGTGGACTTACATACTATTTTGTTGCCGCTAGAAGAGGCTGCAGTTATTGTGTTAGGACAGGGTACGAAATCATTGTCCGAAGTTGAAAAAGATATATCAGTATGGTCTTTTCGTGAAAATATACTTAAATATTCTTTACTCACAAATGTTGTGATTGGCAGCGTAATAGAATGTTAATTTTAAAACTTTAAAAAAGAATTTTTAACAAACTAGTTATATTTTATATAATTATTTCTTTGTTTTTATTTAAAGTAATAAAAAATTAGTTCATTCTTTATCTAAAACATATAAATTAATTTCATATTTAATGTTCTAGTTTATGAACTTCATCAGAGTCATTGGTATTAAGAAGTTTTATAGGTTTCCTGAAATGTGCCTCAAAAGAGCGTAATAGCTTCATGTCATTTTCGTTTTCAACTAAATTTAAAGCTATACCATGTTTCCCTTAAGAAAAAAGAATCAAGATTAAAAAAAAAATTATGTGCAACAATTCAATAACTTAACAGATTTACCGAATCTTCCAGTGCGCCCAATGCGATGCAAGTATGTATCGTAGTCAGGTTTCTCGTCACCATGCAAGATTGGCATATGAAAGTTCACAACTAATGTCACCTGTGTGACATCTATGCCTGTATATTTGAATAAATTTGAAACAATAACATCAACTTCTTGTTTTTACATACAAAATTAAATAAATTAATTAACAATAATTATAAATAAGTATATTATAATATGGTGATGAATTTTAAAAAATAATCTATCTATTCTATTCTCTAATTCTATTATCTAATTCTAATATCTATTCTCAAATTGTGGAAAAAATGAAAATAGTTTAATTTTCATGAAGAATAGGTTTTTGAAAAGGTGTGTTATTATTTTGATGATTGTTATGTTAGCCGATACTTTAAAGCCGATATAATATATTTTGATGTATAACACATACTTTGCGTTTCATTGACTGACTGATTGACTGAGTACTTTCCTGACTTAGTAGTATTATTAGCATCTGAATTCAGTAACAATTATATTAAAAATCTGTTGAATAACATTGAAGAGTATAGAGGATAATGTCTTTTATGTGGAATATTACGGTTTAGATAGATTCATATATATACCTAAACTTGTTGTTATTGATTGTATCAAGCTTAATTATAATAAAAATTATTTATGGTCATAACTTAATATTGTTACTACAAACTATTAAGTTATTTATTTTATTTATTAATAAAATATTTTGAGCTATGTTATTTTTAAACACCACCCACCTCGTGATAAGACATTAGTAGTCACCAAGACTTTTTCAAGTCCTGCTCTAAAGCGGTCTAAAATAGAAAGACGTTCTACAATATTTAATTCTCCCGAGAGCACGGCAACAGAGTGACCATCCTTAGTTAGTTTCCTTGTTAGCCAGGCAGCACATTTACGAGTCTGTAATTTATTTTTATACGTAAAGATTATTAATGACTATAAAGATTATATATATACATTGCAAAAAATAATTGCTTGACCAATTGTAATCCCACCATAAATATTTTGTATTGCTGTATATTTTGATTCCTCGCCTCGGCATAAAGCATAATACTGCTTGATATTATCAAGGCATTCCTGTTCACGCGGCAATCTACAAACATTATAATTTTAATTTAAATTCCATGATTATCAATTTTATTCATGAACCTTATAATCTTAGGATTAGGCACCATGTATTGCACAAAATCGAGCACTTCATCATCGTATGTTGCGGAAAAGAAAATCATCTGGCAACTCAAGTCAAGTTTTCTAAAAAATTAAGTCACGATTTCTGGGTAAAGTATTTATTAAATAGCTTATAACAATTACCTATGAATACGAATACATCGATCATGATGACCTTGAGTAGAAACCATGGTATCAGCTTCATCTAAAACAAAGACCCTAATCTTACTGAGATCAAACCACTTGTATTTAATTCCCCAATCCATGACTTTTCCGGGAGTTCCAATAATAATCTGTTCCGTGATTTGAGCTACAGATGGATCTAAATAAAAATAATTGCGTATGATCATCGATTTTTTGTTTTTTCTAAATGTGGTTTCATTAACGGAAGACATAAAAATATCTATTAAAATATTGTATTTAAGAGGATAACTATTTCGAAAAATTCTAATTTACTCCAATTTTTTAATGAAATTATAAAAAACCTTTATCATACGATTCTGTGTGTCCCACTCTAGAAATATAAAATTTTCTTCCATATGAGTTTACTTCCGTTGCATTACGTTCTTACCTAACGAATTTGTTTTTCATGGTAAATATTAATTATGAAACTACAAACTTTTATCCAATAAAGTCAACTGCACCACTCGATAGGATACTAGATACGGTCTTCACAGCAGGGAACACGTGATACTGCGATCATTGCCTCAGGCGAGTCCAAATCGTTGCACAGTTTAAAAGAGAATTTGCTTTCTATTATATTTAACAATAATTCCATTTCAATATTAGATGGAATTAAATATATAGGAATAAATATTTTTGCCTATTAACATGGGAAAGGCACATATCAAATAAGAGAAATTAATTAGACATGAAAGTATCAAACATGATCTGACTGATTGGTTGTGAAACAAAGTTTGGTTAGTTGGAAAACAAAATAGTGATAATAGTGAACAAAAGAACGTATGTATGTAATTAATAATCTCCAAGGGGTTAGAATATTCCCGAGGTAAGGAAAGCCTGTTGTAAGAGGCGACTAAGATCCCGGTGCCATTCCAGCGCTGTTTGGAATGTAAATGGTAGTAAGTGAGATTCAGTTCCGACACCCGAGCGGAGGCATATATCTGGTACCACAGAGCTTGCAGCTTCTGCTGTTCTAACCAATTGAGGTTGGTAGTGTTGCGATGGCTGTGATTAAAATTCAAATTTACGAGCGAAGAGTGATGGTATTTATTTACTTTCATTCAGCGTGGAATTGCGTTTTCACACCGGGTGTTGTGACCCAAGCAACAACAGGGGTTAAATACGTGTTGCTACTTACATAAAACTTCAATTGGTACCGGCGGAATTCCCCGGAATTCCCATGGGGCATATATCGACGAATTATCTTGATACATGTGTGAAAAACACAATGGTTTTGGCAGACCAAAAAGGTACCCATGTAAAATATTGGATCTTCATGACGATATCTCTTAGTTTAACCGGAAAATACTTATTCATACACCTGGTATATTAAACTTTAACATTATGCTATAACTGTATAATGCATAAACTAATATTAGCATACACTAGTAATTGATTATGTCTTTATAAAATTTATAGGATTTGCTTATTGTTACGAAAAAAACATTTGTATGTACTTACTGGGTTCGCCACGCACTGCATATATCACTGTGATACCTGCAGACAGTTTAGTACAGATCTCACCTGTCTGTATTGCAAGCTCATACGTTGGGCATAAGCAGATAACCTTAAATCAAGCAATTTTTATTTCATATATTAATTTGCTACTATTTAAATAAGTTAAATTCAATGTTTTTCAATGTTGACATAATGAAACATAAATATCAATTTAAGTCTGTTAAAATTTCAAGTTCCCGCGAGATCACGAAAATATATGTAACTTTGAAATGTTTTCCGTTTTTATTTTAATCAAGACTGACGAATATGACTCCGTCCTATTTTTAACACATTTTACCTATTTTATCTGAGATTGTGCTTAGAGTTTATAATGAAAGCTTATTTGTTTAATATAGTAAAGAATCAAATATTGAACTTAATGAATTTTAAAGTATGTTTTATATCTTTTATAAAAGTAACTTTTAAATAATGATATCCTACTTCGCAATTACCTGAGGATAATTTAGTTTTTTATTTACACGGGTTAACATTGCCAACACAAAAGCAGCCGTCTTTCCGGTTCCAGATTGACTTTGTGCGACTAAGTTTAAGGGCGGATCTGCCAATAGGAGTGGCAACGCATTTGCTTGTATTTTGGAGGGTCTATTGAATCCAGCTGCATAAACTGCCTTTAGTAGGTCCGCATCCCTATACAAACCAAAGACTGTAAATAAATTGGAGAAATGTAGAAGTGCACATATTACATACATATGAATGTCTTCAAAGTTTTTAATGGAAACAAGTGGTGAGTCCTTATTTGCAATATTATCATAATTCTTCAATTCATTCAACTTTTCCTTTACGAAATCTATAAGAGTATAGTTCCTGTAAATTTAAAGAAACTATTTATTACTATATTTAAAATATCATATTATGCACAAATACTTATATTTAATAATTATTTTAACTGAATACTAAAACATTACAGTTTACGGCTAGGATACAAAAAAGTTAATAATCGGAGATATAGAAAAATTGCAATCAGAATTTAGAGAGAAAAAAAAATGAATTTTTTTTTATTTGATGTATGTTATTATATACCCATGTACTATATGGCTGAATTAAAATTATCCTATCGTACTCGGTATTTTTCGAGCTATTAGATATAATGTAATAAAACTTTGTGGAGATGGGTTATGGTGGAGATATTGTAATACATTTTTTTTAAACATAATTTTTGGGATAGTTGTTTTCTGGGAGGGTTGTTTTCTGCTTGCATTTTGGGTGCTATAAAATTGTTAATAATTATGCAAAAATAGTTTTAAAAATGTACTTCAACGTAGATTTTTAAACTAGTTTCAAGATTTGTATACAAGTTTTTTCACTATATTTATTATGTTGAGGCTAGTTGGGTTATGCAATTGAGTCTCGACTGGATTATTGCTTATCATTTCTTTAGACTAAGCAATAACTGAGCTCAGATCTGCATACCTTCCCGAGGAACCTGTAACCATTCTAAGATTCATTAACACGGTGTTAGAAAGCCTGTCAGTTTTCGTAAATAGTTTCTAGGCTTTATCATTTATGTATTTTTTTGATCGGATGAATCTTGAGGTCTCAGTCTTCTTAATATACCATGACACCTTGACAAGTCTTCTCAGAGCCTTGTTTTGTGCAATTTCCAGTTGGCGAATAGTAGTGATTGACGCCTTGCTGAATGCTACACACCCATATAGAAATAGCGGTCGATTTATTTTGGTATATATCTGCTTCCTGTTCTTCCTGTTCTTCTTATTCAGTTTTTCATTTTTTAATAGTGGTTGGAAGTGATGAAGAATTTTGGCACAGCTAATGCTATTCAGTTGAACATGTTAAAGCTACGTGAATCGTTTGTCCACCGTAATGACTAGATACTTAATCCTATCCTCTCAGTTTATTACGATATCTCCCACTCTCACTCTCGGCGGGTACTGCCTCCTCTCAAGCGTAACAAACAGAGCTTTAGTTTTTCCATTATTGATTTTTATTTTCCATTTCTGGAAATACTTCAGGATGAGGCTTATATGCTCTTGAAGTGTGTTTGTTATGTTGAGAGCACATTTATCCGAGTATAGCACACGCGCATCGACAGCGTATAACGCCAGTGCCAAGGGACCTAACATTGGGAAATTGGATGTATAAATGTTGTAGAGAGTGGGGGAGAGTGGCGGTCCCTGAGGAACCCCTGGTTCTATATTTCGAACTGACGAGAGAGCGCTATTAATTTTAACCTCCCACGTAGGAAGTTGTCGATGATGTTAGTTAGCCTGACTAGAACACCGCGATGAAACATTTTTACTTTCAGAGAGTCCACAATGAACCCGCTACTTGTGCTTGCGAATTAAATCCTGCTCATTTATCTACCCTATACTCCACTTCCATGCTTTCTGGTTTGGATAGACCCAGACTTCTTAGTATTAAGCTTCTTTAACTCATTTCTCAGTCCTTATTACTGGAACGAAATTTTATCTATTATACTTCGGGATAATAATAGAAATTCCCTAATGTATTCCTCCTACCACAAAAAAGAAACTGATTCATCAGTAGCTTTTACATATCCTGATACGAATATCAAAATCATGTTTTGCTATTTTCTATAATTTTCATATTTCAATTTTGCAATATAAAAAAACAAAAGCTTTATGCACTTACTTTGCAGGTGTAACCTTATTTCCAAATCGATCCATCAGAGAGCTTCTTAGTATTCTGGAATCAGTTTCTACTAATGAAATGAAGTGACAGTAATAATAATTATAAAATTATATTAAACTTTTTTGAACTGATGTGTTATATGTTTATGTATATATGAATATTAAGCTACTTTATTTTCATAATTTGTGTTATAGCGTCATTTATTTTTTTTTTTTTGATTTACACAATCATTTAAAACCTCACATAATAATGAGTAAGATTATGAATACTATATAAAGATAATGGGATTCTTTATATTAACAATGTACAGACTTGTTATTTATTGCATTGTGAATTAATTACATTTCTTATTAAATTGATTTAATCTTATTTAAATAGTACTGTTATGACATGGTGATATATGCAGCGTATGACATGTATCTTTTTATAGGAGATGTTTTTCGGAGCCTTTTAACGCCTCTTAGCGTTCCATTAGTTTCATCGAGTAAAACATTAGAATCTAAGGATATTTTCCACAGTTGGATGTAAATGTGAGAAGTGTGTCTACATTGCTTCGTAAAACACCAGAATTAGGAAGTTAGCGATGACAAGCTTCCTTTTTGTAGAGAAATATACATAGTTTCAGGTAGAGGCGAGGCGTCGAATGGTTCAGAGTGTTCACTGAACACCTTAACAAAGCTTCCTTTTTAGATTTTTTTTATTAGGTAAATAATCTCGCTATATTGCTACTTAGCATTTTTATAATAGCTTTTCCAAAAAGATTAACATAAACACAAAACGTACAATACAAACAAAATCACACATACATATGTTAGTTACACCCAACACTACTTATAATTAATAAAAGAGTAATATATATTAAGGTTCAGAATAAAACTACACCGCGCTGCTTACAAAGCATGCAAATGAAATAACATTCACATTGGGCCTATGTTCAATATTGAATAAACACAAAACATACAAACAAATATAACAATAAAAGAGAAAACAAGTCCCGCAAAATGTACGTAAAATAATCATAACTCTTAAATTAATGCGTGCAAGCGGTTCAATAAAAAAAGTGAACCTCCAATGTTATGCGAAGTAAATACAAAAGAGAAAAGAAATGACTGAGCGAAAATCGCTTTACATTTGATAAGAGGTTCAGTCGACTGAACTGAACCGCAAGTTCATACAAAGCGTGCAAATACAATCAAAGTCACGGTTGCTGTTTTATAAGAGCAAATGGTTCAGTAAAAAAACTAAACCGCCCATAGTAAATACAAAGTAAAAGAGTAAATGAATTCATGAGAGTTTCTTACTCTTATGTAGAGGTTGGAAATAAATCAAAAACAAAGTCATTATTGCAATTTTATACTAGCAAATGGTAAAAGTAAAGAAAAAAATTAAAGAAATTTGAAGTGAAAAATAATATTTAGAAATGGATAAATGTGTGATTAAAGATTTAATTCAAATATCTTTTTTTAAACGATCCTCTGAAAAAAAGATTTTAATTCATAAAATGAATAGACCAACTCCAGATATGAAGAATTTGATACCTATTGTAAAAATGTCGAAATCTGTGGTAAGTCGTCGTTTTCCTACAGCTATAGCTTGTAAGGATGGAAATTTTGTAATAATTTCCAACCTACATAAATTTAGTAACACCACCACTTTGAACAAAATACGTGAAGTAATCTGTAATTAGGAGAAAACATTTCAATAATAAATACAAAAGGTATATAAATAAAAATAACCATATAACATACCTTCATTATTTTTCCACATAAATTTATTTAAATTAATAAATAATAATTTATTTATAAATTATTTATTATTTTATTTATAAATAATTCAACTATAAAATAAAACCACGAGCACCGCCGCTTTTTATAAAAATGTAAACAAACATTTACAAACGTCAAAAATGTCAGAATGCAATTCGCTGCAAAAAGATGCACAAGGGAGCTTTTGTGTAAAAGTGTTAAGGGCAGTAAGTTCAACTAAGATCAACTCTAAGCTTTGTGTACTTTACACAAAAAGTTCAAGAGAAATGCATATAAAATAAGGCGCAATTTTCTAAGAATTTAGTGAGTCTTGTATGATCACTCGGTGGCATTGTATGTCAAAATATAAAATAAATAAATATAAAAAATATTGTCTGACACAGTGGCGGTTTTAAGCCTAGTTGTATAAATTACTAAAATATATATATAATTGTGTACAAGTGCATGGGCGGTTTTAAGTCAAGACACTTGGACACTATTGTATAGATATTCTATAACCAAACAAGGAAATATATTTTTTGTATATATACACTAACCCTTCTGTCCCACACAGGTACGCATTGAGCAAGTAATCATACGAAGATACAAACCACGGAACCAGATTAGAGATCACCGAGCTCCAAAGGAACAACCTCCAGATACAGCAGAATACCAGGAAATAATCTCAAGTTTCTCAAGTTTAATCACGTTTAATGAATTTACTTTGTTTTTTTTTTAAAAAATACTATGTCATTGAATTGTACACATTAGTAATCTCAAGTTTACATAATGACGTTTAACTAAATTCCTTTTTTTATAAATACTATTTTCATGAATTAATAATATTTTAAATAAATCTACATTTAAAATTTAACACACATTACTTTTATTTTGAGAAGTCCTGTCTCCGCGAATATAAATTTATTGTAGCGACCCCCTGGAAAAGACTGAGGATACCCCAGCATAAATTATAACGAAACGGGAAAATCCGTGTCGTTACAATTTATGCCCCACGTTGGGCGCCAACGCATTGAGCAAGTAATCATACGAAGATACAAACCACGGAACCAGATTAGAGATCACCGAGCTCCAAAGGAACAACCTCCAGATACAGCAGAATACCAGGAAATAATCTCAAGTTTCTCAAGTTTAATCACGTTTAATGAATTTACTTTGTTTTTTTTTTAAAAAATACTATGTCATTGAATTGTACACATTAGTAATCTCAAGTTTACATAATTACGTTTAACTAAATTCCTTTTTTATAAATACTATTTTCATGAATTAATAATATTTTAAATAAATCTACATTTAAAATTTAACACACATTACTTTTATTTTGAGAAGTCCTGTCTCCGCGAATATAAATTTATTGTAGCGACCTCCTGGAAAAGACTGAGGATACCCCAGCATAAATTATAACGAAACGGGAAAATCCGTGTCGTTACAATTGGCGCCCGAGCAGGGACAGACAGACTTCTCAAAATTAAAACGAAGTAATATCTACGTTACCATGGCACAAGCTAACATGATCAAAAGATAAAATCTAAATACTTTCATCCGTAGTCCAATTCAAGCCAGTTCAACAGAGAAACATACAAGACGTTCGCATAAGCAGCACATCATGGACTTATCGTATGCACAAACCGTGGAGCGGATACGAAAATGGTCTGTAAAGTACAATGGAGGAGTAGATCCAATAGATTTTGTGGAAAGCATAGAAGAGTTAGCAGAACTTGACGACGTCAACGTGAATCTAATTCCCAGGATGATGCCTGTACTGCTTGAAGACAAAGCACTGATGTGGTACCGGAACAACAATAAACAGTGGAACCTCTGGTCAAGCTTCAAGACAGACTTTCTAAAATTTTTTCTTTCATCTAGATATTTCGACAGATTAGAAGACGAGGTGCGAGCACGAGTTCAGAAGGAACAAGAAAGTTTTAAAGATTATGTACTGGAAATCAAATATCTTATGCGACACACAGGCATAAACCAAGATTCGCAATTGGAGCAAATATACCGAAACATGCGCACAGAGTACCAAATGTACATCAAACGTCGAGACTTTTCGAGCTTAACAGAATTAACAATACTAGCTGATGACTTCGAAGAACTTCGCGCAGAACAGGATAAAATGAGTCGACGCGGTGTTCAACAGGAAGTGATAGTTGGTCGCATAGAAGTTGAATATCCACAAACGATGTTATTGGAAAATACAGTGAGACGCGTACCTACTATGTCGATACAAGATAAACTTATTCCCAGTTCAAATTCCGAGTCACCTATTCTCAACCAGCAGAGAAGTAATCAGCACCGCAACCAGCCGACAGCTAAGCAAGTAACAGCACGAATCATACAAGATCAAGATATATTTCAAAATCAAATGTACCAAGTATCAACTCAGCAGAATATCCAACATGTCATGCCAGTAAGAGAAAATCTAAAACCATTCAATCGAAACCAAGTCACAGAAGTTCAACAAATGCTGCAAGTCCAACCATGCGAACCAAAGCAAGAATCACAAAATATTAGGCCCATCAGAGGAAATTCACAGGTGCAAGAAACACAACGACAAGTAAACCCAAAACTTACAAAGAAGAATCCCGAAGTATTTAAGCCAGCACAAGTTACACCAGATCAGGAAATATTTCAAAGTCAAACGAAGCAAGTATCAGTACACCAAACACTGCAACGTGCCACGCCTTTCAAAGAAAACCTAAAATCGTTCAATCAGAATCAGGTCAAAGTAGGTAAACTTCCAAATGAAGTTCAAATTCAAACGTGTGGACCACAGCAAGATTCAAAACCCATCCAGGAAAATCCCAAAGTATCCGAACAACAGCGAGTCAACCCAATTCAGCAAATATTACAAGCTCAAACACAGAAAGTACAACGACAGAAAGAACCAATCGTAATCAAAGCGCAAAAATACAAGATTCAACGGCACAGAGATCCAAGTCCGGGCAAGGAAAATTCACAGGTAGCTAATCAACCAAGAAAAATCAGTCCAACGAGGAATCACCATATAACACAAGTTAAAATTCAAGATACACAAGGATACGTAGAACAACATCAAGTTCAAGATATTGAAACACAACAAGGTCAACGAAAGGTTACAGTAATCGAAGATCATACCAGACGAGTTCGATTGACTCAAGAAACCCCAAGTCCGACACAATCATTGCAACAAGTTTCAATTAACCACGATAGTCAACGAAAGCAACAGCCAGAAGAAGAAAAAAATGATTCCACACGTCCGAAGGATAAGATAGACAATCCTCTGATACAAGTACAGGAACTAAGTCTAGGAATTCCAAAACCATTCAGCACCCAAAAATTGCAGAAGCCGATGAATAACTTAGATGTACTTCAGCAGAAGGACTATGATCTTGTTAGTATACACCAAGATAAATTTTTCAAAATATTCAAGAGCCCAAAGAAACGGCACAGAAATCATGCAGGCAGATAGTGGCAAATTAATTTTCCTCGGAGAAGGAGGGAAATGTAAGGATGGAAATTTTGTAATAATTTCCAACCTACATAAATTTAGTAACACCACCACTTTGAACAAAATACGTGAAGTAATCTGTAATTAGGAGAAAACATTTCAATAATAAATACAAAAGGTATATAAATAAAAATAACCATATAACATACCTTCATTATTTTTCCACATAAATTTATTTAAATTAATAAATAATAATTTATTTATAAATTATTTATTATTTTATTTATAAATAATTCAACTATAAAATAAAACCACGAGCACCGCCGCTTTTTATAAAAATGTAAACAAACATTTACAAACGTCAAAAATGTCAGAATGCAATTCGCTGCAAAAAGATGCACAACGGAGCTTTTGTGTAAAAGTGTTAAGGGCAGTAAGTTCAACTAAGATCAACTCTAAGCTTTGTGTACTTTACACAAAAAGTTCAAGAGAAATGCATATAAAATAAGGCGCAATTTTCTAAGAATTTAGTGAGTCTTGTATGATCACTCGGTGGCATTGTATGTCAAAATATAAAATAAATAAATATAAAAAATATTGTCTGACACAGTGGCGGTTTTAAGCCGAGTTGTATAAATTACTAAAATATATATATAATTGTGTACAAGTGCATGGGCGGTTTTAAGTCAAGACACTTGGACACTATTGTATAGATATTCTATAACCGAACAAGGAAATATATTTTTTTAGTATATATACACTAACCCTTCTGTCCCACACAGGTACGCATTGAGCAAGTAATCATACGAAGATACAAACCACGGAACCAGATTAGAGATCACCGCGCTCCAAAGGAACAACCTCCAGATACAGCAGAATACCAGGAAATAATCTCAAGTTTCTCAAGTTTAATCACGTTTAATGAATTTACTTTGTTTTTTTTTAAAAATACTATGTCATTGAATTGTACACATTAGTAATCTCAAGTTTACATAATTACGTTTAACTAAATTCCTTTTTTATAAATACTATTTTCATGAATTAATAATATTTTAAATAAATCTACATTTAAAATTTAACACACATTACTTTTATTTTGAGAAGTCCTGTCTCCGCGAATATAAATTTATTGTAGCGACCCCCTGGAAAAGACTGAGGATACCCCAGCATAAATTATAACGAAACGGGAAAATCCGTGTCGTTACAAGCTTTATGGTAAATAAAAACCAGTGGTTTTGTACGCGATTTGCTTGTGGAAAGGACAAAACTTAGAAATAGGGGGAATACGTTATAGTTGGAATTCTGTTTTGATCAAATTGTGAACACCTTGCTAAAAAGCTGACGCCTCGCTACTGGTTGCAGGCATATTTCTTAAAGCCTCGCGGTAGAGATCAATGTGTAACGAATGAAATTTAAATGTACCATATGTAGCACATTAAAGACATATCTGTTGTCATTCACGAAGTAATTAATCTGATTTTGTGTTGTGGTGGCCATATAGCATCTCTATTCATACATGTCAACGTAAAATAGAGAAAAGCGACAAGCAACGTACCAACATTAATGCCATCAAGATTAATAATGCAGTCATTATTATTAATGCAGTCAATATTAATTTGTGTTGCCTAGTGTTTTTAATAATAAATAATTTAAGATAAAAACACAATCCCAAGCTTAGTATGGATTTTGTATGCTAATTATTATTAAATTTAAACAAGACAAACTAGGAAGTAATTGAAGTACGATATCCTATATTGTAATAAATTTATTTCAAATAATTCTGTAAGAACCCAATTGTAATTAATTACGGCCTATGAATGATGTACAGATGTTTAGTGTAAACGTAAAAATTTTTTTAGAATTATGTATTATTTATGTTATCGATATAAATCCTAAAATACAGCTCTGCTATTTATTAGGAAGTAGCGTCTTCGTTGTCAAGTTTGATCGTGTTCCTCATTGTGAAAAAGTTGTAAGTTAGCAAGAATTTCGATTCGCTAACTATTAGATAAATTGTGAATTTTGAATTTATAGAAATAACTTAACAACATTAGAATGCCACGCAAAGTAAAGGCTTGTACTTCTGATACGAAGTGGACCACAAACAAGGAAATTGAGTTTATTTTTGCTATGGGAAACTTAAAACCAGTCGGAATTAACAAACACCTTTACATGGATGTCATAACAAAGAGACTATCTAAAGCACTCTCCAAAAATGTAAGCAGCGAAAATAATTGGTCATATTTGCGAACTTTATACAACCTTGAAGAGTTAGAAAAAGAGGAAAAACTTCCATTTAGTAATGAACAGATGGAATTCAAATTAGATGATGATGAGTATAAATACTATAAAATATTAAGTTTAAAAAAAGTATCGTTGAAAAAACCATCGTCTGCTGAACTTTCCTCTGATAATAACATCAGTCTAGGTAAAATATTTTTGCAAACAAAAAATTAATTATTATTAATCTGAATTTTTAGATGGAGGGCTCACTGAAATAGTCGATAGTATGGGCAAACTATAACTTTGTTCATAATAAATATGTTCTGCACAGCGGCTTGTTTCAAAAAGAAATTAAAAATTCAATACATTTATTAAATATATCACAATAGAAGAAATTAAATAAGAAATGTTGTGTAACATATAAATAATTTAATAAATTATTTATTTATTTCATGTTTGGTATTTGTATTAAATAATTAACAAAAATTACTTTTGCTCGGAATTAGATATTTATAGGAATTTATAGGAAAATAATTAGACCATCAAGTCATTGGTCATTTTAGATAATGTTTCATGGCATTCGGTTTATTTGAATTTATTTATTTAAATTATCAGAAGATCTGGAGGTTGTGTACCTCTCAAAAAATACAGCAGATCTATTACAACCAATTTATCAGGGTGCTACATAACAATATTTAATTATTTTCGAGGAACTTTTAATACACATACTCAGTTAAGCCATAGTGAGTTTTCGATGAAACAATATTAGTAAACTACAGCATCAGAGATGTTATTTAAAATATTATCAAATCAAAGAAAGAATTAATCAACCCAAAATATACTCTGTTTGGAAACAAATATAGATAGAAAGCAATTCTCTTCCTGATCTTCGACAGAACGTATGGAGCTTAGCAAACGAGCGTGGCTGTGAACATTTCGAAAAACGTAATTTGATTGAATTGTGTATGCTAACAAAGCAGCTCTTTCGATTGTGGAGTTAACCCGTTACCCAAGAAGCACTTGATGAGAAGCCAGAACCTGTTATACACAGTTAACTAAGAGCAAAATCCTTCAAGGGTGTGCTTTCTTATTTCGAGACGAAAACCAACATTTTACTTTAAAATCATACCGATGAAGAACATGGTTTTAGAGCATACGTAACAAATTTGTATAGTCCTCGTCCTTCCTTCCTCAAAGCAACGTTACGCACTTGAATTTTCTGATATTCCAAAAAAATATTTGTTTGTGTATTGTATATTTTTATTTTCACCAAAGAATTTTTATAAACGTATCTTATTTAAAAAAAAAATAATTATATACAATTATATAAATATTTAAACTTGCTACGAAGAAAACGTATACCAGAAAAAATTATACGCATACTTAATGCAACATACGCTGACACAATGCAGTTTATTGAATTCCATAATTACAATATCAGCAACCCCATAAACGTAAAGATGGGAATAAGGCAAGGCTGTGTTTTCTCACCTCTGATCTTCATTACTGCGTTAGATGACATCATGTGCAAGTTAAGTCGTTCAGCGAGAGGCATAGTATGGAACGCATTCCGTAGACAAAAATATCTGGATTATGCTGACAATATATGATTTTATGACATATAGCTCATTTAACGGCATCCAGAGCAAACTTAACGAGATTCATTCACATGCAGCAAAGATAGACCTAAAAATAAACTTAGTAAAATTGTATAAATACAAGAAGTTCCCACCCGTTTACTTTTGGATAACAATACAATCGAGGATTCAATTACCTGGGCTAAACCATGCATGTCAATGGCTGATCTACAGTGGATATAGATGGTCATATAGACTATGGTCATTCAATCTATTCATCATGTGTCAAATATATCATGCTTTATGGTTGCAAAACTTGGCGAATCAACACAAATGAAATAAAAAAGATTCGAACTTTCAATAACAAATGCCTAGGGATCATCTACAAATTATTGTGGCCTAATTCTAAGAGCAGCAAAGCGTTTTGGTTCCGTAGTAAAATAGAAATTAAATATTAATATATTTAACCTTATGCTCCCAAGTGGAATGAATAGGCGAGGCGAAAAAAATAAATATTTGAGAAAAAAAAAAATTAATAAATATATATAAATAAATATAAAATAAATATAAATTAAATTAAATATAATATAAATTAATTATAAATAAAAATAAAATAAATATAAATATACATAAATTAAAATATATATAAATAAATATAAAATGGATATTGCATAAATTTAATAAATAAAAATCACAACTCACTCTCTCTGTCACTCCCACTTTCTTAACCATATGTACATTTAAATAATAAATAAAATAAATATTAAATAAAATATGATTAAATAAATATAAAATAATTAAAAATAAAAATAAAATATATATAAATAAATATAAAATGGATATTGCATAAATTTAATAAATAAAAATCACAACTCACTCTCTCTGTCACTCCCACTTTCTTAACCATATGTACATTTAAATAATAAATAAAATAAATATTAAATAAAATATGATTAAATAAATATAAAATAATTAAAAATAAAAATAAAATATATATAAATAAATATAAAATGGATATTGCATAAATTTAATAAATAAAGATCACAGCAGTAAAAAAATCTGACGAAATTAAATAAATCGCCCTCTCTGTCACTCCCACTTCTTTAACCATATGTCACATTTCGTAACAATTGGAGCACAAGACGTACTCCTCTCCATTTTCGAGTTTCCTAATAGCAAAACGAATCCTTTCTCTTTTATTTTCTTAAACTTACCTCTTTTCATTCAAACTACAATTTTTTAAAATTAAAACACAAATGGATTATTTATTTATTAGAAAACAATTTCATTTATTTAATAATTACTTTACGTTCTATATATATATATATATATATATGTATATATATATATATATATTTGTATATATATAATTTTTTTCTGTTTGTAGTTAAATATTATAATTTGTTCACATATTTTTTAAGAAGTTATTTGGATTTCTTATATACTTTTTGGGTTAAGTTTCTAATCGAATAAAGATTTTAATAATATTTTTACTTTTTATTATTAATACAATTTCACAGTTTATTGTCGTTTCTCGACGATCGATTAATGTCGAGACTATAAAATATAATAATATTTTAAATATAATTTCATTTTTTAACATTAAATATTATTAATCATTAACAAAATGTTAGCTGAAATATTCTGTTTTATTTTTTGGAATATTTTTGTTTATTAAAAATATTTCTTATAGTTGATTTGGTTGAAAATGTTAGGTTTATTTAATTTTTGAAGTTAATTTTTAGAATTTGTTATGGTTTTATATATTTTTGTATATATATAAGTATATATATTTAGTAATAAATTAACTTCAAATTAATTCGTTTTTTTATAAAAATTTGGTTATTCAAAAATAGTATAAATGATAATTATAAATATAATTCGTTAAAAAGAAATTAATTTGTCAGTAAAAAATTACTTTTATATGAATTAAAAAAAAAAATATTTTTACGTTAGAAATTTAAATTATAATTTTAAAGTAAAAATGACTGACTTTAATTATATATTTATATATAAATATCATTTATTTAGTTAAGTAATAAACAAATAAAAATTTTTTATTTAATTTTTTGTAAGTGTGTAACAATGTATTTATCGTTTTCTTTTATTTTTAGGATTTTGGTTCATTTCTGAAATATTTTATATTAATTTTGTTAATACAAATTTTCAATGCTTTTATTTGTTTTTTTCTTTTAAACTGAGAATACTATTGAGTTGAAAATTTTTTAATTAATAAATATATATTTTTAAATATTTAAATGGAAAAATATTTATTTTATATATTTAAATATATTATCTACAAAATTTGTTTATTTATTAATTATAAAAAATATGCTTAAAGCGATTTTAATAAATATTTCTTTTTATAATACAAAATTTGTTTTGAAAATATCATTTTTAATGCAATATTCTATATATATGAAAAAAAAAATATGTTTGTATTTTATGTACAAATAAATTCTATGTATTGTGTTATATGCCATTAAGCGGACGGAAAATGATTAAGTAAAAAAATTTATTGAATGATAGATAATAACAGATTGATAGATATATGATATTGATATTATTTTTTAATTTTTTTTATTTAGATAATTCAATCTACAACCTTATGTAGTAAGTATATATTCTTTTATATTAAAATAAGAACTTTTGTTTTTATTTGTATATGTAGCTAGATTTGTGCGTTAATTGTTTTACAGAAAACCTTTTAACTTTAATAGCTAATATAATTTCGTATATGTACATATATATATATATACATATATTAATATGTATTGTTATAATAGTATATTGATATAATATGAGGTGTTTGCATTTAAGTTTGTTATAGGTAAGCGATTAAACGATTAAAAAATGGTTAGTTTAACTTTAGATGTATTAATGATAAGTAGTAGTAGATATTTTGGTTTAAGGAACAAATATTTAATATGCTATGAATTTGGAATTTTAATAATTAAATGTAGAAATGCAGGTACTCAGCAAAAATCTTTAAAAAGTGCACATGTTTAATAAATTAATATTACATCTGATTGCTGCAATAATCATTTAACACCATACAAATGCAAGCTGAAAAGTGTGGATAGATTGAGTATCTGCTTCCAAAAGAAAATTTTAATATCGTAAAAATAGATCAGCAATATATGTATGTTGCAGTAAAATAGAAGACAACCAGAACTTCATGAGGAATAATGATTCTAAGTGATTGTGACTTATTTCTATCCATTATAAGGGTGACAAAGAGTATCAGGATTTATGCTTATAACCAGTTCAAGGAAAAATATTACATATTATGACTATGGATGTTTTATTCTCAAAGACCAAATGAATACTGCCCAGTCTTCACGAAGCCGCAATTTTTAGTAGTGGTATGGATACAAAAAAAAAATTTTTTTTAGATAAAAGTATTTTAATATTCAAAAATAAATAATGCATTAAAAATGATATTTCCCAAAATATGAGAAACTATTTTCTTTATAAATGCGCTTGCAAATCAAAATAAAAGAAAAAATAAAAATATTAATTGCATATAAAGTTATTATATTAAATTGTTATATTTAGCAATTATTCACTGAAACATAATTTTGTTTTGTATATAAATATTTATATAGAAATGTAATTTATTTTAAGCAGGTATCATTTTTACAGCTCTCTATTTTTAGGTACTCTTTATTTTTTGAAAATTATTTTATCTATTTTAGCTGATAAATTTATGTGCTACACCAAAAACAAAATGGAATAAAATTATTGGTTATTAGAAATGATAAATACAAAACGATCATAATAATTTTTATATTAAGTAATATTATTTATTATAAATATTTTTTTTAATCAGTGTTTAAGATTGATATCGACCAACATCAGAAATAAAAATTTTTAACAATATTTCATAAATAAAAAAAGGTTATATATAGTATATATATTGTGCTGACTGTTATATTGTTTTCATGATTTTAAAATTAATCTTTAATTCAATATAAATGTATATCACTTAAAGAAGTTCAATTTAAATATAAATTAACAGATTAGTTTTATTTAAATAATTGAATACTAACAACTTTTTTAAAAATTTTTAACTTAAAATATGTTGTTACTGTTACTTAAAAATATTTCATAATTTTTATTTAAATGAACGTCAGTTAAAATCATAATCTCCATTACATTCAAAAAATAATACAATAGTATTATTATTGTACAATTATATTTAGAAGATATATTTTAATTCGATTTATTTCAACCCAAAAATTTTTTTTGGTTTTTAATTTAGTAGATCTTATTTATTTTAAACTAATTTTCTGCATTTTTAATATATTTTATAATTAAAAAAAAATAAAAAGCGAAAAAATAATTTCGAAAACATCTGACAATATCATCTAAAATGAATAAAGCTTTTTAACGATGAAATAATTCCATATTTTAAAGAAAAAATGTTTTAGTATTTTTTTGATTAAAAGTAGAATTTCAGTTTTTATATAGTAAATAACATAAAATCAAATTAATTTTTTATTACAACAAAAAGGTTAAAAATAAAAATAAATGCTGCAAATATATATATTGTTTTCGGTTCAAGTTCAAAATAGTGGGTTGTACTATCTCATCATAATATAAATAATAATATTAATAAAAAGGTAGTAATAATAAGGAATACAAAAAAAACTTAATAATAAAAATCATAATGATAATAATAAAGAATTTTAATAATAAAAATAATAATAATATTAAAAGAATTATACACCAATAATTGTAATAGTAATGATAATAACAACAATAATTGTAATAATTTTTTTATTATGATAATAATAACTGCAATAAAAAAAGAAAATAATTAAAAAAAGAAAATAATTAAAAAAGAAAATAATTAAAAAAAGAAAATAATTAAAAATAAATAAATAGTAATTTATTTTGTCCCAAATAAATGGCAACTTAAGTTCTCAGGTTTTTAATAGACTGAAATAGTATAAATTATATACTTAAAGAAATTATAACTTTAAATATGTATCTATCTTAGAAAAATTTAATAAAACTGAATAAATAAAAACCTACAAAATTTAGATTTCAAAATTCCTCTACAGAATCGTGATTTGTAACAATTTCTTCATTAAATTTACTTTGAGAATAGATTTCTAGAACTATAGTGACTAATAGACTTAATAAATTTGGAGATCTGCGCTCATTGTTACTTGAAGGTTTATTGCAACAGTTTTTTTCTACACTTGATGAGATTAAGTGCTAAGAATGAGAATACTCTATATGAGATTATACTTAAATGGTAATGAATATGGTATATTGCATTATTGAATATTAGGAGTGGCTTATTAGGTAAATACTTTTTCTGATAAAAAGTTACATTGAGAATGCTGGCGTATAGGCGCATTGCACTAAATAATGAAAACTTTGTATATCAAACTACATATATAATATATTAGAGCGAATATATTTATACTTGAAATAGAAAATTAATAAAAATAAAACAGATTTGGTGACCGGATTATTGAAGTAACTTAATATATCAGTTGTTGTATTTGTTGTCTGTAGATACGAGTAGATTGTCCGGATTACAGACCTAATAGAGAAAATAATAAGAGATCAATAAAACAAAAATATAAATTAAATCAATGACAAGAATAAAAAAAAAAAAATATTTTATTTATGTAAATTGAAGTACGATTTTTCATTCAATATTAACTTTTGTCCTATAGTATTAGCAAACCTGTTTCAAAAATATATATAAAATTATAGAAACAATTTCAAAATAATATAAAAATATTCCCTAAACATCTTTTGAATACAATCCATAAAACAAAATCAGGAGAGAAGCATTTGAAGAACATATTTAACTCTGACTTAGTATTTTATAAAAAATAATCTGGTTAATTTATTAAACGATTTATTACTTAAAGCGTGTACTTTCCCTTTGAAATGAAATTGTGAAATATATCCTTTAGTAAAACTAAATATAGAGAACCTGTTTTCATCATATGCTGCTTTCAGGAAATACGAGTATATATTTATTTAGGTTGACGAAAAATAAATATACTTATATAAAAATTATAAAATAGAATCATGTAATAAATAATACATATTATTAAAATTTTTTATTTTTTTATAATTGTTGGTACTTTTTTATATTGATTCTATTTATAATATAATTAGTGTAATATATGTGTTATTTTTATGTAGAATGAATATAAATAAATTGAATTATTTTTTTTGCGAATATTTTTTTTCTATATTAATTTGAACCGAAAATAATTGATAATATGAAAAATATTTAAAAAAAAAAAAACTAAATATTTAAAATGTGCTGTTAATTAAATTCGATTTATTAAAATGTGAAATGTTTAATTTTGTGTAGGAAATTTAAATTTTGTTAATTAAAAATTCATTTAATATATATTAAATATTAGTTTTTAATATTTTGGTTCATAAAAATGTTGTAGCGTATTAATTTTATAATAATTATATTATTAATTTTATTTTATAATAATTTTATATAATATTAATTTCATATTATATTTATTTTATATTATATTATATTTAATATTATATAAATTTTTTCTAATTAGTTAGTTCATTATAATTTAAATATTTTTAATAGTAACAAATTTTATTTGTTTCTTTTTAACGAATTCTTTTTGGTTTTTATTTATTATAAATACCTTTTTATTTACAATTTTTATTTTCGCATTCATAACAGTTATTATGTTACATTATGTATGTATATATCATTTAGTTTTTAATTTGTAAATTTTTTGTTTTAAATAAATTGAGTTTCTCTCTTTTTTTTAATTACAAAATTTTCTTTTTTCATATTTTTAACATAATTTATTTTTCTGTTATTTAAAATATATATTGAATTTTTAATTTTAATATTTACAAATATTTTGTTTTAATATACTTCGCTCTTTCAATACACGTCTGTACTAGAATTATATTTTCATTTGTTTTTTTGTTTTTTGTAAACTTATGTAATTTTTTGTATATAATCTAAATAATTTCATTTTTTTAAATTTTAATTTAAATTTAAATAAGTTTTCATTAAGAGTTACTGGTCTGTTCTTTTATGCTTAAAATTTAATTACGAATAATTTCATTATGAATAATTTAATTTACCTTTTTTAGTTTTATCAACTTTTCGTTTGTAGACTATGTTTTTATTAGTAAGAATTTCTTATTTATTTTTTGTTTTTTATTTTTATTTTTAAATTTACAAATTTTTATTTGTATTTTAAATGCAGTTTCAATATTATTTTTATATGTTTTAATTCAATTGTAATATTTTATACCTTTTCAAGTTGCAGGAATTTCATACTTTATATATATATATAATATTTTTATATAACTGCTATAATAAATTAAGCCTTTGCATTAACTGGCAGCCGTTGGTTGAAATTCTACACAAAGCCTCCAACACAGATTTTACTTGGTGAGAGCTGCGGTTGAGGCAGCTCTATGTAAGGGTTACTGTAAGATACAATTTAGTTATTGTTTAATAATATGTAAATTTATTTGTTGAATGGTTAATGAATTTATTTAAAATTTTTAAGTATAGAGGAATTAAAGTGTTAGTATTTAGAAATTTTTAGTAATTATTAATTTAAAAAAATTTTATAAAAATATTCAAGCAATAAGTTTTTACAAAAATATTATGCTCATAAGTAATTATTTATTTAATTATGCAAATAATTAATATTGTTTCAATGCTGCTTTATAATTGTTCTTAACATAAAATCTAAGAAGATTATATATAACAAATATTTCAAAAGAACTTAAATTTTCTTAACATACATTTTTCATATCGAAAATAATACTGGAATTATTTTTAAAGTTAACCTCTCCATAAACAAAATTCAAAAAATAATCTTATTACTCTATATAAATATATATTTAAATAAAATTATGAATCCAAAATACTAGAGGAAAAATATATTTTTTTTTTCAGACCGGGTCAAATAAAAAATATAAATACAAAAAAACCATCTTTTAGATACCCCAGAAGAAAACCTATCATTGGGTGAAAAAAATGAAGTAAATTAAGTATTATTTGCATTCCTTTTATGAGACTAGAATAGCTTAAACAAAAATTATAATATAAATTGGTATGGTTTTCCTCCGCAAAAAAAAAAAACAAAATGAGAGAAAGGATCTTCGGCAATAATGAGGAGATAATTAGCCTATCTGTTGTATATCTAAAAGCAACAGTTTTGAGGAGTGTTTTCGAAAGTGTATATATTAGATTTAAAAATTTATCGAAATTCATAAAAATTATATTAAAACAATTATAAATATTAAAGTTATTAAATTAAAATTATTTTTGTCAATTTTTTTGAAGCCATTTAGGTGAACTTTTGCTACTCCCTTCGTAAATACTCATAGTTAACTCATTGTTAAGCTTTGTAGAAACTTTTCAATAAAAATGCTCGTATGTTCGTATGTATATTTACTCTTGTAATTACTTTCAGATATAGGTCTATACTATTTATGTACATTTTAAAAATTTATTTATAACAAACAATTTTTTTAATTATTCAGTTTGTGAGATAAATATGCATATATAATTAAAAATATAATAAAAATATAGAATATAAAATATATCTATTAAAAAATATTTCATAAACTTTTAATTTACAAAAAAGATGAACTGTAGCCGGATATAAAATATATAAAAAACATTATTAAAAAAACCGGAACGCGAAACAAATTCAAAATTTAGTAAGAAATATAATAAAATTAAAAGCAAAGTATTTTTTGAAGTAAATTTTTGTTTAATAAAGATTTTCAGCGTATACTACAATTACTTATGAGCATTTCATAATATATCTTTTATTTTATATAAACAGAAATAATTATTTAAAATAAGTACCATATTGCCTGAAATATTTTTTTTTTTGGTTTAAATTTATTTTTGTATAAAAAATATTAAATTATGTTAAATAGTTTAAAATGTATTTCCAAAAGAAAATGGCATAAGCTAGCTGCGTATTTTTTTTTTAAGCAATTTATCTAATTATGATTTCGTTAATGTTTGACTTACAAAATATATATAAGGTTATAATTTTTTTAATTAGATTTTCTCTCCAGATTATTTTAAAAGTAGTTTAGTTTTTTACTTACAAAAACTGTAGTTTAGTGTAAATTGTGTGTAAATATTATTATTCACCCTCTTCCTCAATTATTATCGATTCACCAGCCCAAACAATGGGACGTCCCTAAATTATTTTGTATTTAATTATGTTTAGATCTTTAATAAAAAATAATTTATTTGGAATTAATTTGATTTATCTAATGCATCGCTGTAGCGTATTTATAAAGCCAAATGTTATTTAGATCCATTAGGACTACGATCTCTTAACACTACCACTTCAGTTTTTTTTCACTAGTATCACTTGATAAAACAACAATGTGCCTATTTAATATTATATTCTTTTAAACTATATAATTTAACCCATGAATAATTAATAATTAAAAAATATTAGCCATTTTATTTTGAAAATAAATAGTGTGTTATTAGCTGTTTTTATTTAAAGTTTTAAAATTGGATTGTGAATGGGATTAATTTAAATGAAATGCTAATAAATGCACTTTCATGGTATGGGGAAAAAGGTGAATTATGTATAATAAAAAATAAATAAACTTTCATTGCAAAAATAAATTGTTTCAGCAAATTTTAGAAAACTAGACAAATATATATAAATCAAAATATAAATATATATATATATAGTGGGAAGAGAAAACACATGCTTTTAATGTAAAAAAGGAAATAATTAAATTATCTCTAGTGCAGTTTTAAGCTACAGGATAATAAGATCAAAAAATAAAATAAAATCTCATAATAGAAATCTTAAAAATCAAATAATTATTACAATAAAATGTATTTAAAATTTATTAGTTTTTGTACTATGTTATGACAGATATATCTTCTTCTCTTATTACGCACTTTTACTCTATAATGGCTGGGGCAATCTACCCCCACACCCCCTGAAACAAAGCCTAAGATCATATAATTTATTGCCCTTTAAGTTATGACGGATCTTAAACCATATCTCCCGAGAGCAAAAAAGTGACTGAGATTGTTAGGCAGGTAAGTAGCGTATCAACTTTAGTGAATAATTTTAGAGCTCCGTCTCTGATATATTTTTTCACTGAGTCAATCCTAAGATCTCTATGTATGTCTATTGATTTAATATACCATAGAATCTTAAACAGTCTTCTTAAGCCAGGTTTTGAGCTATCTGTAATTGCTTTAAGGTAGTATTTGAGGCTTTGCTATATATAACACATCCGTACAGTAGTGCCGGTCTAATTACTTGCGTATAAAGTAACTTTCTGGTTTTAAAGTTGAAGTGATAATATATATATTGAACCTCTAGAAGATGAGTATTTCAAAATGCAATTAAAGTTTGTAAATTATAAGCTTTCAGTAATAAATGACGTCACAATTTTGATTTCCCGTGCATGCCGTTTTAACAACGGATTTTAGTAGAAGCAGCTTTTTGGAGCAACACTATGCTAAGTTACTATGCACTATGCTAAGTTACTATCTTAGTTTTTGAGGTATATTTGAATTTAGAAATTTTTGCAGGAAAACCACCAAAGAGGAAATAGGCACTATCTGGCAGAACTACTTCATATTTCGAGAAGTAAGCTATATCTTTAAATTTATAAATTACTATCTCTTCGTCATTATTAGACTTAATATAAATAGTTGACATAATAGGCGAAGAGAGAGAAGTACATTCTTAGGTTTGCCGGTATAATCAAACCGAATAACTTGTAGTTTAAATAGGGGTACAAGTGCCATCTAGTTAAAAATGAACTATTAAGGTTCGGAAAAATTGGGAATATCATGTAGCTTAGGTAGATTTCAGCACTTATGTAAAATCCACCAAGAATCTAATTTATGATAGATCTTCTATCAGACCTAACATGATAGAAGAATATAATAGAATATATATGGAGTACATAGAGTTAGTTACTTGACTCTATGTGATAGAAGCCTCCCAGTCCTTTGAATGAAGGTCAAAGTTTTACCGTTGAAAACATCAAATGGAGACAGAAATTCCCGGCTCAATTATCTCCTCTTGGCTTAGTTCAAAGCCAAATAGTGACAGAGATACTGATAAGAAGCTAAATATAAGGATGAGGACTTTTTATTGAAAAGAACAAAAAAATACTTGGAAAAATAAATGTGTAAAATCAATCATGAAAAAAATGCATTGTTAAATTATTATTTAGGATTTAAATTTAAGTACAAAAATTAAAAATATTAAACTGTTATAATTTAAAACATATATATACTAATATGAAATGATTCAAAAATAATTTTTAATTAGCATTTCATGCAAACTATACAATTATTAAGTGCTTTAATACAAAGCAGAGTGTTTAGAATATTAGTAAGAGTTAAGGGGAAATATCTAAAAAAAAAAATAGATGGATAGAACATACCTATAAACTACGTTGAAGAATTCTATGCCATACGATAAAACGGTGAAAGAGATGAAATTTCTCACTTATTTATAAACAAATTAATATTTAATTATTTAAGTGTATTAAGCAAATGTGGTACTTTACTTTTGTATACAAATACATATCCGAATATATAACGCAATTTCGTACTATGTTCTTTTTTTAACGATGTTACTATTTGTTTATGTTCTCGAAGTTCAGAAAATTCAGAAAAAGCATTAAACAAATGTTTTCAAACAAAATGCAAAACATAAAGAAGAAGATAGAGTAAGAGTTTTAGAGTAAAAAATTTTATAGATACAGGAAAGTGCTGTGAAACTATTAAATTTGTATAATTTTATAGTATTTCTAGATACTTGTTAAATATACTGATTTTTTAAGTGTGTTCGATTAATTTTACAAACAATTTGTTTAAGTAGATAGTTTTTTGTTTTTGTTTATGTTTTTGTTTCAATTAACAATTCAAATGAACTAATTAACAATAGAAAAGATGTGATAAAAACTTTAAGAGTACTACGATTGTGATATACTCGTCTATAAAGTTACTGAATTTTGTGTATATGTTTAGTTAAAAATACTAATTTAGCTATAAAATTGTTAGTATGTTTTGCAGTTTAATATTCAATATTTTTCACTTTGTAATTGTAATGCAAATACGTTTCTATAGTTTGAGTGAGTCAAGTGAAGCGATTGATGAGCGCCTAGATGAACCTAAACCTAAATTAGTAGGACAACTGACCAGTGATGTTGTTCCAAATAATTTGTACCATCCGATAACAATATTCGATAGATTTAAGTCATCAAGCATTATTTGTGCCACACCCATAAATACTTTCTTTTCAATACGCCCGTAATCGCCCCAAACGGTAACCTGAAAAATATTAACAGAAATAAGTTTTTATTTTGAGATAGTTTATTAATTAAGTAGTATTAAAATACTTATTTTGCTATTTTTTATATTTTATTTCGTTTCTAATTTTTATTCTATATATTTTATATTCTATATCAGGACCTCAAGCGGCCCGCGACATGTTTCTAATCTAACACAATACGGCTAATTTTTCATTATATTTTGGTAAAACCACATTATTTATTATTTATTACATTAAATGTATTGAAAAAAAAGTAATGTTTATTTTAATTATATTGGTAACCTCTTTTTTATAGTTCAACTACTGTAACTACTTCTCTCTGTAATTTATTTTAGTTAAATAAACTTTTTTAAACTCAACAAAATGAAATAAATTATTTTAAATAATTTATTACACTCCAGACATGTAGTATATATTTCATTGTACAACTGGTTCAAAAAACTCGTATCTAGCGCTGTAAGTCATTATATTTTATAATGAAGTTTTATAGAAGTTTGACTGTATATTATATATACTATAGAATTGTCATAAGATACAGTAATTACACTTTTCTAAAAATTACTTACTTGTAATATACAACCATTATACGGCTGTTTGAAAACCAATTGTTGTTGATATAGTGGGTCCAATGTACGACGAGCAGTGGAGGTTTTCATTTTATCAATGCAACGTTTTCCAGAAACCAAGTAAACTTTAACATAGGGCGCGGGTAACATTTTCGATGTGGGCTTTTGCTAAACATTGTTAAACAAAAAAAAATCGTTAGTATATGTACAATATTTAATAATAATTTTTATACATGTATATTATTGATTAGCTATATATCATTAATATAGCTTATAATTTTACAACTACTTTCTGATTTTAATATTTATAATAAATCATTATAACACTATATACTAACCTGTAAGCCTCTAGCACGTATTACTTCTACTTCTAAGAAACCCTTTTGATGGCACATTGATAATTGTATATCACCCAAGGATGGCGCTCCTAACACTTGACGCCCCACAAGCTGACCAGGTCCCAAGCCATCGATAAACTCTGATAACTGCCCATCATTCATGCGTAGTGACGGCGAAAATCTATAGATTTATTGCGATATGTTTGTAAAATATTAAAAAAAAAAAAACTCTTGTTAATTTCATGATGTACCAAAAAAAAAAAAAAAATTTAAGTATTTAAGGAAAAATTATATCTCCGACAAAATTAACATTGTCATTTATGCATAAAAAAATATAAATAAAAATTCACCAAATCGGTTTTTAAATAATTTATAAATTTTTAATAGTTTATTTATACACAGGGAGAAATAGAGATAGTTTTTATATTCATTTTTATTTTTTTGAAATATTTTACCAAAAGTACAAAATTGTGGCTGAAATTTTTTGAGGTGATCAGTGCTTTTTTAGTGTAATTGTAGTTTTCGGAAGAAATACATGCAATAGTGTCAATGTTTGATTATATATTTACATAAAATTGTGATAAAATAATAATAAAAAATTTATTGTAATTTGTTTGTAATTTGTTAATAAGAGAATTTTCTAACAAATTTTTCAACAAAATTTATGTGCAAAAATGTTTGATGCATGCTTTTATAATTTTTTATGACACAATTACACAAAAACGAAATCTAACCTCTTCAGTAAAATAATATTTAATAAAAATATTTACATTTGCTTTATAATAAATTAAATTATTTTATATATTGTATGTAAGTATATTTACAAAATAATTATAAATCAGTAGGTTTGCAAATATTTCTCTAAGTTTTCTTCATTGTCAATTTATTTCATAAGCACTTATAAGAGTACTCCTATGTCTATATCAAAGTCATACAATCATGATTTTTTAGTGAAGTATATTAGTACATAAAAATTTGATATATAATTAACAATCAAAAGACAGATGGAGTGACTTAATCAAACCGACATGAATGTTTAAAAATACATTTGATTAAAATGTAAAATATCTGTGTTATCGCAAATTAATTAATATTTTAATTGGACATTGTCAGATGAACATAAACTAAATATCATTAGCAGTGACAATTGCAAGAAGTGTATAAATCCAAGTGTTAAATTTGAAACTTAAACTCTGTAATATATCTCCAGTTTCTATCCAGATCTTCCGAGAAATTAACTAATACTATGTTCAGACAGCCAAATTTTCTTAATTTCGTAAAAATCAAATTAAGTTAATTTCGAAAGTGTTCATACTGTCCGAAATTAAAGAAATCGTATAATTTTTATTTACAAAAATTAACTGCTCCAATCACCATTTGTATCTGGGAAATTTTAAACGTTGATTATTATAACTATAAAGGAATGCAATCAATAGTGTTATTAGCTTTAGTGGATTTCAGGTATGTGAATTCACTCTATTTTTAATTAATGTTAACAGTTACAGTTTTTTAGGTATATTTAAAATTTCGCGGTTTTATAAAGTCAACTGTCATTGAGATTTATTTAAAAAAAATGTCACTTTTTCGTTATCTCAACTTTATCTTTTGCTTAAAATTTTTCTTACGCATAGTCGCATTTAAAATGTCCCTTGAATTCAACCTTCATTTCAACGAAATTAAGACCATTTATCTTAATTTCGTTCTAACCTTAAAACTGATTTTGAATTTTGTATGGAGAAAACAACTTAGTTTCGCTGAAACGACGAAGACGAAGTTAAGATCTTTGTGACATTAAGATGAGTTTAAACATAGTATAAGATTCTTTGAAGCAAGTTTAATTTAGAGCAGTTTAACACCATATCTGATTATGTATAAGAAGTATAATCTGGTATAACAACTGAGCTATTCCGTTACGATTGGTCCCAGCCAATCCGTTTTATCTGTTTAAGAGATAAGCTATGCAATAGCTTAATCGTTGAGACAATGATTGCTATATAAGGATCAGTTATGTGAAGTTATATCAAGATAAATTTTTATGAATTAAAGCGAAAAAGCTTATGTCTATGAAATCAAACAACGCGTATTAATTGATTGTTAGTTCTGAAGTATATAACGATTTCCGAATACCAAAGTTATTAACTTAAATAATATTTTTAATTATTTATTTTCCTTTAAGATTAATAGAATTAGTTCAACCTTATTTTGTTACTAGATATTATTTTAACCGTCAAAAAAATTATAAAACAGAGTAAGAGTTAAGTACTATATAAGTTAATTTAAATTACACATCCAAATTAAAATTTCACATATAGAATTTTTATATAGAGAATTTTGAAAGTTATAACTCTAATATGACTAAATTTAATAGATATTGAAAATCGATAAAAAATTGTAGTAGAACTATAAATTTGAATGGTTAAAATTTTTAGAATAAATTAAGTAATAATCTTCATCTCCTCTTATTTTTTATATTACTCATTCCCATAATAATGTACCTATAGTTTGTATTCAATCGGGAGGTACTTCTTTTTAAATAATTTCCATTTAAGTTAATATCTTAAGATCTTAAATTTGTTTCTCATTAGTTAGGAGAGATAAAACTTATCATTTGTGACTTAATATTGAAAGGATTGATTAAATTTTTGAGAAAATGAAAAATTAATTTCTGTCTTCATATAATTTTGTGAATTTAAATCTTTGAACTTCATAATCTTAATCTATTGCTTAATATACGTTAGCAAACATATATTATGATAATAACCTCTGAATAGGTGCTAACTTAAAAAACATTTATGTTAATGTACTAGAGCTGAATAGATGATATATAATTGTATCTAAAACATGAAAAATGAAAGTGAAAAAAATACTAATAAAAATAATAATATTGTATTTATAATGAAAACCTAAAATTTATTTATTTTTTATTTTAGAAATATTAAAATTCAAAATAACTTAAAAAAATAGTTTGGTAAAATAGTTTCTATATTCTATTTTTTATTATATTTTATTTTTATGTTTTAAACTATTGAATTTTGTTTTGACAAAAATGTTTAATATATTAAAAAGTATTCATTTCATCTATAAAGTTTATTTAATCTCCTTCAAAGTAGTTCCTCTTAAATATTTAATACCACGATTTGCGATTGGAGAAACAAATCGTATAGTGCTTTGGCTTTTACCTTATTTATTGATCAAAATTATGCTTTTATGTATCTTTTTTAGTTTGGAATATAAAGAAAAATTGTCATATATAAGGAACAGTGTGGTTGTCCCATTACAGAGATGTTATATATCGTGACGATCTGTTACCCAATCAAAGCACCGTCATAGGTGTGTCAGTGACTATAATTTTGAAGTCATTCATTTCATGTTTAGAACATTAATCGGAATCGGTTCACATGTGCCGTATATCATAGCTATTACTTTAATAAAAATTATTTACTTTTAACAAGCAAATTCTGTAAAATATTTTTGATATTTTCATTATTTATGTACGTTTTAGAACACTCACTCTCGCGTCATCTTCAATTTTCTCTCGATTTTGCTGAAAGCATTTGTACTATACATGAACTAGTGATATAATAGACATCTATGGCTCTTGAATGTTTCGAAGTTTTGTAAAAATAAGCGAATCAAAGTGAATCTTCTTATTATACATTATATTGTATATATGATTTGGAATCTCTGCAAACACAAACTGAGCATCGCAAATTGTGTCCTACTTCAGACATATGTTACTAGCAGTGCAACCAATACACAAAAAGAAAGAAAATATTTGTTTCTTTTTAATCTTATTCTGTATAAAGTTGCTTCACTTTTTTACGCCTTCCATATTTAACAATTTTAATCTATATTTTATTTAAATAAGGGGGATTGACTGCTTATGCTTTACTTCTTATGATTTTGTTTAGAATGTCAATAATAGTTTTTAAACTTTAATATTTTAGAGTATACACATTAACATAATATAAATCACATCAAAAATATTAATACAAAGACATTTTTACTTATACATAAATTAATTAAAAAAAATTTTAATTTGTACAAAGCACGGAACATATAATTGACAACATTAAAAAGGTGTAAAAACTTACAATAAACATTTAAAATTTATAAACAGTGAAAATAAAACAAATATATTACATAAACTAACAAATAAACTAATTATTTACGAACAGAATAGACACAAATCTGAAGGTGTTTCACCAGAGACATGAGTACATCGAAAAGTAATCGAAGCAACACAGAACTTAGTTTTGTTATAGAATTGATCTATGCATTTACATGGTACCATATTTTACACTGAGAGCAGAAAATTTAGTAACAAAAGTGAAATCACGAGACAAAAAAAAAAATGTTAAGGCAAAAAATATACACAGAGGTAGCGAGAAATATAGATAGAAAGATAGTTAGATAGTTTTAGAGGCAGCAGTCAACTTTTTTTTTTGTTAAATGGGAAATTCTTCACAGCGATGCAAAAAAAATGTTTGTTTTTTCTAGCATTTTTACTATATGACTTACGATGAGCCCTCGGAGCTAGAGATTGAATGTATGCTTCCAGCACGATATTGCGTTGCTGATGCGCTTGGTGGCACCTCAACAGATCTTTGTATGCTGCCTGCGGAGCCACGCGATTGCCGTTGATGATGCGGATGTGGATGATTGGTAGCATACTGAGCCTGATATTGGTCTGTCAATGGGAGATACGTGAAATATGCTAGGTTTAGATTTCTAGTTTAAAAAATTTTTTTATTGTTTATTATGCGTGTTAGGTTTCGGAAACTTAGGTATATGCACGGTTTGCATCCTTGTACAGTATTCTTAAAAGGAATACCATTTGCTGTATTTGTTCTTAGGATAAAAATTAAATAAAGAGATTTTTAAATCATAAGCCGATCTATATAGCTATACGCCACCTCACCCTTTACGTAGCCAAAACAAAACGCAAAACTTTTAACGGATAAGCGAACAGCAAAAACGAACAATTGCAAACAAAAGTTGAAATGAAGCATAAGCAAAATGAAATCTTAAATATATTTTTAAAATTAAAACATTTAAAATTTATATTCATATATAATTATAATTTCGTTTTGTAATATATAAAAATAGGTTATATGTGTATTATTATATTTGTTTAAGATTTGTTAAAAATATGCAGTGATATATCAAAACTTCACACAACTCATGGATAATTTTGCTAATGTTTTTGAACTTTAAATTGAGTTTAGTATGTGAAGGTATAACCTTAGAAAGGCGGAAGACCGATCAATTTTTAAATTTTGACTCTTTAAGTAACTTAACCAATTTTCAATAGGACATATTTTGATTTCTAAGGCCACACCGCTTGAAAAGTAGCATTTGCAAGAAACATGATTATTAAATGCCTTGAACTTTGTAGTCTATCTCTCCCTGAATATAAAAATATATAAACAAACATGAAAAAATTTTTTCTTTTTTACAAATCAAGTAATGAAAATATTGTATTTAATCAAAAGATGATAAACATTTTAAATATTTAATAACAAATTGGAGAGCATGCAATTAAAATATATACTCTGTATAAATTGTTTGGCAAAAATGTAACATTATAGGTAACTTCCTATTATAAAAAACATTTATTTTGATCATTTAACTGATATTCTTTGGTTTTATTAGTTTTTTTTTTTTTGAAGTAGACGTCATTTAATGGGATGAGGTATGCAATATGTAAGTATGAATTTCTAAAAAGACCGCTTCATCCGATTTACACATTTTTTAAATTTTTAAAGTACGTTTAAATACAAAAAAGTATATTAAATAATATATTGCAATAAAGATTTATGTACTTATACAAAACATCGTTAAATTTAAATATTTTTAAAACCAAAAACGTTAATATATAAAAATAAAGTAAACTATACATAATAATATATTAATATATAACAATAATACTAAGAAACAAAATAAAACACACAAATATTTTGAAAAAAAAAATGAAAATAGATTTATATGAAATGTTTTCATATAAAAAGATTTGCTATAACGAATTAACAGAATTAATAATAATTAAAAATTAATTATTAATTATTAATAAAAAAGTAACAAAATTGTTTTTAAAAAAAATTAATTAATTATAATTAAAATTTTAATAAAAAAACATTTAGAAATATGGATTTATGCATATTTTCAAAAATAAAAGAAATATATTAATGTATTAGAAGTAATATACATTAATATATATAAGAAATAATAATATAAAAATATAATAATATAAATATTTAAAGACACATATACATATATAAGACTATAAGAAAAAAGATATGGGTTTGAAATAATTGAAAATAAACCTATATATAAATTAAAAAATAAAAAAGAATACAAAAATGTATACAAAATACAAATACAAATACACTTACAATACAAAAAAGGATATAGTCCTGATAGTGAATTCATTAATTTATTTCATATGAAAATCAAATAAATCAATAATCTCTGTAAATAATTCATTATTTACATTATTCATTATTTTATTTATTCATTATTATTAATAATATATATCAACATAAGCTATATATATAAGTAGCTTAGTCAACAAATAGTTAATAATTTTGTAATTGACAATATTAATGTAATCATTAAAAACTGTTGACTAATATAATAATATAATATATGACTAATATATAATAATATAATATAACACAATATGTAATATATAATACCTAATACATAATATATAATATATAACATATAATGTATAGTCTATAATACATCATATATATATTATATATAATATGTAATATACATTATATATATAATCTATATACATATATGTATATATATAAATACATATGCAATGCCACTATTTTTAAAATTGCTTTAATGTATTTAAGTTTAAATCAAAATATTTATTTAATATTAACAGTTCAAAAAATTAATTATACCATATATATTTAAAATAAAATTATTAAAATATAGAGTAGTTATTAATTTAATGTATTATTGAAAATTGATAATATAATATAATAAAAATTTATAATGTATTTTTAAAATTTGTAAATAAGGACATACTTAACATATATACATAAAACTAGGGGGTGTGACTCGACAACCCCCGTTATATTCATGATGACGTATATATTGTTCTAACATAGTTTTTAAGTTCTTAAAAAAATTTGATTTCTCTGATTTGCTGATACATATTGTTTAATATAAACAATAGTAATAGTAATAATACCACTGCACTGTAGTGCGAGCATGATGACGTCATAAATGTAAGAATACCACGGCACTGCAGTGCGAATATACTGATGATACATTGTATTATTTATGTTTCATTTTCAATTTTATTTGTTTAAATATGTACTAAAATAAAGTTTCACACATAGCTTGTGTACAAAGTTTTGGATAAAATAACAACCTTTTCCGGAGGGAAACATTTTCTATAACCCATTTAAAGTCCACTACTAAGATGTAATAGCAATTTTCCCATATATGTAATTAATAGCTTAATTTCAGCTTCATTACCAATTAATTTTCTGTACATAAAAAATGCATATCACTTTCAATTTATCATATCTTTTCGAAATTAGATTGTATATTCTCCAAATGGTAATAAAAGATAATGAATTTTCCCATAGTTTTCATTGGCTTCCACGAATAAAAATTTTCACGTCTATTAAATGAAAAAAAAATTTAATGGCTATTAAAACATGGAGTGAACTGTAGTTTTCCTACATACATGATGAGTTGTCTTTACACATAATTGTAACGATTCATTAAATAATATCATAATTAATTTCAGTCGTGTATTGGAACAAATTTATTTGTATTTACCTGAAGGGCTTTTCGACTATCTGGTTTCTTCGGTTAAACAAACTGAGTCGATTTTTATATACAATTTTTTAACATCGAACTGTGTTGAACTTAACTTAGGTACAGTATTAGAATGGGAATCACTTATAATAGAAAAGTATTACATTATTGTATATGTATTATATAAACTTATGTATTACTGATATATACAAAAAATCCTTTAATGAAAAATGGAAGCATATTGAGAATTTTAAAAAGATCATTATATATTGTTTATTACTCGCAGATATGTATAGGTTTAATGAAAGTTAAATGAAGGTACTAGGCGCATTTTCGGAAAAAATGGGAAACGCTATAAAAACCGCTGGTTTAGTGTCCATTAAACCCATAACTGAAAGATAATATTACTGATATATATATAGTACATAGTACACTTTCCTTATTACTTATTCAGATAAATGTGGTGTCATTGCCAAGTTAATTAATTAAGTTAATGGTATAATTAAGCTACTTACGAAAATATCTAAGTTCTCTAATTTGAAGAAATGCGTAAGAGTGGAAGATGCAAATAGTAATTGCGTTGCATCAGTAATATTTCCCACAAACTTAAGACAAATTCTACATAAAATATATAAGATTTGAAGTCTTTCGCATTGGGGTTATAGAATAGCATATTTTATTTATTTTATATATTATATTTTTAAAGAAAAAGTAAATAACGAGGTATCCATTTTATATACAATAAAATGTCGCTAGAAACACATGTTTTATTACGTATCCAAAATAGTTTTAAATGTTAATTTTTTTGCTGAGAATTATGCGTCTTATGACGAGAATAAACTATTTAAAAGGTAGAAGGGTTGAATAGAAATGAAAAGACAACAACAAAAACTTTATTTAATTTATTGAAATTTGAAGTTGTACCGTCAACTTTGTTTCGAGTATTGCCAAGTACTCATCAAATATTTTTTTTTTTGGCAATTAATATTTTCTTTTTATTTGACACATTTTTTTAAATATGATTTTTAAAAAATAATGAATTTATTTTTGGTTTTACAATAACTTAGATACATAAAAATCTACAATATATAAAAAACTTATTTTTTTCTATTATTATTTTTTGAGATAATAATTCAGTCCTTGCAAAATATCTTCGACTATTTTTACGATCTGCGTTTTTGGTTATATATGCTACATATATAATATATATATATGCCATATATATAATATATATATATGCCATATATATAATATATATATATGCTATATATGTAATATATAGCATATATTATGATATACATTTCCAATGGTTATCGGAAAGATTATTGGCTATTAAAGCCCGTGTATAATTTTTGGATTACAAGTCCTTTGTTATTTTTGACTTCACTAATTTTAATTTATATAATTTAAAATTTTTTTTGTCATTTATATATATAAAAATAATTTATATTTATATTTATTCTATATGTTTTGATATACTATATGTTTTTTTACTCATATATAGTATATCAAAGAATTATTATAAAAAATTTAATTTTCGATTTTATATTAATGAAAATTATCTTAATTAATGTAGATAAATTTGATATAGGGTAAATTAAGCGGATTTTTATACAAAACAGAAAAAAGCAAATGGAATTTAAAGTACTATAGACAATGAAATTATGATCCTACAAATGACGTCTACTTATGTAGTATTAATCCTAATGGTCCTTTCAATTTGTAAATATATATTTATTTTTATATAAGAAGATATGATATAAGGTTAATAGATCTTTATAATTGGATTGGCGTAGCTTACCACATTTT
Organism: Teleopsis dalmanni; assembly: GCF_002237135.1. Classification (NCBI taxonomy): domain Eukaryota; kingdom Metazoa; phylum Arthropoda; class Insecta; order Diptera; family Diopsidae; genus Teleopsis; species Teleopsis dalmanni. The sequence goes on from NC_051847.1 coordinate 153,610,147, forward strand.
CCAGTGTAATTTTTCGCTGAAATAAATTTGTCTAAAATCTTCTTAATAATTTTTTTTTGTTAGTGTAAAAGCATGCATATTTACTTTAATTAATTAAATACAAACTTTACAAAAATATTTTAATAGCAACAAAAATATATGTGTTATGTTTTTTCAACGAAATGGTAGCAAAATGTTTTGTTTAGTTAATAAATATATTAGTTTTAGTAAAAAAAATTATGGAAAATTATTTTTGGGCACGCTTTGTTAGTTAACTTCAATTCTACGAACTCATGTGAAAGGTCAAATTAATGCTACTTTTTTAAAATTGTTCTTAAATGATAATGAAAATGCATTACTGTTCAAACGGAAAATATTATTAAAAATGCGCTTGAAAAAGCTCAATAATATTGAAGCTTTAAAGCTAATAAAAAATTTTAAACGCAACCAACAATTCCTTGCTAAAAGCTTTCATGGCTACCTTCTTCTTTCTACACCGGATGTAAGGTTCTGAACATGATAGCTTTTAGCGGAATTGCCGTTTAACAAAACGTGTTTTTGTTAATAACTTTTTAGCAAATAAAAGCCTAAAAATACGTATCGACTTTGGAGTTAACTTTGTTTTTGTAAAAATAAATTGTTTTGTTGTACAACTGAAATAGGGGTTTATCGCAAAAAATACGAGTAAAAATACGAGAGGATAGTGTACGATAATATAAAAATAAAAGCTTTAATTTTTCTTTAAAGGTTTTCCTAGATAATAAAATAAGTCGGGAAGCATGCCAAAGCGCCAAGAGCTTTTTAATGCTTTTACAAAAACTTTTAATTTCTAAGCTTTTTTAGTCAAATAATGTTTTTAAGAAGTAAAATAAGTTATGACATGGAAAAGTTATTTTAGCATTCCCTAATAATTTCAAAGTTCTATTTTATTTTTTATTTAGCAAAATTTCAAATTCTTTATAATTTTTAGCACAAAGTTTACAGAGAGGTCTTCGTAAGCAGCTTGAGCTTAAAGCTGCAAAGAACTTTTACAATCCTTCAAAGCTTAAAACTAATTGTCATTAAAAAAATCGGGTAGTTTTTTATGTTTATCATCCTTTGAAAGCAATATATAATAAATCATAATTTACTTATAAACAGAAGAAAAGAAAATATAAAAAAATATAAAAATAATTCAAAAATTAAATAAATTAAATTATTAATTTAAATAAGAATTAAAAAAAAAAACTAATATATAGTTTGTTCGAACCTGTCCCCACCACTACCGGCACCAGCATCGGTGAATGCTTCGCCACCATCTGCTTCTGAAGATGAACCACGCGATAGCGCCCCACGTATCTCACCTGGCAGAACTTCTTCACTGCGATGCACCGTAAATGAGTTCTTACCCTTTTTTCCAAAGCCCATACGTCTTTTACGACCTTTTGATTATGAATTTGAATTTATTTTTTTTTTTTTGGTATTATTGTAGATTAGTATCAAAAATCAAAAATTTTTATTATATTTTTTTTTTGTTAGTTAACGTTAATATGATACGCGCAATCAATATGAAAAATAAATATTAAACTCTCTAAGTACTAGTTTAAATAATAAATGAAAAACATAAGTAAATATAAATTAAAACAAATGAATATAAAAATGCAGTCAAGTATGCAAAAAATCGGCAGTGAATAAATCGGTATTTGATTTGGTTAAGATATAGCATGAAGTTGGTTATAATTTTTAGCATATAAAATCGGTAATTATATAGATGCTGCTTAACTGGCAACTACATTACTTTAAATGGCATGTAAGATTGCAACAAAACGTTCGGACTTACCTGTTGCTGAGAGCTGTGATGTAGAATTCGATTTTTTACCCATACCACTACCACTCTTTGGAGAACGTTCTTGGTCCACAGTTCCTTTCTTACGATCAGTCGCTGTATCAGATAAACTACCATCTGAAGGAGATGAGTTAAAAACAATTTGAAATGAAAAAATTTGAATTAAAATTTTTTTTATGGTGCGATGTTTTGATAATAAAATAATGACAATAATATGAAAATAACTCATTTTTATAAATTCAATAATTTTAATTTATAAATTTGTTTTGGTTCAAAATGTATAAATTATTTAACTTATAAAAATTATATAATTTTTGTTTTTTCTCATTTTATATTACGGTTGCTATAAGATATGGATCTTTCCACTCTCCCATATGATTTTATTGAACGTTCTCTAATGCCTTGAACATATCTAACATACATAATTTTATATTTTTGATTTTATTGAACGTTCTCTGACACCTTATAGACATCCAATATATGTAGATGCACAAACTGATAATTATTTAAAAACGAATTTAAAAATGACTATATTTGATTTAGAAAACATTATAACGTCCTTCCTACCCAAAATTTTAATACAAGTAAAAGTTTAATTTTCGTAGTTACTCCAATTAAGGCTTTATTATATATTCAAGCAATTTCATGCCTGATTCTTAAGGCAGATTTAGGACAAAGTTACAATAGAGTTCTCTTACGATTTTTTGAGAAATATGATTTTCAAGAAACATTCATTTTTTCAGTTTTTATAACTTAATCAGAGCGATTTATATAGTCAACTACAAATTATTTCTTTATCCATATCAAAATATTTGTATTATAATAATAAATTGTTGGCAATGTTTTAGTCACAAATAAAAAATAGTTTTAGATTGGAATAAAATATAGATAAAGGTAAGTAGGTTGAAGTGGCGGCCTTGTTTTCAAAAAGCCATTTAAGCTCAAATAATGATCCATTGTGGTACTACAGGAATAGCAATGTTGGCAATGTTTTAGTCACAAATAAAAAATAGTTTTAGATTGGAATAAAATATAGATAAAGGTAAGTAGGTTGAAGTGGCGGCCTTGTTTTCAAAAAGCCATTTAAGCTCAAATAATGATCCATTGTGGTACTACAGGAATATCATTAGTACGTACATATATTTAAATCAGTATAAATCAGACTCTCCCATTAGGTAAAGGAAAACCAACCTGACAGTTTTATAGACTTGATCAGGTGTCTAACATTACAGGATGACAGCTCAGTCAGATCGGTGAGGAGAGGGGTTCTGAAGATTTTTGATCTTCTTCTAGCTAAAGAAAGGCAGGGTTGATCCCTCATCCTCAGAGGCATAACCTCGACAAAAGTCATTGTAGGGTAGACCCAGTCATATAGCATGCAGTCTCATATAGATAAATGATGAAGAGAAATTCGATCGCGTTTTTATTCATCTAATAAAAGTTCTCATAAAACAAAAATTATTCGTATTCGTAAATTAATTTATTTATAGAACGTCATCTTTAATCCAATTTAATTAACTCATAGTAATCAAAAATTAAAAAAAAGGATAATAAAAATAAAATAATAAAAATACATAATAAAAAATAATAAAATAACAAATAATAAAAATATTATGTATTCAATTACTTACCAACTTTTTCTTCAACACTTTGACTGAAATTTGTTTCATCTTTCTTTTCTTCACCACCATTCTTATCCTTATCATATTCACTAAAATCATCATCCAACATCGCATCAATGGCATCCCAATCAATAACATCAAGTGGTGCATCCGCATCAGGATCGTCGGCAAGTGCCGTTCCATCAGAATTGGTTAATTCAGTACCAGTAGCATTTGGATCAGTATTTGTTTTATTCGTTGTTGTTGTAGTTGTTGCCGCGGCAGGCGAGGTTGATGTTGTAATATTTGATGTTGTTGTTGTTGTTTGTACAGTAGTTGTTGTTGTTCCGTCAACCGTTACGTTTTCGTTTGCGTCGTTTATTGTATTTGTATGTTTCAATGAGGCACGTTTAGGTGATGTGGAGTTAGCGACACCATGATGGGAATTTGCAAAAGAGGAAGAAGAAGCATTATTAGCAATATTACTACCGACGACGATATTACCAGCAGCAGTAGTAGAAGAAGCACCACCACCACTACCACTCCCACTACTAGATTTCGTCTGTTGTTCCATGACGGATGAAACTTCTTTCCCTTTTTGCCTACCACTACTACTACCGACACTACTACTACTTGTATTCATTGGATAATTTCGATTATTGTGTGAATTATTTGTGATTTGATCGCCGTAATCATCGTATTCAAAATATTCTGGTTGGTCATTAATGCTAACGAGATTACTGCGATCACTACCTGACTCATGTTGTAAATGTTCTGCACGAGTGCGTTGACCACCGGTGGCCATTGATGATTTGCTACGTTTTGAGGCTATTGACGAATGACGTGCTTGGTATGATGTTGATGTTGTACCAGTTGCTGTTGAACGATTAGGATCGTGTGGTTCACCAATAGGACCTTGTCGTTCAACAGCACCACTACCACTTGTATAACCATTCATATAGGCTTCACCTTGCGGTAGTGTAGCAGACGAATGTGCTGTTGGATCAGTTAGCATGGCTTCATCTTGAAATGGTAAGTTTGAATCTGGTTCAACTGGAGAAAAGTTGTGTGCATTTTGTGCGCTTGGTGGATGTGGTAAATTACGTCGTCGTTTTAAGTAAGGCAGTGTAGGGCCATAAAGTTTTTGTTGATTCGTACGTTGTAAATCTAATGACATATGATTACGTTCATTACGTGCATCAAAACGACGACGAGGATCACGAAAAAGTGATGGTGCTACACCACGTCTGGTCCATCCAACATCAGAATCATAAGTTATTGTGACTATTTTATCGTCAGTAACTAGGAAATGAGAATGACTGAGTGGATTTCTCGCATCAACATTAGCGCCCATATATGATTGACGTATATTAGTTTCAGACCCATATGTTCGAGAAAGATCATCCAGAGGAGGATTTTCAATTTCATCTTCATAACGTATTCGACGTCTACCCCAACTTTTAGTATGTAAATCATCATAGTCCAAGGAACGTGATTGCCCTTCATGAAACATTTTTCGTCTGTCTAATGTAGTACCAGTAGCTGTACCAACTTTCGGTTTCTTAAGTATAGATGTAGGTTGGGCTTTTGCTTCAGCAATTGGTACAGCTGCAATGAGCGCATCTTCACTTAGTTGTCGTGATAAACGTAAAACAGACTGCGTTGGTAATTGAGGTGGTGGCGCTAATGTAGATTTTGCTTTCTTGTGTGCAGTTGGTGTTGGTGTATGCACATGATATGTTGGTACGGCACCTAAATCGCATTGTGGTCCTGTCATACCAGTTAAAAAATGTTGATCCACACATTCGTCGCACATTACCGGGTCCATAGTTGGCAGTGAAGGTTCAGATAACGGTTGATACATGGAAAGTGAAGGCCGACGCAGTAACTGCTCAGCAGTAAATGCATGTGAAACCGGATGATGTTGTGGATGGGGATGAGCATCCGCAATGCAAAACGGATCATCGCAAGCGCCGATAGCAATGCCGGGCGTGGTGAGTGCAGCATTTGTCGAAAGAGCAACCGGTTGGCTGCCGTTCTGACAATGACTGCAAGACTTATCAAAATGATCACGCACATAGCCGACGTACGATGAAGGCGAAGTAGAAATGGAATGCGGATGCTCGTGTGCATGAGAATGACTAGCTGTTGACAGCGTGGAGTTCGGGTGACGAAAAAAATTCATTACTGGTGTTGTAATACGTTTGAATTGATCAAACGAGGGTAATTGATCTATAAAGGGATAACCTCCGCCACTGGTATGGGTACTGCCATTACGGCGAAACATTTTATCAGGGAAATGAGTGAAATCAGCTGCCTGAGTTAAAAATTCTGGAAAATGTATGGAATCAGGTATGTGTGGTATATACTGATGTGGATTAAATGAATGGACTGGCTGTGTGGGTATAGTGTGTGATGGTTGGGATTGATGTTGTATTTGTTGTTGTAGTGAAGTTTGTATTTGTGGATGTAACATGCTTGTTGGCGGCATAATGGCCATGTCGTTGTCCAATAATAATAAATTTGTATCGCCGGTATCGACGAAAATTTGTTCGACTAAATTGCCGGTATTGTCGGTCACCATAAGTTGAGTTGGCAGTTGTGGTTGCTGTTGTGATTGTTGTTGTTGTTGTTGTTGTAATAAATGATGTGGTGTTGGTATTAGTTGTGGATGTGGATTGGTCATTGCTGTATTCGGTGGTGATTCAGATGCAGCCAACTGTGCAAGTTGTTGTAATTGTTCAAGCTGTTCGAGCAGCAGCATTTGTTCTGTAGATGTTGTTGTTGTTGTATGCAACTGTGGTGGCGTATGCATGAAAGCTGACGCTGCTGGTGCTGTTGTCAAACTATTTGGTAAAAAATCACAATCATCGACTTCAATGGTATTGGCGCGGAAGCGTTCAAATAAACCGCCCGGACCGACGACGCGACTACGTGTAGTGCCGCCGTTGCTATTATTGGCGCCAAGCAGCATGCGCCAATTGCGTGGTAAGCTTCTGTTTTTGTTTTCGATTGTTTTTTTTTATTTTGAGTTATGGTTTTGTTATTGTTTTTGTGTTCAGTTTGGTTGTGTTGTTGTTGTTGGTTTTTGTTTGAAATTATATAATTGTTTATGTTGCAGAAACGAGTTCATCCGCATGCGCATGCAAAGTGATTGAGTTGATTTCGGTTTTTGAATTTGTTAAAATTTTTTATTTAAATGAGTTTTTCAAACAAAAATTATTTGTTTTTCAATTTCGCAAATAATCGAATTCAAAATTTTGTGTGCATTGTCATTGAGGTTATGTCAGTTCGTCGCAAGTTTGCAGTTGGTTGATGGTCAGTTTGCAGTGACATACAAAGCAGTTTAAAACACAAAATTCAGACGCGTTTGTTGTATGGTTGAGTTGTTTGTTTGTATGCAAAAAACAACGAAAATAAACAAAGAAAATTTTGTTTTGCTTTCTAACAAGTCGTCATTAACAAATATGTTACTAACATATTTTTTTGTTTAATTTCATGTTTCTGATTTTGTATATCTACCAATCTGTTAATAAATTTTTGGGTGTGAAATTTTAAAATACTTTCAATGAGCTCGAAAGAAACAAAATAAAGGTTTTAGTTCTTTTTATACTAACAAAAAATGGTGCATTAATTTTGTTTTCCCAAAATGTAAAGCTTTGTGGTAAAAAGCTTTCAGTTGCTCTCTGTATTAAGCTTCAAACATATAAAAAGCGCTTACCTTAGTCCACGTGAACCACGTGGCCGCTCTGATTGTGTCGAGAAAGCACTTGAGGTTACGCTTACAACAGACTCCATATCGGAGTCACCGAACTCGCCCATGAAATCCTTATCCGGAGACAGGGAATGCCGTGGACGCATGCGTGATTCCATTGAATGGAGATCGCTATCTGAGAGGCCAGTATAATGACGTTCCCAGCCGCCCATTCCGGTGCTGCGATATGTAGCCTGATGGTGCGGTTGACGTGTCCGATGCCGACTAAAGCGACTGCCCGCTATACGTTCGTCAAATTCTTGTCCTAGGCGGTCACGAAGCATTGCGCTGCGTGAAGTTTGCGGTACCTTTAATTTTTATGAAAAAAGAATTAACGAAAAATTTTTTTAAAAAATGTTATTAATAATTTTTATTTATTAATTATAAATATAATCAATTTCTTATAAATAAGGGAAATATCTTAATAATTTGCATATACTTCATATCATATAATATATATGACAGGATACATATTAATTTGGGAACTAGCGTAAACACCAAAAATTCCTAGGGACTTAACGAAACATCACAGATTACCAACAGATATTAGCGCGGCTTAAGATAATAAACAAAAAATACGTAATACAAATCTTTTATCATGTCTATCCTTTTGTATGGTACAGAAGCTTGGACAATAACCAGCAGTGATGAGAAGGGCTTAGAAGCATTCGAAAGAAAAATTCTTTGACATAGTTAAGTGCATAAAAATTCAGTGGTTTCGCTGGCTAGGCCATGTCGTGCGAAAGGAGGAAAGTACTCCGAATAGAAAGATGTTTGATTCGGTAACCGCTGATAAAGGACGTCCACATCTTCTACTTCTGCACGTGGCTAATGACGACTCACGTCATTAATATCTAACTAAGTAAGTAAGTAACTACTTTATTACTCTGGAGAAGTTGAAGGTCCCCTCGATAAACTAAAATAACATTTTAAAAATTGCTAATTTTAAACACTATTATTAACCCAAAATATTATAGATCGCAGAAGCATAGACGATCAAATTTCTTTTAATGGTCTTCGATATAACGATAAGTTGTACGAGTCTCATCTGGACACTAATATAGTGAAGTCTCATGTTGTGGTTAGAACATGTCTTAAGAAGGCAATATAACGCTCTAATTAAAAAAAGTCGAAATTGCTAACAATGGAAAATCGCGAAAGAGGAACATTTTATATATGCTAAGAGGATAATGAACTGGGTAATCTGTTGCAGATTGATGTTTGTGACTGGCTTCAATTCGCTGAATGTAAAAGGGATTGGTTAAAGGACGGTTGGATTGCTGTCATGACCGATAGGAATATAATGGCATATTTAATAAGAAAGTTGAGAAAAATAAAACTTGTTTTATAAAGTTAATTGGATCGGATAATGGTATATAATGAAAAATTTAAGAAATTATTATAGTAAATGCTTCGTTATTGATAGAAATACTTTTAAATGGAATGATATAAATATTTAGTACTTCTTATTGTATTTATAAATATCTTATTACAATATATTATTATGTAAATTTCACATTCCATCAAACAATTATTAGATTGTATTTCATAATTATAAATAAAATTTTTAAATAAAATTAAATTGAATATTTAATTTACCTGTGGCAGTTGTCTTTTCTTCGGTGAACCAGTAGGTGTGGCAGTTGCTGAACGTGATTGAAAGCGCGTCTGTTGTGTTGTTGCGCCAGTTGCTGCTGCAGCTGTGCCACCAGTGACAACAGCACCCGATCCACCACTTTGTACACCGTACGCTGTACTAGCGGCGGCGTGTGTTGGAAGAACTTGATAGTCTATATAACGTTCGTCTGGCGGTGAGAGTGAACCACGACGTGGACTATTGCTACGATAGTAACCGTGACCACCACTAACGCCGTGATAATTATCGCTTGGTGCTGCCGAATGACTGCGTTGACTAAGGCTCATGCCACCAGGACCTGTAGTGGCACCATTGCGACGTAAGTAACCGCTTTGTGAACCAGCCTGCTATTAAAAATAATTATTTAAATATACGAGTAATTTTATTTGCCCTTAACTGAGAGGGAATAAAAAAAAATTTTCAATTCCCCTCGTTTTCGATTAGATGAAGAAACCATGTAAGTTTTGTGTTTGATATTGAACAAATACATAGGTAATATAAATTAATACGGAAAAACTATAAATAGTGAGTAAAAGTAAAGAGTCAAAGGTAATATATATTAGTAACTTTTTCAGGCAGCTTTTTAAGAAAAATATTTTAAACTACAAATACATAGAGCAAAAATTTTTAAGTAATGCTTTAAAAAGTTTATAAGTTTATAAAAAGATTGCAAAAAAATATTCAAAAACTAAATTTTTAGATATATAGTAGTTAGCTGTGGTGTGTGACAAACTAATAGGGACTGAGATTATTTTAATGTGCTTCAATGTATACACTAATATTAATAAAATATAATGTATATGCAGCCTTATCGGGCATGTAAGGACCTCACAGATTTGGCGTCTTGTGATTTGATTATAATATCACCAAAATATTCTATAAGGATATTTAAGTATATTGAACTTTAGTTAAGGTTGCATATAAAGTAAATCAGAAATTTTGTATAAGTATTCAGGATATAATAATCTATTCAAACTAAACAAACTGGATTAATTTAATGAATTTGCTTAGATTTTGTAGAAATTTTTGTGAGACAAGTTCTTTCGTTGCGAGTTTTATTTCTGAAAAAAGTAAATAAATAAGTAAAATTGGTACAAGCTGTTATCATTAATTTTTAGTTCTATAAATAAGGATACCCTAAACGATTATATGTAATTTCTCCCACTCATAAGCCAGTGAATTATAAGGTCACAAATCTTAATTTTATTAGACATATATAATCATTTAAATACATTAAATTAATTTTGAATTAGATTTTCTAAAGAATATATATGGTTCTTTAACTTCTAATAGAGTGTAGGATTTAACCTCCTTTAATTGTTTTAGATAACACTATGGTATTTCTATGACCTCTTTTTTGAAAGTAACCGCTTCAGATATAACGTAATTATTTTATGAGTTGCTGCTTTATATATAACATATTTAAGAATTATTGAAAATGTGCAAACCTGATTGTGATAACTTTGTCCAATGCCAGATACTGTGCGATAATCACGCGCTACCATGCCGGCCACTCTTTTACGACCTTGAGGTGACATGTCACGCCTTGAACGACGTTCATTTAAATCGAGCTACGTTTGGAGTTTACAGCAAAAGAGTTTGGGTACGGAAAGGATTTATAGATGGAATGAAGGTTGATGCACAATAAGAGGATTTTTAAGAATATATATTATAGCATGAGAAATAATATAAAGAAAAAAGAGAAAGAAAGTTATATATATATATAAAAGTGATATATGCAATTATAGGTTTATTTCTTAAGTGAATAAAAATAAAATATACTATATGTAAATAATCAAATTTACACAGAAATTTTGTACAGCTGAGTGTGTATATATATTATCATATATATTTATATATTTTTGTATATATATTTTTTAAGGAAGTGTGTTGGATATTATGGCTAAATTAGTGGGAGTATTAAATTATTTGGAGTTGCTAGGGTATTGCATGGTGGGTAAGTATATAAGCTTAATGTTGAGTAGTAAATATGTACTAAATCTTTTTACATATATATAAATATATAAAGCTATGTGTACACCAAACAAAAAATATATTGAAAGCACATAGATTTTAGTACTAGGCATGCGATACGATTACTTAAGCTAGTGCGGTTTTAATTTAAATTAACGCAATTATAGTTTTGATTATATTAGTAAAAAGCTAATTGCTTACAAACACATCGAAATACACATATAAAAGCTACTAAGTATGTGTTCTCTTAAAATTGCTTATTAATACAAAAATTTATTATAAATTTACATCAATTGCTTAAATAGACAATATGACTTTTAGTTATATTTTACAATAATATTTTTTTTTGTTTTTAATTAAAAAAGTACAATTTTATTTTAAATTTATTGCTAAAACTTATTTTTATTTACGAGAGATTTATTAATTAATTAATTAATATAATAGTTTTTATACTATATATAAATATTCTTAAAACCACACAATTTTCTTATTAAAGTTTCAATTTCAAATTATAATAAATAGTAAAAAGTTATAATATTTTTAAAATCTATGTAATTCGCTTGACATAGTGAACCTTGGTTAGTACTAAAAGTCTTAAAGCAACAAAAAAATATTATATCTTTATTAAAATAATTTTTTTTTACATTTTTAAAAGCCTCTGCTTTTAAAACTTGTAGAAGAATTTATTAACATACACAGACATAGCAGAAAGTACCAGTAAAGACAAGACTTTAGAGACATGGCTTTGAAGAGAAAAAATTTCACATAACACCAATCCGGTACAATTATCTTATGAAAAATACATTGAATATAAAAAAATATGAGTTTTTAAAAAAAAAAACAATAAAAAGTTAGGTAATCTAAAAGCTTTGTTTAGAAGTAAGTTTATTAGAATAAAATAAATCCGAATTAAAAAAATTCCTTAAAGGTGGTGCTTATAAGGAATTCTTTTAGTTCAATCTAATAAAATATTAAGTATAAATCCTTAATATTAATTATATATAATAGCGATGAGGCAAACTTTTGAAGTAGAACTTGTATATATATATATAATAATAGACATTAAATTTTTTTAAAAAGAAATAGTTTCAATTCTGTAAACTGTTAAAAATTAAAATAACTGTTAAAAATAATAATTATAATAATTGATAAATATAATTAAATGATATTATTAAATATAGTTAAGTCAATAATTTCAGTTACAGTACTGTATGTAAAATTTATAAAAAAAAAAAATATTTCATATGTTTTGATTCTTCGGAAGAAATGGAGAAATATCAAAGAAATTTGATTCAGGCCAAGCCTGGATATAGACATAGCAGGTGCTCTGTTGTCCTTTTTTCAATAGCTGGAAGACACGCGTTGCAGAGTAGACCGAGCATTGCTTTATGCCGTCCTATGGTCCAATACGCTGTAAAAACAGAAATTAACCCAGAAACCTCTGATTTGCTTCTGTGTATCCAGACAGACGTTCTACATTTATAATAGATTCGACATGTAATTCTAGCTGCTGAGACGGTATATGTTTATAGGTTTTAGGTAAAAAAATAATTAGGGAGGAATAATGAATTTTATATTTAAACTATATTATTTATATAACATATAGTTGAGAGAAGTTTCTCTTTGTCAACTCAAAAGGTACTATGGGGTAATAATATATTATATGACCTAATTATGTTATTACGCATATATAGATTACATATACTATATCTATACGTTAGCCGTTAACCAGTCATAAGGATTCATTTAGGCTTATTGTTCCCAATCATAATAAATGTTTGGCAGAGCCTAAAGTGTTCTTTAAAGGGAGATTCTGATACAGGACAAGATTCTCATAGGAGAAAACCACTACCATAGTAAATTGATGCTTTGCATGTTTTGGACAATAACGAAGCAATGTGAATTTCTTTAAAAAAAAATATATATATAGTAAAAGACGAAAATGAAATATTTGTGGAATTCTGGTCTTAATGTCATGTCCCGACAGAATATGAATCGGCGTTTGTTTCTCTATATAAAACAATATTTGTTAGCAGTTCGAATTTATGACTCGTATAAAAACATAAATAGTACATTAGTTACTAACACCTCTAAAGAAGATCTTCAATCAATAATAGATAAGTGCACAAATAACTATTTGTAATAGAGCAATGTATATTATATTATTATTGTATATAGAAATATTTTAATTATAAAAATGAATTTGTATTTTATTTTTATAATTGCATTCTATTGTTTTAAAAATGTAGAGAAAAATAAAAACACAAAGAGAAAACAATGAATAAATAATAATGGATAAACAATGTACATGTATGAATGTACATATATATGTCACCGTGGTATTTACTTATGTAGATGAAGCTAAGATTTATTAGTTAATCGTCAAGATTATTCTTTTTATTCAATAAGCATTGAACAATAATAATATATTTTGAATAAAATTCAAATTCAAATCAAAGCAGTCTATTATTATTATATATATAGTTTTCAAAAGCCTTTAGATTCCTTTTGCTAAATTTTATGCAAAGAGTAAATTCCAATATGCAATGTAAATATTTCCTTATAGATAAATAATACATATCATTCAATGCAGCCAATGCACACAGAGGAATTTTTTTTTTATTATTTTTTTAGTTTTCCCAAAGCAGAGATGAAAATGTCATACACGATATGAATGCTAAGGATATATGCATATGTAATGGTTGAAATGACAATGACAGTTCAAGGAATGTCTTGAAATTGTATATCCTTTTAATTTCCTTCCATGGAAACATTTTAAATATGAATATTGTATTGATTTCATTTCACTTAATTAGTATATATAGTACTTATGTACTCAGTCGTACATGTGGTGTAGATGTAGTGAAATATTGGTAACTCCTTATGTATTTAACATTTGAACATAATAGAAGTGTTATTTTATTCAAATGATATGAAGTTGTTTAAAATAATTATTTTTAACACAAAAAAGGTATTTTTCACATCATCCAATTTTTGTCCGAGTATTGTCCGGACACTAGTCCGAGTATTGTCCGGACATTAGTCCGAGTACTAGTAAAAATATGAGATAAGAAATTTAACTATATTAGCATTATAGTTGAAATAACCATTCAAGCACTATCTAAGTACCTTTATTATTGTGTTGCGCAATGTTTAAAAATTAAACTATACATACAGGGTGTTTTTATTATAATTCATAAAAATTTTATATAAAATTTAATATCGTTGCTATTAAAGGAAAATTAAATTTTAGTTAGCACAATTGAGAACTGAGCTGAGAGTTGTAAAACTCGGCGTGATACCAGTTGTACATGAGTTGAATGTGGTCTGCAGATGATTTCTGATGCGGAATGCAATTTTTACATGAATTTTTATATGAAGTGAATCTGAATCTGAATCTGAATCGCACACATTTAGTTAACAAAAGCAAATAAAGAGAAAAAATTGTTAAGGTTTGTTGTTGACAGTTGTAAGTATTGCTGTTGTTAGTTATGTTGCCACTGTAAGTGTGCCTTTTTGTTCTAGTATTTCACTATATGTGGCTTGTGTGAGAAAAGAGGTCTGTACCTACACCAACAGTATTATTGTTAATATGTGTTATTATTATTTTTTTGGTTTTAATAAAAAATTTTTTTTTACCAGTACTTGTAGTGGTTTTGGAGAGTAAGAGTTGTGTTTTTTTTAATAATCTGTTTTTTTTTTTTTTTCTTTTTTTGGTTACCTCAGGCGGTGGACTTGATGAGCTACCCATGGAGGAAATGCTTGCACCATCACGTCCGGGCGTTATTCCATCGATGTCACATTCAGACATTGTATCCGAATCGCTTAGACGTGATGTGGTACTTGGCGGTGATAAATGGTCTGTTGGTGTCAAAATCATAACGTCTGCTTCGTTTTGGTCATCGCGATGTAACTGTGATGAGTAGGGAGATAAACATAAAATAAACGAAGAAAGAGCAAAGGGAGACGTATAAAGTGCAATACATGGAAGATGAGTGAATATAGTACGACGATTTATTATGGTTTTATGTTAAAATTGATTAATTAATTTCGATCTTTTTTGTTTTTTTTTTTGAATTTATTATACAAATAATATTTTTAGTTGTAAAACTTTTTCCCAGCAAAACCAGCTCAACCAGTTTAACCAAATATATATACACTTCTTATCTGTCATAAATTTTTTGGTGTCAAGATTTAGTTGAATTAACTTTTCTTTTTTTGAGGAACTTAGAGAAACACCCTTATACTGAAGTACGCAAAAGTATGTAACGCCACTAAATTAAATAAATCCAACAATATATTTTATAAATCAAAAATGCAAAGAGTATTATATTGAAATAGTAAAAACTTTTCTTTCAGGAACTTGGAGACGCCCTTATACTGAAGTACGCAAAAGTATGCAAAGAGTAGATTACTCCAATTAGGTGGAAGCAATTATGGGATATTCAAGTGGGCAAGCAAAAAAATATATATAATTAAAAATTTTATTACATTCTTAGTAAAGAATTACCTAGAAAAGAAACCTATTTTACTCTATGTATTTAAGATTCCTCATTGAATTAATCAAAAATTTGATCAAAACATGCGAAAAGCGAGAGGCAACTGAAGTAAATTCTGCGGCAATGTGAGAATATCTTCAATATTTCTAGTTTAATATGAGAGAGCAAAAAGGAAAGTTTTTGAGGTATTTTCTTTTCTTCTTCCTCCAAAGGGTTTAAAAGACAGTTTCATATGTTTTAATAAAACGCATATACTACAGTAACAACTTTAGGAGATTATGTAGTTAATGAACATTAACTTGCGTATTGTGAACTGTTGATTACTTTATCAAGCTTGTGTGGTATATTAGGATTAATTTAGTGTATTTATATTCCACTAATCTATCTATAAGCTATATTTCAGAATGAAAATTTGATGATAGAGTAGTGAAGGATAGATATATGTTATCGATGTACATCACTGTCAATATATGACATCACAATACAAAGCTAGTTTTGAAGTCATTTTTACACTTCACTATGCACTCTAATTTAACGACATAGCTTTACCTAATAGCTTTTGGTTCATCGCCCAAAAACCGGTACTCTGGCCAGAAGAGTCCAATTGTACCAAAAGTTGGTGACTAACTCTCTGCATAAAATTATATTTATGAAAGTATTATGTAGTTTCAAACTCCTACTTATGGAAAAAGTAGTCCTTTTCTAGGCATTAAGTATGTTTTCTATTACTTAATGTAAAATGGATTTTATGTCACAATTTTTGATGAACTTTTGCGCACTTGAACGTATACAACCAATATAGTCAATTAAATTTTATAAAATTGAATCAGCCCCTGAAAAATTATGTAGTAGTTCTGGTATAGTTTGCTCAATACCTATGCAATGTAAAGAAACCTACATTGTTAAAATGTAAGATTTAAATAACAAATTGCTAATGGAAAAAAACACATAAACTAATACAATATATATAAAGAGTAACTATATAATCAAAACATACGAGATATGAAGTATCCTGATGAGGTTGCAGTTGGTACCATTCAGCTTCGTCGTCAAGTATATGATGGGCTAAGTCAATAACAACTTCGCCTATGAAATCATTAGCACCATAACGTACATAGTCCCAGAGCGTTACCTAATTTATGATTTTATTGATTATTATAAGGTTTCCTCAAATGTTTTTACTTCAACGTAGACTTCAGCGATAAGTCGACCTACTTACCTCCAGTAAACGACCCGTTAAGTCACAACGTCTTAAACCTGTATAAACAAATGTCTGACCCCAACGTGGTTCACAGGTATTAGCTAGGGTTTTGGTGCGTCTTTTGGATTTTGTACCACGATCGGGTAAAAGGAACACCTGTACATATAATATGGGTGTAAGGAAAAATAAAGAGGGATAATTAGAGTTAAAAGTTTGTGAAGATGGCAATTAATGAGAATATATACATATTATATTATACAATTTCTTATTTATATACGTTAATGTATATATTTTCATTTTTTAATTACATTAAAGCCAATTTTGTAATTATTTTGTGAAACATTGAAGACTTTTGGCCATCTGCACTTACTTTTGCATAAGGATTTCGCGCAACGCCGCTCTGACGCAAAGTTAGGCCGGTCGCGCATACAATTGTCACTATCAGCTGCAGTGTATTTTGGTCGTAGCCCAATTTGAGCTGTAGACGACCTTCCACTGGCAATGGTACCGCGGTTCCATGATGTGCAGCGCCGACGCTATGTGTGTGCGTATGCGATGACGGTGGTGGTTGGTGGCAATGATGATGATGGCCCGCCGTCGTTGTGGTTTGTGAGTTATGTACGCTTGCACCTGCGTTCGTTGGTCCCAGTCGTTGTTGTGTTTGCGGTTGTGGATGTGGATGTTGTTGTGTGGAAGTGTTTTGCAGGTGTTGTTGGTGATGTGTGTGTGTTCCAGCTGGGTATGTGCGTTGGTGCTGTACATTCGTTTGACGCAAACTATGCGCACTGCCGCTGCCACCGGTGGCATGTAAATCCGGTGAGCCCGGTGAGGTTATTAAAACGCTGGGCTTATCACGATGAACTTCTATTGCATCGACAGTCGGTGCTAAAGAAAAAACATATAAGGAAAAGAGTGTTTATTATTATTGTAATTATTACTATTAAATATTAATTTTAAAATTAATTTAAGTGATTATTATTACAATTTACATTAATTTGCTTAAATTCGTAATCTATATTTGAATTAATATATTTCGTTTTATTACGATTATTTTGACATACACAGTATTTTATTTGATATTTAATGAGCACTTATACATCAGTGTATTGATGGAGATATGTTCATGTTGTTATATGAGAACTACGTTATATATATTAAGGAAGGGAACGTTTTTAGATATAAATATGAAGAATACTCTGATACACTTTATATATATTATATATTACTATACTTTATATATAAACTGCAAACAATTTGTTAATGATTAATATTAATGAAAGATTTTTTAATGAAATTAATGAAGCATAATTTCCTATGAATGAGTATAGTGGGCAATTATAGCACAAAAGATACTCCTAAATTATATAAAAATAATAAAATCAGTTTTTAATCTATTTAATAAAAAGAAAAGTGAGGTATAAAATGAAAATTCGAGCCGATATGAAAACGGCTTATGATCTTTTTATTAACAAACTGTCATTATATTTCAATAAATAGTAAGACCTCAACATCTAACTTTGATCTGGCATCTAACTTCTATAGTGTTCCTAAACTTCATTACTTTTCCCTATTATTACTTTTAATATTTGCATTCGTTACTTAATTTTCATGATTAAATTTCATTCGTTTTAACGAATCATAAAAATAAATTTAATTATTATCATACAATGAAAAGGGATATGCTTTAACGTGATCTAATTAGCACTAAATTAGCACTAAATACTCCAAAGAATTCTAACAACCAATACTGCTCATTGTTGCAATGTTTTCAATAGAGTAAAAATAACGAATAATGTTAAAAATCTTAACTTGTTATAACAATATTTCTTGGGTACTGAACGGAGAGAACAGATAAGTACTGATAACTCTACTACTTACTGTCTTTTTAAATATAGTGCTACGTTTTATAATATATTATTTTCGGAGACTGACGTCATAGTCCGAGAATCAAAAGAACTGTTTTCAGTAATATAAATTACAATATCTCAAAATGTTTCATTCATAAAGCTTAAGTCATCATAAGTTTTCCCATAAAACAACTTTTTATTTGCTGTGGAACATGTTTTTGGACTTAAATAGGTTTGGAAATTATGGTGCTTTATAATTAATTTTTTTTTTTTTTTAATATTTAATGATTTATGTGGAAAATCTCATTTTCAATATTTTTAATAAACTATTTGTTTCTTTTTCTGTTTTTAAAAGAGGCTTATGTGAATCTTTTTTAAGAAAACTTCATTGGAATTTATTTCTATTTTATTTTCATATAATTATCTAAATAAATATAACCGATATTTGTAAGTTTATTTGACTTCTTCTGAGGAACAGATATGACTATATCTTCCTAATACACATGACTAAAACTAATAAATGCTATATTAATATCAATCAAGCTAAAAGTAATCTAAGAGTTCTAGCATTGCCATACTTGAGCAGAACGAATATACGAGGTTTTGAAAATTTACATGTAAAACTTGAAATATTTGAAAATGTTCGAGCATCTTTAAAATATGATATATGTACTGTTTTATGTTTCATCTTATTTTTCTATTTATTCTATATAAATACATATATTAGCAAAAGTTCCAACACCGTATGACAATCGAATATTTTTAAGCAATTCGGTACCAAATGCGCGAGCAGTCCTACATCAAAATGCTCTAGTCAATTTACGAGATAAGGATGAACCAATTACGAGATATTATGACTTTTAATCTTCAGTAAAATTTATATTTATGTAGTTTACATTTTTTTTATGATACTTAAAAACTTAAAAGATGTTAAAAATGCTTACTACTATGTAAATGTGAAATATGTAAATGTGAGATGTATGAGCGTTACGCCGTCATCTCGATATGCGACTCTAATCTCTATAAGAGATTTAGGTCTAAAATTCAACTCTAAGGAGCAATAAGTAAAGAAACTGTCTATTAAACAAAGCACTTCAATTTAGAGAATTAGATATATTCAAGAGGATATATTTGAGATGAGAGTTTGTTTGTTCATGGGTTTGTTCATGAATATATCAATATAAGTAATATGATAGCCTCATAAGCTTTGAAACAAAAGGTATGATTAATGGATTTTTCTTAATTATTGATTTGATTATAAAAGAAAAGCCATCCTACATGATTCTATTGTGTATCTATTAATCTTAGTAACGAAAGTTGAACAGTTTTTCGAGTCTAATTCCATTATAGTATTTCTCTAGTTGTTCCCGCTTTTGAATCATCAATTCTCTAGCTGAGAATAGAGTTAATATCTAGTTGGATACTTATTGCTCAGATTAAGAAATGTCTAATTTTCGAAACTGGAAGTTACAGCTGCAACGCACTATAATGGTTTTGCATATAATTCTTACATTATATCTATTAAGATACAGTGAGTGTCCTCACATTTTTTATTGTTAAAGAATTGAATTTTGTTTTTTTTTTTGAGTATACTAAGCCATTTGTCTTGCATGAAAAAAAGTTAGTTTGTTCCGTAATCCATTTTACAATGTTGATGTTCTTTTGCTACAATAAACTAAAATTTTTGTCTGTTACAGGGATGTTAAAGGGTTCTATCTCTGTTTAAAATCGTTCTTATCACCTCAAATATAGTTATACTAAAACTTTTAACAACTGATAACAAAAAAACGATATCTAAGATAACAATGACCATTCGATAGATCCATGGTAAGGCAAAGTAAGTTTTATTATAGCAATATGAAAGTATAAGAAGCTATTGTAAATTAGTGAAATAAGAGAACAATTATCAAAACATATAAATCAATTTGAATAGTGTTTAAAAAAGGTTAAGCTTTAAATTATATTAACTTCTCTCTGATTATGTATTTTTTTATTCAACCATAATTTTTTTAATATTCACCTAAAAAATTCTTTCACCACATAAAATTACTTATCTTTTATTAATTTCATCAAATTTTTTTTTTGTGTATATGATTATTCATCTGTAAGCAACATGCTAATTTTTTTAAAACATTTTTTTTATTGGATATCTGATTACGCTTCTATATAATATATAAAATATATTTGTGAATATGTAATTAGTTATCTATATATTCCACCTAAATTTATTATTCATTAATTTTCTTAAAGAAAATTATTCTCATATATTCTCATATAATCTACTCCAATTTTTTTAAATAATTTTCTTAAGATATTGTTTTATATTTTTTTATTATTATTTATATAATTGATCTATATATTCAATCTTAATTCATTCAATTTCTTAAAAAAATTATAAAGATTTTTTTTTCGAACAGTAGTGAACTATAACAACAAAAATTCATTTTATATTATTTTATTTGATTGAATTGACTGACCATACAGCTGTTTAGAGTATTGCCAAATAAACATCATCAGTGGTCTTGAAAGTAATTCTTGTATTTAATTATTCGTAAATAATTTTTGTGAGACTGCAAGTACCAGGAATCGAACTTTTGCCCTGCCAAATTAGAAGCTCAGAGTCAGCGCTCCTTTACCAACTGATCCAAAGTCGTACTTGACTTTTTGTGTTCGCTAATTTTTCTGGGGTTTTGTTATTTTGCTCTGAAAGTTTTATTAACAAATTTACTTGCTGTGTTTATATTAGAATGAAATCATAAACCAGCTGTAGAATAATTGAATTCATTAATTATATTTTTATTTTTAATTGTTAAATTTCAATACTATTCTGTTTATAGAGGCATTATTATATTAAAAAATAATTTTTTTATTTTTGTGATTACTCATTTATATATCTATCTTATTGTTTTTTTTATTAATTTATGTAAAACAAATTTTTTTTTAATGGGATTACTCAGAAAAATAATTTATTTTAGTGGTATTTGTGATTACTCATATATATGTATATTCCACATAAATTTTTTCAAATAATTTCCTTTAATTTTTATTTTGTAATTATGATTACTCATTTCTATATTTAATATTAAATATCTTTTTTATGAATTTTCAAATAACATATCTAAATATTCCACAGCAATTTTTCAAAGTTATCTACTATACCTATTATTTTAAACATAATTATATCATTTTTAAACAATTAATTTTTATTAATTATTAACACATAATAAGTGTTGATCAAATGAACGCAGATATAAACTCCTGACTACTTTGGTATACTAATGTATAGTCTCGAAACCTTAACTCTATTATAACTATATTGCATAGAATATATATTTATAAACTCATATAAATGGATATATATTTATATTATATATGTATATATAGAATATATATTATTATTAATGAA
Source organism: Teleopsis dalmanni (assembly GCF_002237135.1). Lineage (NCBI taxonomy): Eukaryota > Metazoa > Arthropoda > Insecta > Diptera > Diopsidae > Teleopsis > Teleopsis dalmanni. The sequence continues at coordinate 153,631,869 of NC_051847.1, forward strand.
TAATATTTAGATGAAAGTGATTTAATGTTGTGTTTGTAAAGTCTTGCATATAAAAATAATAATATTAACGTTTCTGTTAATATTCAATTGATAATATCATGATTAAAAATAAATACAAAAAAAATAAAAAATGCTAATTGTATTATGTATAATAATTTATTTTAACAAGAAAATAATAAATGAATCGATATGTTAAAAAATAAGCCAACACTACAAAGAAAGCACTAATTATATTAGATATACAATAATAATAATTAATAGAAAAATTTTTAACAATTCTACAATAAATGTATTTAAAACCAATGTCACTAATGTTTAAAAGTTTTAATTTTAAACTAAAACTTATTCTTATTCTAATAAATATTAAAATAAAATGTACCTTTTCGCTGCACATAACGACCACCGCTGCTGACCACAGCACTACCGGCGATATTACTAGCAATATTACTATTCGGTAAAATATTACTGGGCTGCGATGTTTTTCGTACACTCGGTGCTGAACTATTACCGCCACTACTATGTGTTAACTGTCGCGAAACAATCAATTCTACTTGAGCATCTAAACGGCTCTCATCAATAATATCGTAGACTTCGTCAGCGGTTTTATTATGTAAACTTTGACCGTTCCATTCGATTATTTCGTCGCCTGATGATGGTGGATGAAAATAGTTTAGATAGTGGAAAGTTAGAAAGATAGCAATGTATACATAAATGTAATAGGATGTTTAGTAGTGAGTATGTGTGCTTGTGTTATTTTATGTTTACCTGGTCGTATACGTCCTTCAAGATCAGCAACTGAACCGCGTTTGACCTTTTCCACTATAGCACCACAACCACCGCTACTGCCATTGCTGCCGTTGCCAGACAAGGCCTGACCGCCGTTTATTTTTAAGCCTAGAATATCCTCGCCATCATAATATTTACGCAATATCATATGACCGATCATACGAGTATTATCCGTTGATTTTTGCCAATTTACTGGGTGCTATTAATTTCGGTTTTCGATTTCGAATTTCGAGTTTATGTGTTCGGATTTTTCGTGACAACATTGGGAATGTTGGGTATGTGCACATGGAATAAGGCACGTGTGATGTTTAATTTGCAATTTTTTTGGTATTTTTTTTTTTTTTTGAGTTGGATATAACATTTGTAAGTTTGGGAGGTTGGGTTTTAAAGTTGGAGTTACGCATATGATAAATGAGAAATGTTTATCATTTTAAATTAATTTGTTACATATATAAGATAACAATTTTATATACTAATTTTTTAATACAATTGCTTAAAAGTAAATTTTTTTTATATATTTTAAATACACAAACAATTGATAGAATTTCACAAAGTTTAGTTAAATAATTACTTAAATTTACATACATACATACAAGGATAATAGTTTACAAATGGTTAGTTTTATAAAATAACAATATGTCATATATAGTAAATAGAGTAGCGCAGTTGAGTAAAGCAAAGTAGTATATATAAATTAAGTATATATTTACCATTTTGTTAGTAATATTTTGTAGAAATCATTTTGAAGTAAATAATTATAGATAATGTAATTATATTTTTAAATATTATTTGAGAACACACACATAATACAAACTTTATTTACAACATAACACATATTCATATATATATAAAGCTATATGTGCAATGTTTGAAAAAATACATATAAAAGTTTAATATTATATATAAAAAGTGATTATAAGCAACATTTAAGAGCAGAGAGATAAATGACATGCATAGATCTACAACTGAAATTGATATATATAAAAAATGTGATTAAATCTGAAATGTGCCAAAGTATATAAAAAGCATGAGATCTTAGTTTAAAAAATTATAGATATTTATTATAGACGTGTGATATTTTATAACAAATAAATAAAAAAAGTTATTTTGTATTCTGGGTTTGATTACTCAATAATATATTGAAACTATCTTGATATAGTGCTGATTTTGATTTGTAGCAACTGTTATTAAAAGGAATGAGATAAAGACAGAAGCAATTACTTGACTTTGAAAATATATTTATATAAAAAAGTTACATTAATAAAACTAAGATTTTGATTAATTTTTTATTTCTCAACATTGCTTAAACTTTGTCAATACAATGTCATTAAATGCCTTTCCGCAGGATATCTTTGAGGATTGTCTGTAATAACAAGAATCTTTACATAAATTGGGATTCAGATCTGTCACTGTAAAACTGGTACCGAAAGACTTAAGCTTCATAAAGGAAAAGTACCGTAGTAATACTATGAAAGCTAAAAATTCAACAAATGAATCCCATCCAACAATCATTAAACGTATAATTACTGAAGACGAGACTTGTGATTATGGTCACGACATCCAATTCAAGCTTTAGGCGAGTGAGTGACGTTCACTGGATGAGACAAGACCGAAAAAATCATATTTTCTTCAGTTCAAAAAGAAAATAGTATCTTATCACGGTTTTTAAAGATTACAATGGTATTCTGCATCTTGCCAAAAAATCAGATAAAGATTATTGTGTGCACGTTGAGATGTTTCCGTGATGCAATTTGTCGAAAAATACCGGATTGGTGGGGAAAGAAGTAATCGATTTTGCACCACCATAACTCAATTTCACAAACTGTCATCCACTTTAGTACACTTTGGAACAAGTTTAGTACGGACACCATTTAAGTCACTGAAAAATCGTCTGATTTGATTACCGCGGCTTTGATGGGTATATAAAACTGCTAATATAAAAATGTTTAGAGGATTGAATTAAGCACAGGCAAATATGCCCTTAAGTTAATGGATTATATGTCGAAAGAAGAGTATATCCACAATCGAGGATAAACTGATCATTTCATTTTTAAATAAATTCATGAAACTTTTTGATTAAGATGATGTTAAGTTCGGTTGTAAATTGTGGTACATTCTTGTATAATATATATATAAACGTAGAATTTTCTTTTGATATATTTTATGAGATATATGTCATCTCATTTTTTCAAGTTTTATAATTTCGCAAACTTAATCATAGAGAGGAATGTATAATGATGGTTTAATTTGTGTGTATGGATACATATGTTAAAATATTTATATACGTTTTTATATACGTATTTATTTACATAAATATATCAATCAAAATAGTGATCAAATTTATTATATATTATTATAAAACAAGGGTTATAATATTTTTTTTTTTAATTTATATATAATTTTATAGAAAAATAAAAACTATTATGTATTTAAAAAAGTGATATATAATACAAAAATAAATAAAAAATTTTAAATAAACTATATTATATGCAGCATGCATATTATATTTATATACATCAAGTTTTCCATTCATAAGCAAAAATATTTAGGTGCGATTATGTAGGTGTAGTTTGTGTTGTTTTCCTCAAGTTTCCTAAGACGTATGCATTAGGAAACATCGAATTGTGGGTATATAGACAATACGGGAACTAACCTAATATATTAAGAAATTAATGCTTATATAATTAAATATGTATTTATATATATATATAGGGCTTATATAGGGATTATTTTAAATATTATACATAAAAAAATGCACAACACATATTATTCCGTCATGTCTAAAAAAAAATTATTAAATAAATCAAAAATGTGTTAACAAAATACCATAAAGTGAATAATGATTCCAACAAACGTAAGATAGTAGAAAATACTTAGAAGTTCAGTTATATACAAAAGGTCGCAAGTTCAGAGAAGTGAAGTGCTTTAGTAAAGTTTATTAGTAGAGATTGAGTTAGTAGCTTTCAGTGAGAACCAAGAAAACACAAAAACTAACAAAAAATTTAATAAAATATGAAAGAAAAATAATTTGGTTGGGTCTACTTATTGCAGATACCCAAACGTTACTAGTTGTATACCTTTGGCCCATCACCACGATTCGAGTCTTCGCTGCTAGTGAATGTGCTACTTGTATCAATTCCCGAATCTTTTGTAGCTGAATCTTGGCTACCTTGACGTTCGGCATCCCAGCACGACCAATCGTTGGTTGTATCTAAAATACTGTTGCTGCTATTATTGCTGGCAGTGTTGTTGGCATTTAATTTAGCACTGGTCAAAATATTTGCTGCACCCACTTCCACAGCTGTTGATGGCAATATTGTTGTAACTGGTGGTAATGTGGTAACACCAGTTGATGCAAGTGCATCATCATGCCCATCGAAACGTACCGTTTTCTTTATTCTACGCTCAGTGAAACGCCGTGAATCCTGCGCCGCACTTGTTGCTGTTACTTTGCCGCCACCAGTTATTGTATTCGGAATTGTTTCGTCCCAATAATTATCTACAGCAAGACTACGTTCACGACCTAATGTACCAGTTAAACTGCGCTCGCCACCCCCCTCACCCTTGATTGTTGTTGTTGAAGCCAATGCGTTCGTTGCTGCCGATATACCGTATCGTTCATAAGCCTTATCGCCTATCACAATTTTTGGATGCTGCTGTGTTTGGTAGCTGCTATTACTGCTACTGCTGCTACCACTAACGGTTGCGGTGGCTGTAGCTAATGGCGGTGCCCGCCTTGAATAGAGTCCAGTAATGGAATTATATGCTGTTTGCCGATCGTGATTTGTGCGATTAAATGTATTACGTTGCTGTACATCGAGACGCGCGGTACGTGTGAGCGGATACTGTTCGAGACGTTCACGATGCAAATCGTATCGGTCACGATCTGCCGATGAATATAGTCGATTGTTGTTGGTTAGTCGATAATCTGTGTATGAATTACTAACGCTAAGTAAGTCACGTTCATTAAGGCTGCGCTGCTGACGCCAAGGTTCACGTAGTCCTGTTGAGAAATTTTTAAGCGTTTGTGTGAGGCCAAGGTTTTGTAAAATTTTAGTTAGCAAATTTTGTTTAGTTAATAGAATCTTATTAGGAACTTCGCGCACTATATTGGATGTAATTTTTTGGAGTCGTTGTCTTTATTTTATTACAAATCAAGATAAAAAGTATGAAGGAGTACAAATAAAAATGAATAGAAATGATCAAAATATAAACATTTTAAATAGAAATACCTAAATTAGACTCGTTATATCAGTAAGATAAATAAAATTCAAATACTTTGAAGTTAACTGATATACCATTTAAAAAGCAACAATAATCTTGAAGCATATTAATGTAATCAAAAATTTTTCTAATATCTTAAAAAACATATGACTGCAATAAAAAACCATAGTTTTGGCTAAAGATTTATTAGAAATTAAAATAAATAATTATTACTATAATTCTATTTATATATAGCTTTATACCTCTTAAGTCAGAAACACCTGGTAGAACTTACAGTACTAAGTTCTATACAAATTGGTTTATATAATATATACCTGTGCATTTAGTCAAAGAATTGTTTTCAAAACGTTAGTTTCATATTATTCCAATACCAGTATATATATATACATAGACTAATTATTTTTAAATACTTATTGGATTCAAATGTACACATACCTTACCTTTTCAAAATGTTTAAAAAATGATCTATAGATATGTCATTATAATACCTTTTTTATGAAGTATAATAATCGGTAAATGGAACGACTAGGGACCCACAGCAAAATTCAAAAAAAAAAGATTGAGTATGATATAAACATTTAGACACTATTCGTTAGCTATTAGACAAATATGGTAATAGTATCCAAATATAGCATTTGCTGTAAAAGGACTCAATAAAAAGTTCATATTTGTGTCCATTAACCACAGTAACTGATATATTAAATCTTTAAGTAGAGCATAATAAAGCTATTTATTTTGCCATTTGCTTAATTTCACTTCAGGTCTTCGCAAATCATTGCAGTTCGGTATTTTTTACCTTTTCCTTGTATTGCGTAAATGCCCGGGGGATCTTCTGCTGCCTCAAGAGTTATATTCAAGAATTTTTTTAAGTGAATGTAAACAGATAATTTAGCTTGAATTTAGTCTTATCATTAATTAAATAATGATGTCACGAAGCAGAAATAAAGGACAACTACGAAGAATAAGTGGCAGTAAGTGGCTTCATCTATTCCGTATGATCAAATATCTAACACCACATTTAAGTAGCAAATAAAACATATTTTGTTTATGTTAGAATAATCAGATATCAGCTTAAACATCGATTCATTATTAATAAAGCTGAAAAAGTACATTGGGAGTACAAAACACATTAATTGAGATGGATAGAATACTCTACCATAGAGGAAAACATACAACAGTCCCCAATTTTGCTGAAGTACATAGCAACGATCACCACAATTTTTAAACAGTTGGGAGAGGGGGGTTTCCTGTATCTGTTATCGAGATATAATTCATAACAATTCATTATGATACGAAGGCCCATGGGATAATACACTTTTCCACAATGTAATAAATACCCCGTGCCATCTTCATGTTCGATTCAATTAAAAATCTTTACAAGACTACATACTTATAGGCTAAAAAGAGCCCACATTCTCAGCAGAGAAGATTGTAGATCCATATAGTATGACCAGTTAAGTTATTTCTTCACAAATCAAATTAGAAGAGTACTGTTTCTTGGTCTTAATTGATTATTTTAATAATTAAACTATTTTAACGACTAGTTAAAGAAATTTTTCCCGGTCCCGGCTTTGACTTTCAATCCTACCAAAGATTATGTTGAGGAGAAGATTATGTTGAAATCTCCAAATCTTTTTTAATGTTGACTCTCTTTTTCATTCTGTTTTTCATCAAATTCATTTGATGTTATTTATAATATTTTAAGTACTACATATTAATTAAAATTTTAATAATATAATATATATAAACATTTTATAATACATATATAATATTTGATTATAAAAAGTTCTATGAAATTTATAGTGTTTTATGTACTGAAATTGTTAAGTTGTGTGCAATAAAAAAATGTACAGCGTTACGATTTCCATGCAAATTTTCCACATTTTCATTTCAATTTTTACAATAAATTTAATTTTTTTTTATATAAGAATAAAGTGTTCTAAAGAGTTGAAGAGAAGATAGAAAGAAGGATAGCGAGATAATTGACTGCATAAATAATTGAAATTTCTTACTTTCTTAATTTTTACAAATATTTTTTTTTTTTTGATATTAATTAGCGATTTAAATTAGTCACGCACACATAAACACATCTTTTAATATATTAGTTACAAATTCGTTATATAAAAATAAAAAATTACAAAAAATAGTTTTGAAAAAAATTTGCTTAAAATAATTAAAAAAGTGCAATTTTAAAAATTAAGAGAAAAAGAAAAAAAAATTTAATTAATTATATAAATCACATTCCAAGTAAATAAATAATTTGCTTCTGATTTATATATAAAAAATTCCAAAGCGTAAGGTTAGTAAAATCAATCCAGTAAAAAAGCTTCAAATGAAACGACAAAGAAAAATTGTAAAACTTTTGAGTTCTTCTTACGTTTGCATGAACTTGCACGTCTCCTGGCGAGACCACGGAATGCACACCAACACTACCAATCCCAACACTGAGACCACTACTACCACCGTCGCCAATGTTACCTGAATGTTTAAGACCCAATGATAAACGAGCGGGATTTAGGTATCAATGTATGAGTTTCGATAGGAAATAAAAATAAAAAAATTTATTTTAATTTTCTGCTTGTTTTATTTATAATTTCATTGTAAGAAAAAAATAAAAAAATAAAAAAAATTAAAAAAAAATTATTGTATTGATTCAGTTAGTGTGTAGCTTGGAGTGCGTGTGCAGTATCCTTGAATGTTGCATATGTGTGCGTGTATTAGAAGTAATTAAGTCTTCAAAAGCAGTTAACTGAACTGAGTTATTCGGCCATTTTGTTTATTTTTTTTTATGATTTTTATAAAGCGCGCCATTTTATAATTTGCTTTTTTTTATGATTGAAATTGTGGAGAATTTGTAGGATTTGATTTTCATTCTTTAAGTCTCTTTTCAAATATTTTAAGTAGTTAAATAAATATGCATTTAATTGTTGGTATTAAAAATTAAACAATGTTATTCTTAGAAACGTAACAATTTTACGAAAGCTTATATTTACCCTGATTTTAATATAAATAAAAATAAATGCTTATTATATTAATAAATAATTATAATAAAATTTTTATAAAAATAAAATCCAAAAAAAAAAAATTATTTAAAATAAATAAATTATAATTACTATATTATTTATTATTTATTAATAATTTATTCTATATATTATAAGATTAAATAAATATAATGCAAATGTTTCAACATTTATATTTAATCTACTACTCGCATATAAAATATAATCTGTCAATAAATACTATAATTACTATAATAATACCATAATGTATAATAGATATTATATACTATAAATACAATAATAATTTTTGAAACTATAATATTAATTTATAATAATAAATTAAAACTAATAATAATAATACTATTTTAATGTATAATACTAAAAACCTGTATAATAAATTAAAATTAATTATCGTGTTAATAAAAATAATCGCTTTTATATATATTATTACAGATTACAGATTTTAATTTATGAAACTGTTATTAACATACATAATAATAAATTAATAAATTAAAAATAATAAAAGTATTAAAAGTATATATATAATATATAATATAATATAATACAAATCTCTATAATAAATTATAATTAACAATCATATCTATAAAAATAATTTTTATTTTTTCATAATTATTATTATACTTAAAATATTTACTTAATTTAACTAAATAATTACTTGACACCATTTTAATATTTAAGATATATGTGTATATAAACAATTAAATAATTGTGATTCTTTATAGGTATACAATTCGTTTCCTGACAAAAAGATGGATTTTCCAAATATTTCCTGAAATGATTTTACAGATTCTTTTTTTGACATAAAGAGAGGAAAATTTGAGGAATCATATCCCAGGCAAAAATGTATATCTATTCACTAGTAATAAGTTTACGAAAAAGACGATATTAGTATTTCTAAAAAAAAATAATTTTTTTTCCACCGTCTCTTGAAATTAGCATTTTATAATTTTATTGAAATTCCAGTTTTTAAATTTAATTAAGTTTAATACAATTTAAACTCAGTACACATGCATTTAGCGAAGCATTAAAGTTTTGAAAAATTATTTTTGCATATCTAAGATTATCATTTTGCATTAGTACCTACACTTTGAAGTAGAATTAATTAGAAGCACATAATGCGATTACTAACATGGGCAAGGTATTACCATCAATGCTCTGAGCATTAATAGGGATATAAATACATATAGTTTGTGTGCAGAACACGTCTAGAAAATATGTAATTCACAGCATAGTAGTACTCGCATTTAATGTGCACATACTGCTTTTCTGCATGAAAGTAATTAAAAAATTTCCATTGACCAATATCGGATCAATTTTCAATTCAATGGAGACAAATGCAATGGTACACTGTTGATTTAAATTTTAAACACGATATGCCATTCGCTTCCACAAAATGTGAGCCAACTGGTAATAACGTACATTAATGTCGATAGGTAAGCGTAGGTAAACAGACAGTTATGTGCCAGCATAAGCTGTCAACTTTCAAAGAGTTGAAGCTCTAATTAAATTAGCCATAGCACACAGGCGTTGCCGTACACACAACAACATAACCACGGACATTACCGTATATTTGCACATAAATACCGATTTGCCGATTTGTAGGCAGACATAAAATATTGGCACACCTACACATATGCAGGAGGGAGCAGGGCAGAGCTTCTGCACAGAGCACAGAGTGCAGAGCTCAGAGGTATAAAATTAATTAAAACTACCACACACAAGTAAACAAACAAATTACATATATTTTACGCCATTGGCTTTAATAGTGCGGACACTCTTAAATGCCAAAGCCTTCAAAAATTATTAACATGTGTGTAACAGTGCGTATGAGTAACATTTAAACACACAACTGCACTCACTCAGTGCTAATGCAGTGAGTGTGGGATAAACAACTGTATTGTGAAGGAATAGAAGTGAAGGAACGTTGCAGTTGTGGAAGAGTTTCTCGATTCACCATCGGTTAAAAATAGTGACACGTTTGATGTTATAAAAATAGAAAATGGATTTGGATTAGGATGCATGGATGTGGATGCGAATAAACATGGAGGGGACAGTTCGATTATCGCAGCGACAGTGCAAGTTCGAGAGTTCGATTTCATGCTATGCCAAGACGGTTGGTTTATGCGCATTTCACGTCTGCAGTGGCAAGTTCGCATTGTTGCCTTTTCTATTGTGGATAATTTTAGAAAAGGCTTACTTACTTCTCCTTGTCTGTGGGTAAGAATGAAAAGCTATTTTAGTTAAATGGCAAATGAGCAAAATGTATTCAGGCAATAAAATATATATTTATAAACGTTATTTTTAACGTCTTGTGAATTAATCAATATCGACAACTTTTCTGAAATTTTTCCATCATTTTAATATATAGAGGTATTATTATTTATTATTGTGCATACACATTATTACTATTATTAGAGCAAAATAAGTAGAGAGACAACATTGGTTTGAAACCTTTTATTCTTCTAAAAATATAATAGCATTAATTAATTATTGATTAAAATAATTAATTTGACACAAACTTTCGAAGTTTAGAACTTTCTAATTTGATTTTAGCGAATAGTAATTAAAATGGCTTCAATCATGAGTGGATGTCGCCAATACAATGAACTACACGAATATATCACTCTTGCTAATCTAGTATATGCTTTTGAAAATCAGATATTTTAAAACCTAAATAGGAAAAAAGGTTTCTTAAAACAATTGCGCTGAGATGAAATCTACCATAGACTGGCTGGCATATTTAACCTAACTTAAAGCAAAAGTTTTTGAATCTGTTGTTTTATTATATGATTATTATCATAATAAACTGTACGAAAAACTATATATAAAATAATTAATATATATTGAAAATTATATATGGAAATTTAGTTCAAATTTTTTTAGATCACTTTAGTGTGTTTCTATAGAATAATTTCTTTTATTATTTTATTTATTTTATTAATCTTTTTATATTATCATTTGTTAGTGTAGGGATAATGATAAAAAAATTTCTAATTTTATTTGTATGTAAAGTAAAAATAACCAAAGCAGCTTGAAAAAATATTAACTGAATAATATAACAAATAACACTCAATATATAACACTCAATATACTTTCGGCACACTGTGCGTATGAGTGACTTTTTTGTACTAACAAAAATAACGCATAAATAATTAAATGTTTAATTATTTAATGTATCTACACTATGTATATATTCAAAATTTTTATATATTTTTATATATCCCAATATATAATTTTTATAAATATTAATGATAATTTTTATAGTAATTTGTTATACCAAACATTTTATGCATTATTTGTTAAGTTATGGGTACACGGTGCGTATGAGTGACTTTTCCCACTAACAAAAAAATTATTTATAATTAATTATTTAATAATTTAACATATCTACAATATGTATATTTTAAAAAATTGTATATATATCCTAATATTGATTTCAACAATATTCTATGTCAGCAGCACGTTTTGTCTTTTATTGCATTTGCATAAAACCAAAAAAAAACAAAAAACAAATGAGATTTTGTTTTATTTTCTCAGTAAATTTTAGTTTTACTGATACTTTTATGGATTTTCGTGACCAAAGTCAATTGAAACTGTGCCAGGGGTATACTCTAAATATGCTAGTAGAAAAATAAAGAAACTGTAAAATCTTTTTTCCCCACCATTATTTTCTATTATGAAAAAAAAACAAGAAAAGAAAAAAAAATTATACTCGTAATATTTAAAAATAAAATAAAACAAAACAAAATAAAATAAAATAATGCAATTGCTGCGTTACCTATTTTGTTTTATTATTTCATTTTTATTTTTATTTTTTGTGAGTGTATTTGTTTGGTATTTGTTGTTGGCTTTGACACAGTTTTATTGTCACAAAGAAAATAATGCAGCACTAAAATTCACTTTATTTGTCACGTTTGGCTTAGTCTTTCAGCAATTTGCATAACCTTAACAAAACGCACACATTTACACACACACACACTCACATTTGCACAGACTTTGCTGTACACAGACATGAACAAACACACAAACGTCTAAACATACGAACACTAACAAGACACGCACTTCTAGAAAAATCGATAAAAATTTATTGTTTTACGTAAAATTCGATTATTAAAACGACTCACAAGCCAAACTAAGTAAGTTTTTTCTTTTTTCATTGAATTAAGTCAGTTGAGGACTAACTTAAGCAAAATTGTTTTAAGTAAGTTAAGAGAGAGACTTGGTCGTTTATCAACTTTTTTGCTAAAGTGTGAAATAATTTAAAATTTTATTAAAAATTGTTAATTACTTTTAATAATTTTCAGAGTCAGAGAGATGTGATGTTCCAATATTTGATATACAAATAATTCAGTACTAATTTTAAGTGTTTACTTAAGTTCAACTTTGCTTTATTAAGTTTATCCCAATGCCTCTATCTAGGCGAAAGCGTTGCTTTTAATAGTTGAGTAATAATAATAAGTACTAATAATAAATCTTATATAAAAAGTTTGATTCTGATGGTGTTTACTCGAAGGACATCCATTCGGGACTGGATATTGATACTAATGTTGTCACTAATATTCATAGAAACTAGTACTATTAATCGTTCGTTTCTCTTGGTTACTTTGGAATAAATTTTTGTCCCCTTAAAAGAGAAAATATTCTTCCAATCCTAACTGTAAAAGCGGAAACAAACATTTTGTTTATATTATAGCAATGGGGCTTTGCATACCTTTCTAGGTCCAAACAAGACAGAGAATTCTTTTATAAAGTCTACGTTACATATAATCGTATTTATATATATAATCTGTATATAGAATTTTTGGTGAAATTTTGTAATAGTCATATAAGAATCCTCTGTCTTTCTTTTTCTTTGTTTAGGATTTGAATTCTGTTTTGCAACTTTAATTACTACAAAATGTATATGTTATACCTATACGTATATACTATGACATTTCCAATATAATATACACATATAGTTACATAGAAAACATCTAAACAAAATGAATAGTTCGACGTGATACCAATTTTCGGGTACGCCAATAGATTATAGTAGATCAGCTACTTTTTTCACTTCACTATATACGGATATAACATACTTCTTGAGATTTCCAAAATTAAAGTAGTAAACATTTTACATAGCATAAATTAACAGATCGTCAGTTATATTTGGTAGTTTTCATATAACAAATCAAAATTTCGATATTTTGAAAGCATCGTTGATATATGCTATAATAGAAACTGTTATATAAAATTAGTACCTGTCTATAAAGTGATTAAATAAGACTGAATAAAATATTATAAATAATAAAATATTCTTATTTACGATATTTCGAATAGAACTGCACTTTTGTTTTCAGATTATTGCTGCTTTTTAAAGGCATATTTAAATTCCTGAAGAACTTATATATTAAATATATATTATTTATATATATTTTTATACAATAATATATTTTTTAAGTTACTAATACTATACTCTAATAAAAATTATTTAATATATAATAAAATAATTACTAAACATATTCTCAAACTTAGTTATGGCACTGTGACTACTTCTTAGGTAAATATCTTTTCCATATGAACTACAAGTATAGTCGGCGATTGTATGAAATTATAATGTATCTATAACTTACTATAATCGTACTATAACTTCATAGCCTAGCATACATAAATGAATGAAAACTAATAAATGATAAGAAAAAAATTAAACGGTAGATATAGTATTTATATTTTGGAAGCTAAAGTTGTGTAGCTTTTCTAGAATTGGAAGAAGTGCGACTAGAACATTTTAAGGCACTAAATGGCGATTACTAATTTCTTGGATTGTGAGATAGCTTTTTATATTCTAAACATGGAAAAGTGTTTATGTTACTGAAAGGTGACAAATACACGTCTATATGCTAGTATATGTTATATACTGTGTATGTCTAAACATATACATGGTATACATAAATATTTTACAGATATAAACAAACTATTTATAATAACCCTTCACACAAAGTTGTAATTTTTTTTAAAGAATAATTCAGATAATATTTTTTTTAGTGTATAATTTATATGTATAATTTATATATATTAAATAAAATAAAAAATTATTTTTAATTTAATTTATAGCAATAATTTTATCTATTAATTTGCAAAATTTTTAAATTACATTGAAATGTATGTAGGGTGTTTATATATAGTTATATTTTTATTTATTTTATTTTTTGTTTATACATATTTTTTTTTTTTTTTGTTTTTTTTTTTGGTTCTTACTAAACTGTAGGATTAGTGATAGTATCTTTTTGTGTTCACTAATTTTTGAATTGCACATTTTGAGTGTATCTAAGTAGCATTTGAATTGATTTGATTTTGTGTTTGTTATTTGCATTAAAATTTTGCATATTTTTGTAAAATGTTTTGCCAACAAAGTGATTTGATATTGCATTGCATTGCGAAATAAGCAAAATTGTTCAATTCAAACACTTTTCATGAATATTCAAGATTTTCCTTTCTCTTCCAAAAGTTCACAATTGCTGAATGTAAATATTAGAATGAAACATACCTTTAATCTTTTTTGGATCCTTTCAGGACAATTTTGTTGTAATAGTTGATATAGAAGTTAAAAGTTCTTTTATTATTATAATTTTAATAATAATAATGCACACACTTAAATTTATATTTTGCACTTTTTATTTTGTCAAGTTTTTTAATTTTGTTTTATTGAAATTTATTTAGTTGATTATTTTTGATATATATATATTTTATTTAATATATAAAAAATATTGTTAGTATTACATTAACATATTTGTATTGGTAACAGTTTTCTATATTGTATGCAGCATTTTATTGAAAAACCTAAATTGAAATAATTTCCTTTTAAAGTAATATATAGAGAGTCCTTCAAAGTATATAACAAATAAACCTCAAGATTTTATTTTATTTTATACACAAATGTTATCATTTTTAAAGAAAAATGTATAAAAAATCCTTCAAAGTATATAATAAATAAACCTCAAGACTTTATTTATTTTATTTTATACACAAATGTTATCATTTTTTAAAAAAACCTAAATAAACATAATTTTTCTATAAAGAGAAATATACGAAATCTTTTGAAGTATATAAAATAAATTATCCTTAAAATCAATACATAATTAATCTTCAATATTTTCATTCAATATTAATTGATTAATTGATTTTTAACGCCCCTTTTGACGAAAGATTGTTTTCAATATAAAGATTTTTATCGAACAGTAGTGAAGATGCAACAACAAAAATTTTTAATTTTTTTAAATTAATTGAATTTTTAGACTATTACCAAAAATAATCATCAATGTTCATTTTGAAATAATTTGTTAAATTTAATTAATCGTAAATAATATTTTGAGACTACAAGTACCAAGGCTTGAACTCGTGACCTGCCAAATTTGAAGCTCAGAGTCAACATTCATTAGGCAACTGATCCAAAGCCATATTTGACTTATATGTTCGAAACTGTAATTTTGTTTATTTGCTGTGAAAGTTCATTAATAAAAAGATTTTTGAAAGAAATATTATATATTTGTGATGTCATCCAGTTTCACAGGTTTTTAGACTTTTATAGTAAAATATCTTGACAGATCTTGACATTTGCGTAGGAAGAAAGGTCAGTTATCTCTTTTTCCTATCATTTCTTGCAGTTTTTTTAAAAGGTACTGAAAATGACTTGTCGACACCTTTACGAGTCTAGTCAATTGGTAATTCTGATATTCGTTTCAATATCATAACAACTATTTTTTGTCCCTCTTTCCTACCCTAACTTGTTGTAT
This sequence comes from Teleopsis dalmanni, assembly GCF_002237135.1. NCBI lineage: Eukaryota > Metazoa > Arthropoda > Insecta > Diptera > Diopsidae > Teleopsis > Teleopsis dalmanni. Next base: position 153,647,671 of record NC_051847.1, read on the forward strand.
TTCTATTTAAAGGGATACCTCATTTTTTTGGAAGGGTGTTCAATGATCTGTCAATACCATCAGGTGTTTAACTAATTGAATGTCAAAAATATTATACCGAGTTGAAGCTGGTAGATAAATACTAAAAGGTATATTAAGTGAATTGGTTCATTTAAAGTCAACCATCAACATTTTATAATGTCTGTCTTATAGAAAAAAGTTACGAAATAATCTAGTATAAATAAAATATAAATATAATTAGAGTTCGTATTCAAAAATTTAATTATAAATTGTAAAGTTTAAAATATAATGTAAGTCAGAATTCATTAAAATGCGTTCATTGTAAAATTAATTATAGTAAAATTTGATTCAAGTTAAATATGTATTTTTGCATTAATTATTATTATTAGAACACGCTTTAAAAATATATACATCTATAGGTTGTATAAATATATATACTATACAGCTGCAGAACAAGCTAATGAAGTGTAGTGAGAACAAATACCTTTAAAGTGGAACTGACATTTAATTAGTAGACATAACATCATGTCGAGGATTTATCTCTCATATGAAATAGGCTTCTCAGTTGGACAATATGAATCACAACTTAGACAGCTGATTCGTTAGATCCAAATATTAGTTAAATGGAATGAATACAAGAAAGAGAAAAATATAGATTTCAGAGATGATGTACATACATTTCTGTAACCTGTGGGAACTTAGCGCTCCTAGTGGAGTATAGGGACTCAAAAAAAAGTAGTCAGTATGGGAGTTTTAACGGAGTTTTTTTTTGGCATTTTTAATATTATTATAACGAGAGAATCCTTTTCATACTAGGTTATTAGATTACAATCATTGACATTATAGTACAACGAATCCATCATTTATTTTCTAGAATAGTCAATGAAAGAACTTTGTCGTTCATTAAATTGGGTTTTCGTTATAACGACCAATATTATTGTAGAATAATATTGTAGAATAATACCGATCTATTATATACTCTGGAAATAAGCAAAATTATTTCGTATAAATTATTTAAAGCTTGATTCCACAGAAAACAGCATTCTTTAAAAAAAAGGTAGGTGTTTTATTAAAATAATTAATAAAAAAATATTGAAAAATTAAAAAACCAAACGCGATTCTGAAAATTCTTAATATTTTGATTCAGCCCAGCTTAGTTCGCAAATAGTAACGAAATCAGGTTACGCGTGAAAACCCACACGAACAGAATTACCTACGCTTGAACGCGCGCACACTTATATTTCATTTATATACATAATTATAAATAAATATATATTCACATATATACACACAACAATATATATAAGTATATTCAAGCACAAAATTTTTGGCACGGAAATGTATCTAGAAGTTTTGGTACAGGATAAGAACAAATAATTAAATCAATAAGTTTGTCAAAAAAAATGTTTGTGAATAAATTTTTATTTTTATATTTTGAATTTAAATAAATTTGGGTTAAGATTTTTTTATAGCAATTTTTAAAATACATAGGAAGTATTGAGAAAGTATAATATGCCACTTATAACTTCACATATAAAAGCTTTTACTGGATTGAGCATTAAGTACGATAGGTTACTATACGTGATAAGTCCAAGTTTTCTCTATGGTTGCGTAGCAGTTAGTAGAGCATCGAGTTTAACTACTAAAGATCTTTACATTCTTCTTGTGTTGAGAAGACTTCCATAGTATATTAGAAACAGTGAAATCTATAAAGACTTAAGAACTGAAAGTGTTAAAATCTATATATAACAATATAACATAGAGCTTTCAAAATATTGTTAATAGATGGTCATTCATTCAAAGTTTATTATCTTTGGTAAATATGCAGTACTTGAAACCATTCTGCCATATAATTAAATTAGAAAGAACTTCATCAGCATATTTGAAAATTGATAGTATTATAGTGATTCATGAAATTAATCATCCACATAAGGAGTGAAGATACTTCGGATCATTAACTAAAGGAAATATAATATATATATGAATATGTAAATGAATAGTGTTCTATCAAGAAAGTTTTCGATAAGAATAATATCATCAAAATTTTATTTAAATAAATTTACTTATCCTTTTTTTCATACAATTGTACAAAAATTCTCCTCATTATATATTAAACTAATTAAGATATACATTCAAACTGTAACACTACGTTTGAATTGCCCTACTAACTTGAATTCAATTCTTCTACATAGTAACTTAGGATAGAATAGAATAAAAATAAACAGGGTACCAGCACCCAACGGAGCGGAGCACTGCGACTATAGTTAAATTTTTGTGCTGCAACATACCCTAACCGAACAGAAGACATTCCGCCTTCTGAAAGAAAGCCAGAATTCTACTGAGGACCTCCTAATGTCAGAAGGGGAGAGTAGACCCAATGACCTCCTCCTGGCCCAGATCAAGGCTGAGCAGTCACAGATAATGTGACTGGAAGTCTCGTTTCTCTTCGGACAGACCCATTTTGTTAAGGTGATAACGTAGTCACTGATTACCCGTTAAATATTCCACCATCATTCTCAGCTGTTTTCTGCTGAAAATGTGTTACCATAATTGTAGGGATGAACCAGCTCTGTAGCCTGTTGGTTACATTCATCAATCAGAGATCTAGTTGTCTCCACTATATGGCTCCGTTTCATAGAGCCAAATCATTTAAATAAGTACAGGTTAAGGTACCAGCCAACAACATAAAAAAGGTACACAATGGTATTGAAAAAAGTGCTAGCTAACAACACCAAAATGGCTATATAAAATCGAAATAAAAGAGAAATTCAAAATGCTAGTTAGCAGTACTAAAATTAACACTATTGGGAAATGTCTTTATAAATACTTTCTATCTAAATTACGTAGTCGTTATAATTTTAATAAAAGAAAGCTTACATATTAAAAACATAATATAAAAAAAATTTGTTTTTAATAATCTAAATACAAATGCGTTTTTTTTACTGAACCCAAAATGTAGTGTGAATTGGAAAAATATTTAATATGTTCTGTAAGAACCAAAAAAAATAATTTTGTTGAAGCCGGAAGTATAATATTTTATGAGCCGATGTTGTTAATGGCTTGAGCCGTCAACCAAATGCTGAGAAATCCTGATAGAAAGCTGAGGTTTATTAAAAAATTTCTGTGCTTTGGACATAATATTCACAAGGAGCGGTCGGAAAGTGTAAACAGATTAATAGAATATTCCACCTTTCTGAAGGATTTTTTTTATATGTAATGCCGACAAGAAAACCATAAATGGCATCAAAACCTAAGAGATTCATTACTTAGATAATAAAGCGTCATCATTTATATTTTTATGATTATCACAGAGCAGGAAGAGAAAGAGTGAGAGAGAAAGAGGGATAGGGAAAATCGAAAAGGTAGAAAGAGAGAGGGAAAGTAAAAGAGGAAGATATATATATATATAAATATATATATAGAGAGAGAGAGATAGGGAAAGTGAATAGGATACAAAGAGAGAAAGAGAGTGAGAGATAGAGAGAAAGAGTGAGCAAAAGATAAAGAGGGAGCTAGAAGGAGACAGTAAGAGTGTGAGCAAGAGAGAATAAGAAACAGATAAGAAGCGAAATATTCTGACGAATATGGGTTCAACTAGTTTAATAATTTAATAATTGAAAAAATCACAGATTAAAACACATTCGTTTATACAGAAAGGAGTTTAAAAATTAATACATTGTAAATAAAATATAGTTTTTAAGAAGAGAACATGTGAAAATTCAACAGGAACTCTCATAAATACTACAATCTTTACATATAATTTACGTTAAACTAGTTACAACATAAAGAAATAATACAATAATACAATATAATGTTTAATAGTACCAATTTTCAATCAAGTTAAAGCTCTTTATCTCACAGTATAGCTTCGATTTTAACAACAAATGTTCGTTTTTTACAACGCAAAGTGCTACCGAGTTTCATACAAATATCGACGAAAATAGGGAAATGGTTCGATCCTTTTGAAATTTTCAGAAAATATGCTTATGTGGGAATAAAACACAGGAACGATGAAATCAGTTATCTTCCTAAGTATATATTTAATCGATATTTTACGTTTACATAGCATTAAAAATTTATTTGCAGCCAAAAAGTATGCTTCAAAATTGGCCAAATGCTTTAGTGGTGAATGCTTGCTAATTAGGAACTTAATTAAGTACCATATAGAAACATGATATAATGTATCTTTTTTAAAACCGAGTGCTTAGTCACCGAAAAATACTTTTAAGTCTGTTAGGAAATATTATTTGTATGGAAGATACGAGTATTTCTTATTCGAAGAATACGAAATTTCGCTGGTATCTGGTGTTACATTCTGGAATTATCATGTAAAATTTGCTTTATAGTTTGAGATTTGAAATCAATTAAAATCTTTTAAAGTCGGTTTGGTTTTTTTAAGAATTCTCCTGATGAAAGCAAAAGCGAATTTGCCGAAATACGTATAATAATATACAAAAAAAAAAAGAACGATTGAAATTAAAGTTAAAGTTCTGCAAAAACAAAACCAATTGTAAAATATTGTCGACGTAACAACTTACAAAAAATTTAAAACAAAATTACACTGATTAAAATCTGTTGCAGAGTTTAACTAGATCATTATCAGTGCACAGTTTGACGCAGTTCAAGTTTCTATAACTACATTAAAACATTAAAAGTAGATACTAAATTTAAGTCAATGCAAGTCCAATGGCTTCTTGTGCGATTAATCCATTGATAAAAACGCAAAAGCTTTTAATCCACTTTTAAATTTTACGAACATTTCATAGTTATCATTTTTTTAGTTAGTTTAACTAATTTCAATTCGCATAATACAGCAAAACAGGAGGATATGGAAGATAATTATATTCATTATCTATCAAAATTTTTAAGTTTCTTGGTATTTCATCAACTTTTGGATTTTTAGTGAATTTTTAATAGTAGTTCTTGAAATTGAAATTTTTTTAAATTTTTAATATTGAAACCATTTTTATTCTAGCTTTAAAAAAAATTGCCCTTAATTATATTTGACTAATTATCTACCCAATGCTATATATTTGTTAACATATATGAAACCATGATTTTTTTTTTATTTCCATACTTTTGAAAATAACAATAATAAAATATTAATTTCATATTTAAATAATATTTTAGTATTATTTTAATTATTATTTTTATCTGCTAAAAAAAACAAATAAGTAATAAATGGTGACAAATTTTAAATCTTCCCCTCCTAATGTAAATGTTGAATTAAGTTCAATTCACCTAAATTGCATTTACTCTACTATTTTATTTGCTTGCGATTTTAGCGCGTACTATACATTGTTGTAGTGTTTTGACTTCAAATTAAATATGCATACTTTTAGGAGAAATTTTAAGTTAAGTCAAGTAACTGAAGCGCGTATTTCACAATTACTGCAATTACACACACACAATTTTAATAAATTTAATTATATCACATATAATTTTTTTATTTATTTTTATTTTATTTACTTAATAGTTTCTTAATTTGGTTTTTACTTTTGTTTAGTTGTGTGTGTTTTTTTTTGTTTTTTTTTTGTTGTTCGCTAGTAGTTTTCGTTACACGAAATTTTTGTTTCCTTTGAACTTAGTTTATTTATTGATTTTTTGCTATTTTTAGAAATATTTTATTGCATACTTTTGTGTGGCCATTTCGCATTATAAGTTATTAAATAATATTTGTTTGAATAATTAATTATTTAATTTTATTTATAAATTTTTAGAATGTTGCAATTATTTATTTAATTTTAATTATATAAAACAACATATTTTATTTTGTTTGAAAAGTGCATTTGCACCTAAAGTAGCACATAATTCAAATTTTTATTTTGGTTTTATTTATAAATTTCCTGTACTCCACTTAAGTTAAATTACATTTATTAAATAACATTTTAAATAATTAATTAAATTTTAGAAATATTTTCAAATTTATATTATTTATTTACACTACACACAAACACAAACACACACACACATTTGATGTCCTTAAATTACACAAAACACCACACGACGTTTGCATTGTTATCATTTTAAAATATTTACTCAAGTAAACACGAAGAATATCTTTTAATAAAATAGTTTTTTTTTTAAATATATTTTATTTAAATTGTTATTAACTACATTTTGCTTTGTGATCTCTCAGCAATTGTTTTTAAATTTTATTTAATTAGAAAAATTTGCTATTTTGTTGCAGTTCGAATTGCCCGCAAAATGTTTACACGCTTTTGAAGTTCATCGAAAACTAATTTAACTTCGTTGCTATAAAAATCTCAATGGAAAGCTTTTCTATTTTATTCCAACACGCCTTCCACGACAACTTTCCAGCGACGTACAACTAAAAATAAATTAAAGCGGAACACGCTACATTGGCAGCAGCTGGCGGCCACTAGGTGAGTTTATTGAGGCAGTAATGGTCAACGTCAATGCAAAGCGAATGCACACTTACTGTGCTCTTCCCAGCGCCCTTCCTGGTACTACACTACTACTCTACATAGCCCACATAGAATAATTTGTTAAAAGGATATGTTTTTGTTTTCATTGTTGCCTTTGTTTTTATATCATTCAAAAAAAAAAAGTGTTAATTTTTATAATCAATTTTAATTATTGTTGATTTTTTGTAGTTGTATTATATTATATATTTATTTAAATTATTTTATATTTTCTTATTTGAATTTTACTGTGTTTCAAGTTACTGTGTTGAAATTTTAACAAGTATGGTGAATAAATTTTAAAATAACTTTTACAAATGCTATAGCCATAGAGTTGAAATTGGTTATCATAACTCATCTATAGGAAATGGATACTTTAAAATAGAGTTCACAAGTTCCATATTTTTGGAGTTGTATTTGTGGAAGGCACACCAAAGCTCCATTTACTTGAATTTTTTTTTAAATTCATATAGTGTTTACAAAAGATTTAGAATAACAATAAAAATAATTGCCTTACATTAGGTTTTTATATAAAAAATTTATTCACCATATCTCAATTAAAATTTGTAATATTAAGTAGCCATCGTAATAAACGTAAAAAGCATATGGTAGTTGGGTGGGAATAATATTATTGGAAAGTTGTTAACAATGTGAATAGACATGACTTTTTTTCAACTTTTTATAATGTAAATATCTTAAAATAATTGAATATAAAAAAAAAAAAAATAAATTATATATTACTATATGTACGTTAGAAAATATATTAGAGTTCATGTTTCTCTATAGGTTTTCACTGTCACTTTTTATGTGAAATATTATATGTGTAATAAAAATAGGTGATTATAAACTCTTGTTGTCATTTATGACAAGAAATTTTTGAGTGCAATAACTTTTAAATGAAAACAGTCGAAATTTCATTTGTTAAACTAAGTTTTTATTAACACCAGAAGTTTTAATATTTTTATAAATTCTTGTAATCATCGAATAATAAAGTGGTGTTTAGAAAAAAGTGTGTTTGGTGAATATTTAAAATTGATCCATGCAATTGTTTGCATTTTTGGATTAAGCAATTATCACCTAAAGTTAAATCAAGATGGTATGAAACACCATACTACTATGTGCTATATTACATGTATTTTATGTAAGACGGTAGCGCAATTGAACTGTAGCCTTTTCGAGTGTCAAATTTCTAGTATTTTATTAAAAAAACAGATAGCATAGAATTGAAACATAATGTAATACTGATTTTTAAGTAGCAGAAGACTGCGAACATAATTGTTATTTTACCGATCCCAACTAAAACAAACGACAACAACTTTTGAATGAAAGCCAAAATAACAGCTGTTTTGGATATACTAACTTCTGAGGAGTAGCTCGACCACCTTTAATCTAACTCAGATCAAAGCTGGACTACTCACAAAAAATGTTACTAACCATCTCATCCGCTTCCAAGCAAAGACCACATTCTGTCTTTTCAGAGACATCCAAGACGATAACACTGGATAAGATTGAACCATCAGTTAATCTGCCAATAACTTCAGTACTTTACTGTTACTATTACGCGGAACGCCATATTGTATTTGAATGGATGTGTCATCTATGCGATTACCTAAAATGTGGCACTATATCGACTTCTTTCTACAACAAATTATTTTTGTCGTTGTTGTGAACCAACTTATAACATCAACAGTTAAAAATGTTGGAAATTAACAAAATTTTTAAATTAATTTGGAATTTTCGAAATGAATGTCTTAATCGCGAACGTTTTCTCCTAGTCAGTAGACAAAGTAGTCGCGTTCTGCACGTATGTGAATCTCTAGAATCTTCATCTATTCATAAAGAAGGTCTGTTTGAAGCACATACATCCTCTGGTATATTTTAGTACTGACATTGGCTTATGAACTATAAAATCAGCTTGCATTACCCAATATAAGAGTGCAGTGCTCCTAGTAGTTTGAAAATAGTATTGGTACTGTGTCACCCAGTCAAATTACGATAAAGTAGGGTAACTTTATAGCCCTAATTTGGATCAGACTGTCCCACTTTTTGATAATTTGGTGTTGTAACTGCTGAGTTGACTCTATATTGTACCATGTTTCTTTAACTTCCAAAATAATGTTTTTATCTTAACTCATATTAAATAAATACAACAACCTAAATGCGAAGAACAGAAAGCTTATCTACAGTCAGATAATTAGACCAGCACTACTTTATGGGTGTGTCGCGTATAGTAAAGCTACCGACTCTAATATCCAGAAGCTACAAGTTGCTCAAAATTAGGCTCTCCGAAGACTCTTCAAAGTGCCATGGTACATGGTACATCCGCACGAATGACACGCTAAGAGACCTTAGAATAGATAAGGGATAGAGCCCAAAAACTATATGCGATAACCGACAGGCTACCCTACTTAGCACTATCTAATCACTAACCGCACGGGACGGTACGCAGATCTTAGATCAGTCATTGAATAATTACGAAGCTAATGAGGAATACACAAATTAATCAATCAAAGAGTAAAAGTACCCAGGTGCACTAACTCGGTAAAGAATCAACATCAACTTTAAGAACAAAATGAATTGGTCGCCATAACATAAAGTCCTTAAACAAAATGCACTGTAAAGTAATTAAAGCCTGATTTAATAGAAGAATATGTCCTCTCAAATTTACAATTTCAAATTAAATTTGTATATTAAATAAAATTTCTTCTTCTTAATTTATTATAACATTACTTTCCCTTTTTCCACACTAAAATACATAATTACAAACACAAAAACAAAAAAAAATTCATCCAGCATGACAGTGCGTATATTTACACAAAATTCTCAACAAAAAAAAAAAAAAAACAGAAACATATGAAAAATCAGTATCACAACAAAAAACAAAAACAAAATGTAATACTCGTACACAGCGAAGAGTAGAGCACAAGAAGAAGAAGAAAAAAAAAACTCATCACAACTTTCCAACAACCAACAAACATTTCCAATGACAATGAAATTTTTCCCATTCTGTTCTGTGTTCTGTGTAATGTTCTCGTGCCGTACATACTTCATTACAGCATAAACAGTAACACAAATACACAACGCGACACACACACAAAACATACAAACCAATGCCAACGAGCACATGCACACACACATACACTCCGACACATCGGTACACTTTAAGGTTGTCATTCACACTCAATTGCAGCGTGTGTGGGAATATTTCGTGTACATGCGCGCCACTCCATTTCACATTCCAATGCAACGACTATTGTGAATGGGCATTGTTTATTTGTTTATCATTTGAATTCTGTGCGAAACTCACCACGACCCGTGTTGAGTTTGCGTTGTAAAGGGATTTTAAAACGGCAGTAACTGCTTATCACTTGGGAGTGTGGTGAGTTTCTTACGAAAATAGTACTCGCGTAGCAATCTTGTTTTATTTACATTCATGTACCATAGTTAAGTGTACTTTGTTGTTGTTGTTATTGTTGTTGTTGTTGTTATTATTATTTATGTTTTGTTTTTGGTTTACGCATTTAATATTGTGGCAGGCTTATTTTAATTAGATTTTGAGTATTACATTTTTTTTTTTTTATTCGATTTGGTGGTGAAGAATATTTTAACAGTTGAATTCATTTTTAAACGAGCGAGGGGAGTATAATATATAATAATATAATATGTTATAATATGTCTAGTTAATTTACTGACTAATTTTTTTTTTTATTAAATATAGAATATTTATTTAAGCTTTTGTTGTAAGCAGCATTGATTAATACTGTATGTATATGACAATATACATATACATGAAATATACATACGGATATGACAATAATTATTAGATTGTACATAATATGGTGTTTACACTTAGACTTATTACACTCCTACTTAGCAAATTATATATGAATTTTGTTAGAAAAATGATTCATATTGCTGTATGTTTGTCGAGTGAAATATGTTACAATAGTCTAAACATAATATATGTTGGAGCCAAAAGTAAACAAGTCTTTGAAAAAATACATATTTGTAATGACGCCATCTATTGGTAATTATATGCGTCGGCAAGAAAAATACTTGACTTTTGTACTCACAAAATTGCAGATCATTTAACCGAAAAGAAACAGAGTTATTGCACTTAAGTGATAATTCTTCTAGTTGTTTCGTTTAATTTAGAGTATACCAAGAATTTTGGGTTGGAGAAAAAGTATCGAACGATATTTTTTTAGCTTTATTTTATATTTTAAGCAATGATTTTGAAATGATGGATTATAAATATCAATTTTTTCTTCTACTTGTTAACAGTTAATTAAAGGCATATCTAAAATAAATATGATTTCGGAAAAAAATTGCATTTGAAGTAGACATGTGAAAAGATTTGCGTTGTAAATGATGTGAATGGATGCTATCAGAATTACTTGCCAAGAAATAATACTCTCATTTTATTTTTATAAATTAGAGCACAAAAAATGTTTGGCTTAGAACCGAAAAGACAAAGAATATAAGAATAATGCTTAAGGAAACCTTAAGATCAACCATAAAACAGTTTTAAAAAATATATATGAGGTAAGTCGCTTAGAACATAGACACAAAGATGACAAAAGGCGATATGTGGGGGCGATATAATTTTCAATGTTCATACAAATACCGAATACTTTTTGCCCAGCCCAATATTTTATTTAGTTTGAAATAAAATAATTATACAAATAAATACTGAAGCTCAACCGTATGCGTTTTAAATTCATTATTCTTTTATAATTTAAAATAAAAGTATAAAATTTAATATATGTATATATGCATAAATATCTTTGTGGGTCATGATATTCTTAATTGGTTTTAAATTTTTGGAAATGTATCAGTATGAAATAAATGAAAGGCGAAGACCATTTTAAAAATATATACTTCAGATTTTTTTTAATTTTGTTGTGATAAACAAACTGACCCAGTTTAAAGTAATTTAAGTTTTAATTATTTCCAAACATTTGCAATTTAATACCTTCTGTTCTTTGCATTAGTGCAGTTCCAGTTTCAACTGAAAATGAAATGAAAATTTCAGAAAAATTTATCTCATGAAAAGCCACAACACGACTCATAAAATTTATTAATGCAGTGAAAGGCAAGGCTTAATGAAATGAAATTTAACGTATTTTATTGTTAAAGGATGTTCAATTTGCAGGACAGCGTTCAAGTTGTTTTAAATTGAAACGATTGTTGTATGAATAAATTCAATTTTGGATTTTCTAGAATATTTTATTATATTATTACTAGAATATGTCGAAAAAAAATATTAGAGATATGATGTTAGAGACACTTCTTCATAACCGGTTGTTAGGTTAAGTTTTATGAGTTGATGGAAAATTTTTAAAGTGAAGGTTTTGTAGAAGCTTGATGTTCAAAATAACACTCGCTGATCATAAGGAAGGCGATGGTAATAAAATTCCTGATAACTCCAATAATAAGACTTAAGCCCTTTTGAGATGTATCCAATTGTCGGATAAAATCAGTATTAGAAATTAAGAATATTAACTATTTGTAAACATATGCAATGATGTCAAAAGGGCAAGTTAGTCCGGGGATTACGATACTGGAAGAATTTTTTTAATTCCTGAGAATGCTATGAAGTTATGCATTTTTTCAGCAGCGTGAGCTGTACGTTTTTATAATTTAGAAAGCATCGACGCAGCTTCTTCATTTCCTAAGTTTTTTTTTTTAAATAATAATATTTCGAAAACTTGTCGCAAGGGGTTTATACCATTGAGAAGTTTCCGTCTATTCGGTCTTTAGGGGATAGACAACCACAACTTTTCGTCTGGTGGATTGGATTTGCAACATTACTTTTGTTGTTGACTTCTACTAAATAACTTTACTGGGTATATTAGTATCTACTGGGCTCCTTACTAGTGACTCTTGCTCTGTTTCTGGATGATAATTGCAGAGCTAAGCTTCATCACCAGTCACAGTTTTCTTAAAGATACTAGACATTTCAGTTTTAAATTTTGAAAAAAATATTGACTAAAACACATAAGCGTCTTTTTTCAAGCTTCACTGTGATATCGGGTATTGGATTCTCCATTTTCAAATTTCGAAGAAAATATTTAATATTGAGCTTCACTTAAAATGTGTGTCACCCAATATGCTGATTTCTTCTTATACGGAAGACTTTTACTTAAGATTTATGATGAAGATTTATCATTCAATCTTGGAGTTAGTCTTGGTTCATCATCATTTTTGTATTCCATCAAAGTGGCGTATATCAAGGGCCGAAGATTTCTGACGACTTTTTCGAGATGACTTTCTGCCTTTATAGAAAAAATGTTCGGTTTGGAATTAGTTAACCCACTTCAGAAATTTCACACCGTACTTCATAGAAGAATTCCCGGTCTGAAAATATCGAATTCACTTTGACAGTCCAACTAATCTATATGCTATTTGGCATTCATTAAATATTTCAACGGACTTAATATTACTGCGAAGTTTCTAAAAAATGGAAAACTAAATGTCTTTCTGAGGGGGTGGTGGAGTTTCCCCCGATTCTTTGTTATTGAGTTTATGACTTCTTGTTTCCATATTGATTGTTCTCTGTGAAATTTCAAATAAAATATGGCAATATTATGCCAAAAGACATATCATTTTAAATTTGGAAAAATTGATTTCTATAAACAAATTAAGCGAACTTTTGTTAGCCCCTCCGTAGCAGACTGCTTTGATTACTTTGTACTAAAGTGATCAGTTTTAGTATGTTTTCAAATAAAGCAAAAGGCAAGTGTAAGAACTATGCACATGTTTTTAGAGTAAAAAATAAGCTTAGTATTTTTCTAATAATTAAATTATGGTATATATTTAAAAAGGAGGCCATCTATCGAATCTAGGTATTACAAGGGACGATATCTGCAGACATTATCACGAAGAAGACGAAACAGTAGAACACATTCGGTGTCAATGTGATAGTCTTGCCAGACACAGACTTCGGTACTTATCAACTGCCTATCCACCTATAACGAAAATAGGCAATATCTCTCCAAGAGACATAATGGCATTATTAACTGCTACACATCCTTAAAGTATGCAGTGACGTGGTGATATAGTTCTCAACCCTTTCAAGAACTAAGAAGAAAATATAGTGAATATATATTTTATTGAATATTTTTTTGTTAAAGACCAAATAAAGTAAAAAGCTCTTTTACCTAATTTTCCTATCTGAAAGACTTAAAAAACAACTGTTCCAAGAATTTAATTATTTATTTTGTTGACCTCATTTTATTATAATTTATTAAATGTTTAAAAGTGTGTAAACTACAAAAAAAAATAGAAAAAAATAAAAAAGAATTTGGTCAAAACTTTTTATCATTAAAATTTTATTTCTTATCAAAAGGAAGCAGCGGCAGGAGCAGCAACGTACTTTGCTAATTTGATTGCTGGGAGCCACTGACTCGCATGTTTACTGGAAAAAGGATTCCTTCATTAAGGATTCTTGGCACTTTTGAATGCGAAAGGCATCTGAATGAAAGAAAAGCAACAGAAATCAATAAAAATGATTTGGTGGGACTCAAAACGCTGCGAAAATATGTCTTTTGCTGCATAAAGTTGCACTGAGAATCAGCGCTGCCTTGTGCTGTGCTCTCTGTATTGCAAATAAAATTATAAAATTTTAATTTTTCCACACAAAGTCAAAAAGTTCTGTGGTCGTAGGCATAACCAGCAAGTGTTGCAATCGAATTTACACTGTAATTCAGTAGATCCCAACCACAGCAACTGCACTGAGACCACCCGACAAAAGGATACCCACTCGCACGCATTCACACACACAAACAGTTAGTCTCTGTGGGGCCTCGAAGCATTTCTAATTAGGGCAATAAATCTTTAGAAGGCGATTTGAATTGAAAGTTGCACCCGCGAAAATAGTGTAGGAAGCGAAGCGGCAGCAGTCAAGCCAAAAAAAAACCAGGCTGAAAAGTATCTTGGCGCAAAGAATAAAAATCAAACATTTTCTTAAAAAAAAAAAACAAGAAAAAAAAATTAAGGAAGAAAGAAAATTATTTTAAATATGAAATATACAAAGTTGAAAAAAAAAATAAAATAAAATATTTCATATAAGAAGGCGCTTTGTGCTGTGCTGGCTTGCAAGATGGCAGCATATTGTGTGATACAATAAAGAAACGCTATGCACCAACCCCCCTTCCACCCTCCTCCAGCGAATATTTTCACCATGCAATTTTAATTTTTTTCTTTTTTTTCTGACTTTGTTGAAGCTAAAGTTTGGCTTTTTGGCTCCAATGCCAAATCGTTTTTTCGGGTCAGAGGCGATGGCAGCAAAATGATGGTCTGTGCCTATTGCATTTCTGGTTTTCTTGTAGTTTCCCTTCATTTTTTTCGTTTAAAATTTTTAAGCATTCTTGCTTTCATTTACGCTCTAGAAGCGGCTGGCGAACGAGGGAGGCATGAGAAGTTAGCATGCAGTCCATTTTCAAATTTATGCTGATAATTTAGAACAAGAAAATTTGTATATTTATTGTATTTATATGCAAACACGTATTAAAGTTTTTTTTTTTCGTTTTAGATGTAGAGTTTGAAAATGTTTATTGCTATTTATTTTCAACTGGCGATAAAAGAAAATTACTTAAAATTTTAACGGCATAATTATTTTACTATTATTAAATAGAAATATGGTGCAATAATTGCAGTTATTTAGTTCAGTAGTTAAATTATACGGCGATATACTGATAGATATTCTCTTGGAAAAGAGAGATTTATTACATTATTTAAACAGGAAGTAAACCACGAGGAAAGAGGGGAACGAAATAATTTCGAAAGTTCCGTTATCAAAACTAATGAACAAAAGAAAAAAATTAAATAACAAACTTCCACAACTCGAATTTCCGTAATTCAAATTTTCTATAACTCGAACTAAAACGAGTGCAACAGGATTTTAGAGGCAAATTACATACAATTCAGCTTCCATAACTCGAATAAAAATATTGCCCAGTGCAAATAGCAATATGGGAAAGTGCATTCTATAAGACGAATTTTTGTTTTAAGTATAAATGCATTTAGCTGTTAGGGGAAGTCCCTTTTTCCAAACCAAATATTTCACTTTTGCTTTCCTATGTTGCTCCTTTGTGCAAATGCCAGTTGCTGGTATCGCGGTTTAACGTAAATAAAATAACTTCCAATGTTACTCTTTATGATTATATTGAAGTTGTCAATGAAATTTGTACATCAAGCTTTTCTAGAAATGGCGAAGCTCCAAATTACTGGATCCAATTCTAAGCGCAACCGAAAGTGATGATGAGGGTTCGATGGAAGAAATTGTTCATTAGCCTTCTAAGAATGAAGTAGAAGACTCATTCAAAATTCTGAATTTTTATTTACAAACGAATGATACTTCAACTGATGATCTCTATAAGGCTTGGAATAAATTGGAATCTTTTTTTACTGAAAATAAGGAAAGAATTTAAAATCCAAACCCTAATTTCTGAACGTTTCACTTCACCATCCCTTCTGTGTTGTATTTGATTTCAAATAATTAAATATCTTAAAATGTAATTCTAGTTTCTTTCAAAAATAAAAAAAAATAACTCTAACTCCATAAGTCTCCATAAGTCGAACCTTTTCTTTCCAAAATGGTACTTCAAGTTATGGTAGTTTGATAAAAAAAATAAAATATAAGAAAATAATAAATAAATAAATTTAAAAAATAATAAAAGTCCTAAGCCCGGTAAATTAAAAAAAATAATTAATCATTAATTATATGTGAGGACCGCTATAGGCTCGTAAAGTTATCCCGGTATACGTGTATTAAGTTCATAAAAAATTTATAGTCAAATCGGATATAGGTAAGGTCAAAATTCGTTCCATTTGTAAAAGAAAGCCCAACTACACACTATCTCCAGCGAATATTTTTCGAAAGAATGCCCAACTAAAAACTATCTTAAGCGAATATTTTTCGGTAAACTATTATTTGTTCAAAAGGGTTGTCCATATAAAAGAAGTTAGGATAAATTGCTCCAAATAATGATAAAAAATTTGATTTTAAAAAAATAATCCAACCGAAGAGATTGTCTGTTCAAAAGCAAAGCCCATTAGAAAAGTTTTTTAACTGTAAGCGGATACTTTTTCGTCTGAAGTGTTCGTATGCATGTCACATTTGTCACATTAGTCTATAGACAAATGATACAAAAATCTGAGTTTGGATAGTAAATATATATATATATATATATATACATATATACATACATGTATATAAATGTATTTATAAATATTTTTACATATATATTTATATGAATAAAATATTCAACGTTATATTCTTTTTGTATATATATATATATATTTAAACATCTAACGCAAACATATTTCATAGTCCAAGAATAAATATTGAATGATACTGTTATTATAATATTTAAAAATAAAAAATATATATAACTTCTCATGCATTTTCTTTTATAAATGGATATAATATACGTAAATAGTTTTATATTATATCAAATAATTTTATATTTATAATAATACTTTTATATTATATCTAGTAAATAAAATAGTCGCAATAAAAAACTATTATTAAACTTAAAAAATTCACATATAATTTCAAATATAATATTTTGATAATTAATAATTAAAAGTTTTATAGAATAATATATATAATATACTACATAATCATATTTTATATAATATAGTACATAATTATACGTTACATAATATATATATATATAAATAAAATTACATATATAATTAATAAGAAATATAAAATAATATAATGTATATTAAGACATATTATATAATTATATGTTATATAATATAATTATTTAATATAATATATAATATAATTATAAATTTTATAACATACGTCATATTTAATAAATACTCTAAATAATTAATTTAACACTTAATCCTTCACTCAATTGAAAGCATTTTGAATAAATAAATTAATTTTAATTCTAATTAAATAGCTTTACTATAATAATTATTAAAGTATTTTATAACATATATTGTAAAAAAATTTTTTTAAAAAATATTAGTAAGTATTTATAAACTTCCTTTAATATTTTAATAACTATTTAAAAAATAAAATTATTTTTGTTTCAAATAAGAAAAATTAAATCCTACAAAATCTTACAATTGACAAGAAATATTGCATTTTTAATAAAATTAAAAATAAAATTTTGTGTTAATAAAACAAGCGATTTGTTTTTAATTAAAATAATATTATTAAATAATCTCCAATTCAAACTGAAATAATTTTTTAAAATTGAAGATCAAAAATAAATTTCTTAAATGAAATTACGTGGACAAAAAGTAAGTGATTATTTTTAATATAATATTTAATCCTTATAAAAAGACATTCTATATTAAATTAAGAGTTTTGTTGATTATTTTATAAATAAAATATATTTTACATATATACATATATGTTATATTCTATTTAATCATAAATTTTATGCCTCTTATAAGTATGAAAAGCGGTCAGCTACTTTTTGTCCACAGGCAATAATGGTATTAAAATTATAACATTTATAGGAGAATTTTTAGGAGAATTTTTTAAAAAATTATATTTTAATATTATATTAAAAAATAATATTTAATTTTATATACATTTTAAAAATAATAAACACTTATTCAATAATAATTAAAAATAAATATATTTATTGAAAAAGAGGAAGAAAAATGCTAAAATAAAGACAACGTACGTAGGTAATTTTATCATACAATATCGCTGGGGAGAGCGTTTCATATATTTGAAGAGTTGGAAATAAAAATAGATGATTTAAGTTGAATAGCTTGTGTATTTTAAAAATCATTAAAAGTGTAAGGATCAAGTAAGTTATAGAGGATGTATAATCGCAAGACATGTATTGAGTGGACGCATACAGAACGAAAATGATATGTGGTATATAAATTGGCAAAACGAGCAAACTCACCGTCATAATCGTACTGCGCTGCCTGTGGCATTAGGTGACTCTGGATCTCCTCTTCGGAGCTGCTGAAGGAACGTTGAGGCTGTGTTGTGTACTGTGTGCCAGTGAGTGTGCGTCGTTGATTGTAGGTTTGTGAGTCCATAGCGTGACCACCGCTTATAGTTAAGTTACGTGTTATAGGCGGGGGTTTTTGATAGGTCTGTTGCGCTGAGCCACCAGGTGGCGTTGGCAGTTGTGCTCCGTGAAGTGCTGCATTTTGGCTGGGATTGTAGGAATGTTGATGTGAAAGCCTTTGTTGATGATGTGCCGTATTCATATGTTGCTGCTGTTGCTGCGAAGTAGTTTGTTGCAAATGTTGCTGCGATTGTTGCATTTGTTGATGATGCTGTTGTGGATGTTGTTGATTTGTGGTATGCATTCGCTGTGCTTGTATGGGATGTTGCGATTGTTGATGCTGTTGTTGCCCAAAATGTGACTGCTGTTGTTGCGTTTGTTGCTGATGATGCTGTTGATACTGTTGTTGTTGCTGTTGATGTTGCATTGGTTGCTGTTGTTGTTGCTGTCGTTGATGTTGCACTTGACTTGGATGTGCTAAATGTGGATGTTGACGCATCAAACCATCGATTTCACCCTATTTTTTCATAAGTATATACAAATGATTTGAATTATATTAAATAAATTGATAACGTCATCTCTTATTTACCCCCCGCACCTGATATAATCTTGGATCTTCGTCAGCGTAATTACCACCCATACGTTGTTGTTGTTGATGCTGTGTATGTTGTTGTTGCATACCATGTCCACTGTATTGATGTTGCTGCTGCATTTGCTGTGGGTTCATAGGCTGCATACGCTGCCGTTGGTTAGGACTTATCATATCCACCCCACTGTCCGTGCCAGACATACGTCTATTCGTTGTTTGCTCCTGCTGTGAGTATTGACGGCGTAACACACTTCCAGTTCTTTGCATTGGCAAATTTTCTTTTTCGGCTGCACTACGTGTGCGTTCTAGTTTTGGTCGCTTATCTGTAGTATCGTGTGGATCTACAATTGCTTGTTGGGAGATATCCTAAGAAGGAACGAAAGCAATTTTTTTATTGTGTTTAGATCGTGTTACATTATGACGACATGGAAGTACTTTAGTTATGAAATTTATTAAATACAGTACTTCCTAAAAAGCGTAAATAAATTAAGCTCAAGATTTTGTTCACGTTTAAAAAGTTAGTTTTAGAAGTTTATGGCACAATGATAAAATTAATATTAATACTGAGTTAACATATTACTGAGAACATATTATTTTATTTAGTCGAAGTATGGTAAATAATATCTTTTGTTTTTAGAAAAGAATTTATATTCAATTTATTTTTTTAAGTATTTTATAGAAATACTTACACTACTGCCATCCGGTTCGATGCGTCTTATGAAACCATCTTGTTGCACAGCTGCTTTGTTAATCCATTGCCCAGTTTTGGATAATAACTCCTGTTTTTTACGACAAAGTATGCAAACCCATATCACCTGTAAAGAAGTAAAAATAAATCAAATATAAATGAGATTGAAGTCAATTTTTTTTATCTGATTTTTTAACAAATGAAGTAACAGTTCCAATATTTAACTAAGTAGTTCAATTAAGTAGGGCTTTATATGTGACTCAAAGGATTCACCTTAATTAGGGAACTAAGCCATTTATCTTGGTTAGATTATTAAGGTGATCTAAAGGATCCATATTAGTTAGGTTATAGAAGCAATCCATGGGATTCATGTTGGTTGGACTGTTAAGGTGATCCAAAGCATTTATGTTAGGCTATTAAGGCGATCTAAGAGATTCATATTATTTAGGTTATGGACGTGATCGTAAGGATTCACTTAGATTGGTTCGCAAGTTGCTATAGAATACTCAAAATATTTACATAAAATCATTTTTAAAGTTTAATTATTAAGATTATTATAAGAGGTATTACCTTAGATATGTGTCAGATCATCTAGAAAAGAAATCTTTAGCATATTTAATAAAAACAAACATATGCGTTGGATATTGACAAAACAGCTGGAAAAAGCTTTCTTCTGCTTTAGGATTGGTACAAACGTCATTAAAGGGAACATTCTATCTCATGACATATTTGTTGAACCGTCGGTGATCCATCAAAGTAACCGAAGTACATTGAAGTAACATTCTTATGTAAAATCTCAATAAAATAGCAATTTATTTCTTCTACTTAAGAGGAATCGAATTGATTGTTTTATTGTTGCAAAATAAATCATTGAACTTTTATAATATGTATTTAATTATTTTGTAAAGTAACTCTTGAATGGTCTGACAATATCTTTTCCGATGTTTTGAAAATTAAATCGTGGGTTTAATTTCATATTTATAAAATAAATTATTTATCCTATAAAAACATTAAAATATTTCGTAGAATAAAATAGATAATTTATATAATCTATGTATGAAATACATTCTATTCCCCTCTTGACGAATTCTTGAGCATGTTACTGATACTATAGACTAACCGATGTTACTCACATATTTTCTTATTTACATATTACTTATATTTTTATGTATAGATTTACTAATACATTTACTTTTATGTAGATGTGGTCATATAAGTACTCTATTTTATCTTGGTGAGAACGTTGATATTAATATCTGAGTATAATGCTCTTAAAAGGAGATTTACTTACAAATTATTAATAAAGAATAAACAGTTCTCTTATTTTAACTCGGCACGTGACACTTGTTGGAAAAAGCAACATTTTGCAATGATTATGTTAACTTATACAGCTGTGGTTTATGCATTCGTTCTAATTAATAGCATAGCAAGTGCATTAGTTGTTCATTGTTCATGAATAACAATTTGAATGTGTGTTAATACATAGGAGTTTGGTTAAAAGTTCAAAGTGACAGGGTTTAATTCTAACAGTTGCAGTCTATAAACTATTTTAAGGCAATTAAACTAAAAGCTTTTTCTGGACAATGTCTGATGGGCACGTTGTAAGAATTTGTATTATATTCAATGACTGCTGCAGAACACTAAAGTTTCTATATTTCTATTTACTGTTTAATATAAAATAAAAAACAAATATTCTGATCAAGAGTCTTACTGATATTATGTAGTCGGATTCAATTCTTTGAGACCCGACTACAAACCACTTAGGAATTTTTATGTATTCTTATGTGGTTTATAATCGGGCCGAAAGTTGGAGTTTTTTGGTCATATTCTGAGGCATCCGGAAAAGTATGGACTACTAAAATTAATCATTGAAGGCAGAATTGAAGGTAGACGTGGCCCTGGGAGACGAAAGATATCATGGCTGAAGAATTTACGTCAATGGTACAAGATCAGTTTTTCGAGAAGCTGCAGATAAAATCAAAATAGCAATCATGTTAGCTAACGTTCGAAGCGGATAAGGCACCTAGAAGAAGAAGAAGTCGGGAATTAAAGAATTGAACCCCACTACTCCAGATACCGACGTACCTATCATGTTATAAAGATATACATTAATTGAAATATCCTGCTATATTTATTCTTTAAATTAATTTAAATAATTTAATTCAAATTTATGTATTAAATAGCATTAAATAATAATAAAACGTGATCATTTTAAATAATAATAAGAGATCATAAATATATATGTTAATAATAAACAAATAATAATAAATAAATAATAGTAAATAAATATTAATACCATAAATAAGTAATAATAAATAAATAATAGTAAACAAATAATAATAAATAAATAACAACAAATAAATAATAATAAATAAATAATAATAAATAAATAATAGTAAATAAATTATAATAAATAAATAATAGTAAACAAATAATAATAAATAAATAACAACAAATAAATAATAATAAATAAATAATAATAAATCAATAATAATAAATAAATAATAGTAAATAAGTAATAAAAAATAAATAATAATAAATAAGTAATAATAAATAAATAATAGTAAATAAGTAATAATAAATAAATAAATAATAATAAAGACATAATAATAAATATATAATAAATAAACAAATTTGAAGTCTCTTAAAATTGAATTTTGAATTTTACTGCTCTCAATATTTTATATACGTGTGACGCAAATATCTCAAGTCTTGCTAAAAAAGGTCCTTATAAGTTATAAGTCCCCACAGACAATTTAATTGTATAGCCG
Organism: Teleopsis dalmanni; assembly: GCF_002237135.1. Classification (NCBI taxonomy): domain Eukaryota; kingdom Metazoa; phylum Arthropoda; class Insecta; order Diptera; family Diopsidae; genus Teleopsis; species Teleopsis dalmanni. The sequence continues at coordinate 153,670,146 of NC_051847.1, forward strand.
CCCATAGTTTTATTTTTGGCTCATTGACCTAATTTAGGCGTCCAAAGCATTTATAATTTTCATATTATCTTATTATTTTGAAATATTTTTAGACAAATATATTTTCTTTGTCCGTATATTAAAATAAATAAATTTCAATATTCTTTATCTGAGGTTTTAGTTATGGTGAAAAAGACGTCAATGCCTGAAGCTTCTCGAGGGCCTGGTGCCTGGTAACAGAGAAATGGTGTCACACTTCGCCGCAACTTCTGAGCAGACAAAAGGACACTTCCACTTACAATTACATACATTTGGCACATATTTATTTACAATAAATAAGTACGAGTATGTGAGTATGTGTAAAGCAAGTGTGTCGAAGAAAAATATCTTAAGAAATGCTTAAGTAAAGCATTTCATTTTTTATGTTTTTATATAGGAAATGTTTGCTTTTATGCAAGTTGCTTTGAAAAATAGCGTCAGAACGCAAATAATGAGTGCCTTTATAGTTTTTGTCGCATGTGGTACCAAGCGGCATTCGGCAATTGTCCTTCATACGCTCCGCAACAATGATAAATGCGTTTTCTGCCAAAATCGACTTAAGTTCCAGTAAGCAATGGCTTTTGGCTTTAGCGGCTAACAATGCGCAGATGAGTGATAGAATATCTCAACTTACAATTTTTCAAACTCGAACTTTCGCATGGATTCAGAGTCTGTGTATGGAATGATGGCCTGGTCTCCAGCATGTTTGGCGACAAAATCTCATTCTTTGTATCCTTGCTTTTATTTATTTGATGATTTTTTGCTTATGTGTTTTCTCTGTATGTGACGCTGTGATATTTTCGCAAAATAATGATAAATGTTATTCAGTTTAGTTAGTTCACTCTTTCAAACGTTTTAGCATAAAATATGATTATTTCAAAGGTTACTTTAAATTCTCTATTAAACATTTAAGGAATAGTTTATATCTACAAAAATTAAATAGATTGAATTCGGAGAGAATTATTAAAACGTTTTAGCCACTAAGGGTCAAAAATGATTTCTCTGTTTTTTTTTGAGGTTTTCGATTAATTTAAGGCAACTGCATTCAAATCTGCAACACGTTTTAGTCCTATGGATCCTTAGTAGTAACGGAAATTAAAAAAAATATTTTTAAAGGATTAATAATAATGCTTTATTTTAAACGATTGGAGTTTCGTGTCTTTAGCAATTTTACGATAAATATGCTTCCCTACATTTTACCGCAATCTCTTTTAAAAGCAGGGATGTTTCAAATATTTCTTAAAATTGTTTTCTCTAAGAGGTTGAAATTTGGGTAAAAATACTTTGGGTAAATAAATGTTTGTGAAAGACACGTACTTCATATATTTTAATATGAAAAATTTCAAAACCTTAATATTTGAAATAATTGCACTCATAGATCCAGATAGCTAATAAAACAACTAGTACATACCTAAAGCTATTGAAAAATGCAAAACGAGATAATGTTATTGTGCAATATTGAAAATTATTATTTATATTCTTGAAGCCTTGTGCGCCGTCGTATCACTCCGCACTGTCTCTATTCAGGGCATAGGTTATCTACAAGTAATTTCCTTTGTCTTCTTTGCAACGCGATATCTCGTAGATCACTGATACTGCTGTAATTGTTTCTGTTGGAAACAATCTTAATTTCGTTCAGTGTTGCACTTCATCTTGTGCCTTGTGGATTATGTCAAATGAGCACTATTGGACATTTGTAATGTCATTTGTAGATTTAAGTAGTGTGTGTCCAATCCAGCTAAATTAGCGTCTTCGAATATCGATGTTACTGTCAGCAAAACCTGTTCTTCACCATAGCTTCTCGTTAGAAATGTGGTTTGGCTAGAAAATTCTGAGAATTTTACAAAGACATCGATTTACAAAGCTGCGTAATTTTGTTGCACTTGTTCTGAGACGAACCACCTTTTGCATACACACAAAAGCACTGACAAAACCCAGGACATGAATATCGTGACTTTAGTTCTAATACTGTAAAAATTTAATGACCATATTTTATTCAGTTTACTGAATACGTCGATTCCTGTCTTTATTCTTACCGCTATATCCTTCAGTGTACGTCTTCAACACGTTTTTAGTTGTTGTGGTATTTATAATTAGTCCAACCTTGGAAGATTCAAGATCAAAATCGTTAAGTTTTCTTTGCAGGTTGGCATGTCAGTGGGCTAATTCTCATTTGTCATCTGCAAAGTCCAATGATTCAAGACTGAATGTTTGGTTTAACGGGTTTTCTATCTTTTAATATCTTTTAAAAATAATCTCAATCATGGTAAACATTCCCGTGTAACCTGACCGTCATATAAAAAGAAGGAAAATCTAGGGAACTCATTGAAATGAACCACGTGAAAGCTGCAAGGCTTACTGCAGTTCATTTTGGTCATTGGTTTAGAGGAACCGGTGCAGAGTAACTGCACAATTCTTTGAATACTCACTGTAAAAGTAAAGAGAACTTATAGAAAAAAGAAACTATTAGAATTTTTTTTTGTGAATATACAGTTTTAGCCTCCAGAATAAACAGATTTTTAGGGAAGTACTTTTTGACAGTTTGTAAGACTGCTCACCGATAAAAACGAGCTCTTAGTGTTACTTACGAAGAATATGGTAGTAAAATAGCGAAAACCGTTAGTTATGATCAGCAGAAAGATAACTGCTGACCTTCCACTGCAACCAGAATATCAACCAGCTAACCATACTAAACATTAGCAGTAGAACTTTAGTATGTATTTTTGGATCCGCACTTTTAATTATACTTGTAGTTTACTTAAATGATAATAATCTGAATATCTTGTTAAATAAGTTTGCACAGCGCCATCTATTCGTTAATAGTAAACACTTCTGTCAATTAGAAGCCTTTCAAAACTTATCTGCTAGTGTATTTTTAAGCAATGTATGTATGAAACTTTTAAAAAATATATCAATATATATTTTATATACAATAATAAATAACAAAATGATAAGATATAACTTTTTAATGATCTTTCACTTAATATTATTTAATTTCTGTTAATTTAGAATAAAAATAGAAGTGGAGCAAATATTTCCATTTATTAACACCTATTTAAAGTATATTCTCATGTCCTCTATGTTCTTCAATGAATAAAGCTTCATACCGTGAAACTGTCAACACGTCAACATGTCAAGTAGTTGATACATAGTAGTACATGTCAGTGACAAATATTGGCCCATCTCAAACTACTTTTCTGTCAGCACATATAAGGTAACCTAATTCCACACATCACCAGCACAATTTAGATATTTTCCCGAAGTACTTAAGTTCGTTTAGAAAGTTTTCACTTCAAAAAAAAAACAGAAAAAGAAGAAATCAATTTGACTTACTTTATTGCTGCGAAGCGTCACTTTTCCGCCACACCGCGCACAGCACCGAATATTGCAATAATGACAAATGTGCCCAACTCCATCGGCGAATTTAGTCTTAAGGCATATGTGGCAGGTCGCATCAAGCTCAACGCCGGCTTTCTTCTGCTGTTCGGAACGCTGACGTATTTGCATTTCCAATGTGACAACTTCATCTTGCTTTCGCCTGAAATAGCACAAAAATGTTATTTAAATTAGAAATAATAATAAAACAAAATGATAAATTCTCATTTAAAAGAGAATTTTATATGAATTTGGAGTTCTAAAATAAATCTCCGGCGGGCTGCGAAATTGTCAAATTGCGTGATATTTATTTATCTAATTTATTATTTATAATTGAATTGTGATTTTTTTAATACAGAAAATTGAAAATAATATAAAGCAATTAGCATTGCTAATTCGCTATTACTATTACTACTACTATAGAATGGAACTAAGAGAAGGTAAATATATAAACGTAAACTCATAAGACTATATCGATAAATACCAAGTTAATCGATATACTAAAAACCAAAAACTTAAAGGAGTTTCCTTATTTATTACCAAATTTTAATGGTTTCCTGTAATTTCTACTAGAGATATATAGTATGGGTACAGTTCTTGTATATTTTTATACAAGACTATGTACCTGAACCATTTCTGATTTAAAAAAATGTTTTCAAATGAAAGAATGTCAGTATCTGTCAAACAGTCTAAGAGAGCCTTGAGATTTTACGACTAGATATATTGTCCTTAGAGATGTGACATGATCTCTTAGATTATATGCTACCGATGCACTAACATGTTGTTTATAGAATAGTGTCACGAATGCACTGTATTTGTTCAAACACCAAGAAAATTTGAATATCATCGTCAATGGTACCCAGAATAATGCCATAAAAACGATTTGATTGGACAACTAAGGTGTGTTTTACTGCAACTAGAGTATTTTTGTGAAATTATTTGAAATCTTTGCTATATGTGGACGAAACATTGGAAAAAATCTTTTGAAAATCAAAGCTCAAGGACACAGTTTCAGAAATGTTTACGTTACGTCTAATTGAGATGCAGTTTTCATACTTAAGATGTGGTATTAATTATCTATGCAATAAAAAAATAGTCATTTGCTCAAATTATCTCTTTTTAATTTGTTTTGATTTAAAATCCTAGAGCTCTTTAGAAAAAACATCTTATAGATCGTTTTTTTTTGACAATCGTATTTTGCTCAAAGTCGCAAGAATTCGGAGCAAATTTTTGGTGCTATTAATATATCTGGCTTAATACCCGATTATTCAAATATTGACCTGCATGCAATAACACATAGAAGCGTAGTCATTGCACATGAAGAATACGATAAAGATCGATACGTAATAAAAAGTTATATATTCCCACTCTACATTTACTGTATTTAGACTCACTAACAAACAATTTTTGAATTATAGAGCTTATGCCATATATACAATAGAGTTTTGCTAATCTAAAAACATTAATATTGGAGTCAAATCAGACTAATGACACATTTGGAATTGAAAAGTCATATTTAAAATCCAAGAACAGTCTTGCATATTTTTATACATTTATCTTATTAATAGATCAGATAATATATTCTGTCAGGAAGATATGTTGGCTTCAAAGTATACTTCTTTAAAATCATCTGAATAACTTATTATCAGAATTTAACGTTGTTCATTACAAATGGTCTCAAACACAATTGAGTAAAAGTGTTTAAGACACTAGCCCGTGTTTAATCAATCAAAGAAGGTTTAACAATAAAATTGAATAAGAACTGAACATAAATCCACTTTTTATTAAGTTAATTCATATTTTAAATGACACGTTCACAGGATGAATGTATAAGCTAATAGTGAACAAAGTTTCTAAGCAAATAAAATATACACATATGTATGGAGATAATCCATATATATAATTTAGACTACCGGGCAGAGATGTTTATAACACGTAATCTGGATTAGTGCATTATCTGTCGATCTGGACTATAGGTAACATATTACGGACATGTTGTATATATCGCATTTTCAAATTTTGTTCAAAATAATTATATATATATATTGTATATTGTATATATAGAACTATATATCATATATTGTTTAAAGTACTATCCATACATACCGCATAATCTCATTCTGCTTCTCTTCCTCTTGCTTCTGTCGCATGAGCACATTTTCGATTTGCATACGTTCGTGCGGAGTTAGATGAGATAAATCGGGCATTTCATCCATTTTGGCAAATTCTTATTTCTCTTTATTATTTTTTATATATTTTTATATATATATGATTAGATTTAATTAATGTATAATTAAGTTTTTATTAAATTGTGTTTGCGTAGTTTTTAAAAACAAAAATATATTAATTTTGTTTTCATACAAAATACGTTTATTTTTAGTTCGTTATTAATATTAGGCTTCGGAGAATTTTAGAATTTTTTATAAGAAAAATTTTCGTTGATGTGTTTTAGTCAATTTTTTTTTTTTGTTAGAAATATATTAAATTTTAAATAAACTGCGCTTTTATATATATATAAATTTTCTTCATGTATAATGTATAATTTTGCGAGAGTTGCTATTTTTGTTTTTTTTTTTGTTTTTAAATTCAAAAAAATTTTTTTTGTGTTAAACTGAATTTAAATTTAAAAATGTGTGTTGTCCTTAATTTACATATATATTTTTTTTTTATAATTTTAAATATATATAAGTAGTAATATTAGTTATTACTTAAAGCTTTGCAGTGTTTACGTAGTTTGCAATATATTTTCCGAATCTACTACTAATTTATTTACATCAGTTAGTGTTGCCTTTATCGTGCGTTTGTATTTATCCATTTTGCATAAATCACAGTCCAATACGCTTTGTATTTTTTCTCTTTATTTCTAATATAAATAAATACTTTTATTTTAATTCTGTTTGTTGACTAATTTGTATATGTATAATTTATGCTATTAACTTGTCAGTGTATTCAGTTTAGTAATTTTTGGAACGTTTTTGTAGCTGCTACTTTTTCTACTACTATTTTTAATTTTGTTACTACGTTGATTTTTAATGAAATTCGTTGAGTTTTTAACTGTTTTAATTAATTTGGCGAAATTCCACAACATTGTAGGCAAAATCAGAGCTATTGCCCTGCTCTTATTATTTTATTTAATATATATATATATATTTATATATATATCATATATTTGTATTTAATTTTTCCTTTTTTGTTGTATGTTTTGAAACTATGTAATTATTTTTTTTTTTTGTTAATATTTTTTTGTGCAATTTAATTTCGAGTTGTGTTTTTTTGTTGGTTTGTTAAGTGTCAGTGTTTCTGTGTCTATGTAAGTCAAAGCAATTATATTACATTTTTTACTAAGTTTCAGTTGCAGTTTTTGTTATTATGTTTTTGTTGTTGTTGGTTTGTACATGCATCGTCGTTGAAAGTATGCCCCTGCTTTTCTGTTTGCTGCTCCATTTACCCGCAAACTTCAACTATGTCTGTGGTATGGTTCATTTCCGGTTAAATGGTAGTCGTAAACGGTAAACGGTGCTGCAAGAAAGGAAAAATATATTTTTATTAAAAGTTCATCAAAGGATGTTCATATAATAAATGAATTATGTAAGCAAAATTCGCGTTAATCGATATAATTTATGAGCGAGTAACCGAATGCATACTCCGTCCCTCCTTCGAGTTCAAGCAACTTTGCGCTAATAAATTATGCATTCATAATAAAAAGGATATAAAACTTCTTTTGTGCCAGAAGGAGCAAAAGTAAACATACTCGACTGCAACTTAAATTGCACTTCAATATTTTATTAACTGACAATTTGCGGTTGATACTATAAAGGATGAATGTTTTAAGAAAAATAATAAAAATCAATAAATCCTTAAAAATTTTTTGTGAACAGGGTCGCATAGAAAAACACATAGTAGATTAATGAAATAGAGGGTCAACTTAGAATATTAAAATATGTGACATACACATTAGTGAGAATGAAATCTAAAAGTTTTTCTATATGGATAGATAATTGTTCTTCATTCATATTTTTTTATAAAATTTCACTTCACATAGTTCTATGTTCAATATTCGAAAGCCCTTAGCATCCCTATCTATAACCGTAGCACTCGCGACCCTGGTGGCATAATCCACTACCAGTACAACTACCACGCTTAAACTTGCCTCCTTAATCTACCCCCCAATCTACCTGCACCACGCTCTAGCTTTCTGGCTTAGATAAACTAAGATACTCATTAGATACTGGAATGATGTTTCTACAAAGCGATCGATATCTTTCACTAGTCAAACACTTCGCTTAAGTAATAACCCTGTCCACTTAACCTACCCCCCTATCTACCTGCGCCACACTCTATCTTTCTGGCTGAGATAAACTTAGTCCACCAGGTATTAATCCTCTCGATCATATCTCTCCCCTACTAGAACAACGTTTTCACAATACGATGGATATCCTTTGCACTCATTCCTAAGAGGTGGTTTTATAGGGTTGAAGTCTTACACTTTGAAAACACATATAGATGAAAACTCAGAATGAGATTTTGAGATTAACATTGTCACATTGAATTTTATATACAATATAATACACTTAATAAATCTCCAGTTTAGTTAAGAAAAACAAACGCTACTCTAACTTTTCGATGTTATTTTTCGAAAACAATTTGTCTTAACTTTCAATATATATAAACCTCAGTTTTGATAATTACATTTACACTTGAACCAAATTTCTTTTTCTAATACAGAATCCACACGAGAGTGACTCCAGTATAAAGCATCTTTTGGATGTCTACAAAAAGTCAGTCATCATTGGTGCCAGATCAGGAGAGTATGTTGGATAGGGAAGAAATTCGAAGTGTGATTCTCACAATTTAATCATCGCTTTTATCGACTTTTGAGTTATTGGGCTCAAACAAATATAGCATTTATAGAAAAGAATTGGATTTACCAATTCGGTACAAAGCTGCTAAGACACTACCTGATGATATTGTCTTACGGAATAATGCTTTTGGATCTTTTATAACTGTTTTTTGGACTTTTATGTTTTTAAGAACAAATCTTACATTTGGTTGACCAAAGCCTTCTACATCAACAAGGTCTTTCCAATTGACTTTTAAGTCCAACTGGTATCAATAATAATTGACTAGTATACCAAAAAGGGATTACCTCGTGCACAGCCTTAATAATGCCTATTAACTTACTGTTTGGTCTTAACAGTAATTTGTTCTATAAAAAAAAAGTTTATCAATACACGATATTTTTTTGTCCATTGTTTTCTTAAAAAAAAAACTGGAGCCACCAAAATTACAATCTCTATAAACTAAATATTAGAATAGCATAAGATTTAAACATATGTCGTTTGAATAATGCTACCAAAGAAGATAAAGAAAAGAAACTGAGAGTTACTCGAAAAATTGTGTATAAAACTTTTTGAATAATTCAAATAATATTTAAAATTTGAGTAATGAGGTGAAAATATCACGCAGTATAAAAACAAAAAGCCTAATGCTACATAATGGTGCGTGATGATTTTCCCCACCAGGTTTTGCTATTTTGCCCACCCGGTCCCTATTCACCACAATGTTAGCTAAAATAAGAGCACTTTCCGAGAAATTTCATTGTTTGTTTAGATTTTTTTACGTTAAAGATCCGTTAAGATTTTTTTTGTGATATAACACAAAAAGGCACAATTCAAAATGTTCTCTGTTTCTTTTCTCTATCTTCTTTGATGTTACTCTACACAAATGTTATGAGTTTATCAACAGCGTTGCCAATTATTTGTCAAATCGTAGACTTATAGAATGATGTGGGAATATAATGTTGCATAGACTTGAACATATCACTCTGACTTTCATTTATTTTAAAAGAAATGGAACATTTCTACCACGTTTAAACAATTTTGAATACTTAGTAACTCTACAAGTAAAATTACCATAAGTTTAACGATTAACATATAAATACTTGAATTATTAAAACTTTTAAATATAAATCTTATAAAGTCTTTTCGACTCAATTATGGAAAAAAAAACATATTCTTGTAAATATAAAAGATATTTTAATATAAATATAAGTAGATAGACAAAAAAGATAGTCAATTAGAACATATATAATGTCACAGATCTCTAAAACAGCGTTTATCTGAATAAATATAGAAAATGTGCATTCTTTCTTTTTTTTTTCTTATGAAGTCTTCTCTTGCATGTTTGTCTAATAAGTCGGAAACACCTTTTATACTTTTTATACCATGTAGTGGACATCATACGTACATCATACTTTTTCCGATTCTCTCGAATATCAACATTTGTGTTCAGTATTGCTTCGAAAATATCACAGAAAATTTTTACGAATGCCAAAACTGATCGAATCGGCAGTCATTAATTTTTGATGAGTGCACTCATTGATTCATACTACTCGAGTTTATACTTGGTTTTTACGAGTGTACTCTGAGTGTTACAATTATGACTCGTCGCAGTTCTCTGGTACTCGTAAATAAAAATGCCGAATGAATCAGCAATATTTTGTTTTGTCTTGTTTCATTTTTATTTTCCTTCGTTTTGTGTCAATTTATGCAAATTATTCACAAATTGATAATCCATAAATTATCATTTATCATGGTTCCCACATATTGGTACTTTTTTCCGTACGGTACTCTGGTACTCGTAATATCAAATTAAATTTATTTATAGATGCAACTGTACGCTATGAAACTAATAAAATTTTATGTATTGATATAGTAGGAATATTGGAGCAACAAAAAGTAAAAGATAATTTCGATCGGAATGAATTTTAAGACCATATATATATAATAATAATATATATATTTGGACTTGAAAACATAAATGTGGAGAATTGATTAAAGTGTGCTATCTAGTAAAAAGTCTTAATAACATATGCTTCATTTCAAATATTTTGAATAAAACTTCAATACAAAAAAAAAAAAAATTGTGCTATTTTGAATAGGTATCAGAATCACGTCAGTTGTTTGAAAGTATATAATTTTTATCTGGTTGTGCAATTCCTAGAATTAAAAGCAATACATAGCAATGGATAGAGTATTATATATGTTTCTATTTCTTTTTATATATTTACACATTTACTTTTAGAAAATGAAGGAAATAGTAAAAACCGCGGACGCCGTTACCAAAGAGTTCGTCTTAGTATATTATAATAACATGGACAATAACCGTGACGTAAGTAACACACCATGCTCTTATGATCATTATGTCACCGTTGGTTAAAAAACTTCCTTAATTTCTCTGGAACGCAAATAACAGTTAAGCCATATTTTGTTTTTTATCTGTTTACAGAAAATCGGTGACATGTTTGCCCGGGACTCTATGTATGTGTTTGATGGAAACAGGACAACTGGACTGGCATCCATCCAAAAGTATATTTTTGACTTGCCAACAACTTCTCATGTCATATGCAATATCAATCCCCAGCCGGTTTTTGGTCCAAATGATGAAGTTTCGACTATTATTGTAAATACTGCCGGTTATGTGAAGCATGATGGAAAAAAGCCGAAGGATTTTACTGAGTCATTTGTGTTATCTTATGTTGATGATCAGTGGAAAATACGTTCCAGTGTAGTCCGTTTATTGCAATAGACAGCAGAGCAGTGTATTAAATTCTTGCCGCATTGTTGCTTAAACGCGTTACAATAATAAAAAAATTTTATGGAATAATTACTAATTAAAGTAATTGAACCTTGACTTTTATTTTGAAAACATTTTCGAAATTTTTGCAAAGAATTTAGTCATTAGTAGAAATCTTATATATTCATATTTACATTTAAAATGTACTATTGTTAGGTAATGGACTAAACCTATTGTAAGTCCATTGGACTGTTGATTGGTAATGTACTAAATCTATTATAAGTATATTGGACTATTGATTGATATTGGACTATATATGTATGTAGTAAGTCTATTGATTGGTAATGGACTATTAATTAGCGTTGAACTATTTCTGTAGTAAGTCTATTGGACTATTGATTGGTAATGGACGTTATCTATTGTAAGTCTATTGTACTATTAATTGGTACTAGATTATCTCTATTGAAGTCTCAATAAACACAATCAATGATATGAGTATGACTCAAGTATTGACTGCTCATTGCAGTTCTCTTGTGCTGGGCGCTCACTTTTCCTGGTGGATTCTGGTCAGTTCGTAGGCATGCCACTTCTTGCCGCAAAAAAACAAAAATAAAATAAAATATAAAAAATGTCTGTTAAATGGTAAAATTTATGACATGAAGAATCTAAATCGGCAACGGCGTAAATTCGTAAATGCATTGTTGAACACTGGTGATTTTATGAGAAAATCATCTTAATTTAAGGTAAATATAGATTAATTTTATTAATTTACTTTATTTTATTTTATAATTTAACATTTACTTTAAGTAAAGTACATAGTACTTAAAGATTGTGAAGGAATTAATCTGAAGTTTTTATGATCAAAAGCTATTGTTTTGTAATTTTCCAAAAAATTAAAGTGCCTTTATATATAAACACTTTGACTGTAGTGTGTGAAGAGTGGAGAAAAAAAGCATATATGATTTATTAGACTTTAGAGCAAATAGACTCTTATTCATACCAAAGCAATTCCCAAACGTAATAACAGGAACTGCGATGTATTCTTGTTCACATCAATTTTTGCCACACTGTGCAGCTTAATTGCCCTGTAGCCACTCCAACGGGAAAGCACGCTACTTGCACTTTAGTGCACATAAGTGCTATATTGCAGCACGGAAAATAGGCCGTTGTCCTCTTAAATGCATTTTAGTGTTAGCTTAACTAACTTTTCTTTTGGATGTAGTACGTTGTGTTTCTATATGACCTCAAACGGCGCTGATGGAAGCAACACCAGAAATAGCTGTTGCAGCAGATAGAAGCACTTAACGGACGGGACGGGACGGGATGGGAAGACTAGCAGTTGTGTTTTATGGGTGCTTTAGCGCATTTGTGCGGTTCACTGCGATGCACTGCAAGTGAAGGCATAAAATATGCAAGATGCAGCCTGAAATGCTGTTGCGAAATTCATGACGATACGATGTCAATGCAGTTTTGACTCCACACAAAAACAGTTTTTTGACAGCATATTGCAGTGTTTGTTTCTATATGATTAACCCAAATAAATAATGGAAAATATCTACACATATGTAAGTGTTTGTGTTTATACACAGAAGTAAATTTATTTATTTCGTTTACCACAAACTTTGTTGCCATAAAATCGCTTTCAGCTGCCATTTCTTGTTTTTTTTTTTGCCATAAATTTGACAGCGTAAAAAAATTTAAATTTGGCTACGTCATTGTTTGGAAAGTAATTGATTTCACTGATTTAATCGAACACTTAACTTCTGTTTGTGGAATATCTTACGTGCTCTCTGCAGTTTATCTACCGAAATTATAATACAAAAAAAACTGTATTACGGAATCTATTTTAGGTACAGCTGTACTGGGGAGAAGGGCAAATGAACACATGTTTTAACGGGACTCGGTACAATTCAACCTTGTGTTCCCATACATCAGCGTTGGTTTTACAGTGTACCACCGTATGTGTATGTGCTTATGTGTAAAAAATAATATTTATTTTTTTGCCATTTATTTTTATTATTATTTATCATTAACGAAATAATTTTTTTTTTTTAATAAAAAACTTAACAAATATTTTCATGGAAATGCAGAATGTAGAAGTATTTTTATGCGAAAACAACAAAAGCTTTAAGGGCTGTTATTATTGCTCTCAATACTCTGCAATTGTCTCTCTCGCTCTTTCTCTCTCTTACACTCTCTCATCAAGAAATACGTTGGCTTTTTACCGAATTCCTCCAGAGTTGAAAAATTTCCCAATATTTTTAAATGTCAAGAGAAGTGAAGTAGAGCATTCCGGTGAGAACAAAAAATCAGCGCAACAAAAATGACTTAAACGCATTGGAATGGTTAATTGACAAAAATAGAAACAGGCACAAGGATAAATGTAGTTGAAAAGAAAACACATAAAAGTTTTATTAGAAAAGCAAAGAGAATAAGAAAAACAAATAAGTTAATGAAAAATTATATACGTTAATTTTTTTTCTTCTTCTTCGAAAACAAGTGGTTAAAAATAGATTGCTTCATATTAGTTGAGTACACATAGATTAAAATAAAATACACATGAAAGCGATATGTGAAAGGAAAGGAGTAGTGCTGAAAGGAGTAGTATTTGTTTTTATTATAATTCATCACTTATTTTAATGAAGAAAGAATTATTTAACATAGATTTAAGAGACTTCATACTTACATATATTAATATTTATATGGATATAAATTATTTAGAAATATTAAAGGAGAACAGTGTTACTGTTTAGGAAAGAGTTCTGCTTAAAGATTCCAATCTATAACCATACACCGTTTACACAATTAAAACATGATAAGTAATATATTCCAGTGATGTCAAAAGAGCTAGTGAACTAACTACAACACTTACTCGAGCCTGTTGGTCACAAGCATTTATTAAAAGTAGCAGACTTGACCATCATGGAGTCAAATTCCTTGTGTAATATAATATGTATGGCACAAAACAGAACCGTCGGATTGGTTTACCTTCACCTAATGGGAGAGTCGTTGCCTTTTGGCATTGGTCGTATACTGATCACCAGGTCTATGTACGAACTAACGCTATTCCTGTGGTATCGCAACGGGCCATTATTTGAGCTCAAGTGTGCTTACTTAGTACTCAAAGCCGCCACTCCAACCTAACCTAACCTAAAGCAAAGAATCTATAGTACAAAGAAGTGCCACGCTCATACAAACGAAATATCCACTTTATTTTGCTGGTGGATTTATAATAAATCCACCCAACCTCATGCAACAATGTTCGATCGAGTCACAACTGGTATGATGTTCAGTTCAAACTCATTGCAACCCACAATTGTTTTTATACGCCTGTTTCTTTTGCCTTTCTTGTTTTTATTTGTCTATTTAATTAATATACATTGATTAGTAGCGAAGTGAATGGTAAAGAAATCTCTGAAACAATTTTACCATATACTTTGTTGCTTTATTTTCTTGTACTGAAAAGGCTCATATCATAGGAGTAAAGAGTAATAAAATATATTTTCTTTTTATTGCAAAAAATGATGCACTACAAAAACTATTATGTATGTACAAATGTGATATTGGAGACATTAAGTCTACAGTACATAAATAGGTATGTTTTTATTGCACATTTGTGTGCATATATTTTACCTCAAATGGAACTGCTTCTTAATAGTTTGAATTTTTGGTGACTTTTTGTAATTATTTTAAAAAATATTTGCAAGATTCATATAAAAGTTTTTGAAAAGTATTTTAGAGAAACTAAAAATATTTGAAATGTAAGAAAAATTTTAATGCAAAAATGTGTAGAAGTCACTAAAACCACTATTAATGCCTCCTGGTTTGAGGAAACGCATGAATGCTATTTACACCGGATTGAAATGTTAAAATTGATGATTACGATATTGCTTTGGAAACATTGCGCATGGACAACATTTAAGAATAAAGCTTCATAGAATGAAAAAAATCAGATTTGAGACATAAATAAATTTGTAATGTGTTTTTACACTACAATTCATACCAATAGCAAACAGGTAATTTTGTTTCATATGCTATCAAATTCAAAAACTTATCAAATGTACACAATTTTGACTTCGTCACTGAAATGCTGTTTGATCGCTTGAACATTTTACAGCGAACAAACACACAAACATGCGTATAATGTAATACAGAGGGTTGCATGTATGATTGAATACGTATGCAGTCGGGCTTTTGTCAGCCTTACTTGACTCACATATAGGTTTGAACTGAACATCATACTAGTTGTGACTCGATCAAACATTGTTGCATGAGGTTGGGTGGATTTATTATAAATCCACCAGCAAAATAAAGTGGGTATTTCGTTTGTATGAGCGTGGCACTTCTTTGTACTATAGATTCTTTGCCTAAAGGTTTTTGACTTTTTCCTTTTCAGGTAGAGATCTCTTGAACATTCTATGTGTCGAAAAATATTGCAAATCCAAAAATAAGAAATAAAAACTTGCAATAGAAAGAAGTCTGGATTTATTTGTTGTTTGTTTCGACAATAAAATCTAAATAGTTGGCGAAGTACGATTTTAGAAGTTGACCAAGTATCATATAAGTCGATATCAATAATCTCAAGTAAAAGTAGCCGTCAGTTAACAATAAAGTTTGACTTAGAATTTAAAAAATGCAGCTTTGCGCTATTTTTTCCTACAGCTGATGTATGGTGATAAGATGCGGCTGGTTTTTAGAGAGCAAGTTCTTGTGAAATAGTGAAGGCAGAAACTAATATCAACAACTATATCGAAAAACCTTTTAGAAGGAATAAAATGTTTTAAAATACACTATCGAATAAAATTGTAACAAGTGTAGCGAAGAATTACTCTACAAGTACATTCCAGAGTTCAGAAGTTGCTAATCACCCCGTTAAAGTTACACTACAGAAGTTAAAAGTAATGATGTCAATTTATTTTAAGTTATTGGGGTTAAGTTATTCCTTTGAAAAGTAACTACTTAATGATATAAAGAGGAATAATGGTACAAAATAGGGAGGAGACTAATTTATGAAGTGATCTCGAAATTGTAAATTTTAAAAATTCGATTTTAAAGGCTGCTTAGAAAGTGGATCTGGGGATTTACCATCTCTAATAAATGGTTAATCCCCATCTGTACAGAAAATGGAAATTATATCCAAAAAATGGAAATTATATCCAAAAAATAGAAAATGATGATTAAAATCAAGAAATTAACTTTTGTCAATTCTTTTTTTGTAGTCAAAAATTTTTTTTAAAGCCAACAAGGCTTTTGTTATAATATATGTTACACTCCTCGCAGATGTTTTTAGAAGCATATGGGCATGGATTATCTGTTAGTATTGAGTTCTTGAGTTCTATTGAGTAAAAGCGCTAGTTAGTGTATACTTGCGTTTTATCAAGCAAAGAATAATATGTATAGGGGATAATTCACTCTACAGTGCACTGTCATTCAAATTCCTCAAATAAGTCTTAAGATTAAAGGTCCCTATAAGCCTTTTGGGCGTGATGGGTTTGGTGGACTGTCGAGTATAACGCTTTCGCCACACAAATCGTTATGAACGAACGTTATTGTGAAGATGCGAAACAACTTCACCTTATCGTAGTTATGTATAGTATATTATATGAAAAGTATCTGAATGCAGAAATCACATTAGATCTGAACTTATGTATTAGTCGTTATGATTACAATTAATTTGTAGATGTAAGTAACTAGTAATTCACTAGTAACTTACTAGTAACTAACTTGCAAGAAACTCGATGAATAAAAAATTATGTGCTTCACGGATTTACTGGAAATAGTTTTTGGTATATTTAGGTCATTGGCGTTTTCTAATTCCTCCACAGTTCTTGTTTTTAGTATAAAATCTAAAATAAATTATTTATAAATTTGAAGTAAAAGGATTTTGGTCAATATTTTCGTACTTTTTTTAACAATGAGAATTTGTTGTGTTTGTTGATTGTCGTCTTCTGCACATATTTATTGCAGTGGAATTGCCTGTACTGACCCAACTATATTTGCATTTGTTCTCTTCAACACAAACTAACCAACTTACCCGTATACCGTATAACTATTTACAAAATCCATTCGGTTTGTATATCCTGTCATAAATTAAATCGGCCTTATTCCATGTCCACAATGCCACAATGCGTTTTTTGACATTTTTGCATGACATAGTTTACGTACGATTTGGGTTTATGCATGAGTTCGGCTAACCAATTTAATTTATTTTTAGCTCAAAATAACACAAAAATAAACAAAATTTATTCTTGTTTATTAATAACAAATTGGAACACTAAAAATATTACCATAATTGAGCAAAATGCCATAACCAAAAAAATTTGGCTGCTAATGATCCTTATTGCATATCATTAGAGTGGCCTTAATGCAGTTAATTTGACTAATTAATAAGTAATGTTGTGATTTTGTTTATAAATAATTAATATCATTTATACTAAATTTTATTAAGTTTTTAAATTATTTTCGAAACAGTTTTGCCACTCTAAAGTTGATATATCCAAAACTAGGGTTTTGAATGTATCAATGGACGTTCGGGTATAGAAAAACGCTCGCCACACCATTTTTCTTAATATTTGGAAACAAAAAGAAGTCATTGGCTGCCAACTTTGGACTATAAGACGGATAACCCATTAATTTGATTTTTGAGTGTTCAAAAACTCTTTTCTTTGATGTGTGGGATTTTGCATTGTCGTGGTGGAGGATGATCTTTCTTCGACGGTTGGCATCCACACTTCCACAAAGACTTTCGACAAAAAAATGGTTTTGTGCCATTCAGAATTGACCATTCTACGTAGTTCAAGTGATATAGTTGTCACATGACCAGTTTTTCTGAAAAAATATGCGACCATTTGCTTCGATTTCCTTCGTCCGCACACAACTTTTGTCGAGTTCTGTTCACTTTGGAATACTCAGACAGTGTATTGGATTTTTTTTTACATTAGATCAGATCAATAAAGTAGATTCAATTATTTCTAATTACGCATTGCTTTGCTACCATAAACATGATCATAAGGGAAGGTCCATTTTTGTTAAGTCAATTTTTGGAATACCCATTAGTTCAATCATATTTCCATGATAAAAACCCTCAATATTCTAAATCTGCTCATTCTCAAAGAAAGTGTTCAACTGTTTTCCTTTCCGCTTCCTAACTGTAGTTCCCGCTTACTAGCCAGTGACCTGTCAGCACTGGTTTAATTTTTGCCACTTCTATTCTGGCTCTGAATAGTAGGATTTTCAATTTTGTTATTTTGTACGTTGACCATGTAAGTTTGGATTTTTCGGAACCTACCCAAGTTTTCCATTTATGATAGGTTATTGTTTTGGATATGTTTTTGTGCTTTTTTTTATAATGTTAGCATTTGTTAACTGTTTCTGATTCTTATTAAGCTAATGTATTAACAATTTCATTACCTTGCATTGCTTGGTGCCTTTGAACTCAATTTAGGGATGTTGTGTACTGATTACTCACAAATCTCGACTTGCCACATTGATAGCAAAAATATTAGATATTAAGATACTTTACGAACTCACATATTAAAGAATCTCCTCATATTCTTTTGGATTAAAGGGATTCGTGCGCCCACCTGCATTTCATATTCTAGGCATCCCTGATGATATAGTAATTTCAGTTGGCTGAATTTTTTCGTTTCGTTTATCGATTGGTGGATAAAATAAAAGGATTTATAGAACTCAACTTCATGACATCGGTACTCCATATTTGATGAAAGGTTATGTGATAGTGTGGCCAGAATCGGGCGATGCTCTTCGATCTAGGTTTCCTTGCATCTACTTCCTGATGTTAAATTACTGCTTTCAATTTATAACTCTATCAACAACAAGTAGAGTATAGCGTTGAGAGTCAGTGTGGACATATTCTCATAGCCCGTATAGTTGTTGAAGGGCTTGCTATTGCTTATTAATATTATATTATAATATTATGATCATCAGACTAGTGAGTTAAAACGGAGTATTGGTATGACCGAAATATGCATTCAAAGATTAATTTTAAGATAAAAGAACTAATTATCCAACCATTCCATTACTAGAGTGAAAGTATTTCTTACCCATTCTTTAGCATTCGCTTTCAAATTTAGCTTAGAATCCATATATATTTCGTAGGAGAGTAGCTTTGACCTAAATGGTCAATTCAAGTAATTTTATATAATTTTATAGATTTATTGTCACACCATTCCTAACATTCACACCCTCCTAAGTTCACCAAGTACTTCTTCCCTATTGTTCACTCATCCTGTGTGGAAACTACATCAGCTGCCTATGGTCTGTGTTACTAGATCTTGGTTCCACTCCAAAAGAAGTTTGTTCAAAACAGAATTCATAGTAATTAAATACAGTAAAGAGAACTTTACCTTATCGCATCCTCTTTCATGTAATCTTAGCGTTGTAATTTTTCTTCAGAACCCCAGAATATTCTTAGAAGAATTATATATAGGCATATAAAATTAAGAATACAATTTTACTAGAAATATTTTGTATGGCATAGAGATGGAAGTACAAAAAACATTTCCATCCTGAGTCTCACTCTAACTGGGTCCGTCACTAATGCACAGTATCCACCAACTTGTTTTTACGTTGAACTGATTAAAGTATTCACTATTTAATAAGAACGAAAGCAGATATTTATACCCAATAAAAACTAGAAATTTTTTCAACTTAATTTCAATTATTCTGAAACTGAAAATTTTTACCTTGACTTTTATCGTTTGGCATGTGCATGTAGCGCGGCGAGTGCTTGAAGAGAGCATGAAGCGTGTAAATTGGCAGGCATTTTTCCCTTTAAAACAAATTTTGCCAAATCAATAATTCACAGAAAATTATTCGAAACTAATTTCGAAGCAATTGATTAAGATAGTTTTAAATCAGCATTTGCTCAGTATATATAGAGTAAGCCTCCGCTATGGAGAAGCACTTATTTCAAAGGAGGACGGAGGACGGGGGACGGAGGACTGTTTGCTGTCTTTCCTCAGACTACGTCAACAGCAGTTCTCCACACAAGGCAAGCTTTGACCTTTTGTATCCTTAAAAAAATTCTAAATAAAAATAAATATGAAATAAATTGAAAACTGTGAATGAAAATCATTTCATTTTCTTTTTGTATTTTGTATTTTTTCAGAAAATTAATTACAAATCTGGGAAAATGTGAAATGTGAAATTTGTATGCTTTCCTTCCTTTCGTACCATATTTGCAGTGCATGAAAGCAAGTAGGCTGCTTCTGATTGTTAATTTATTATTGCTAGAAGCAAATAAAACTCTAGTTAAAATGATAAGATATTTTTGCAGATGCTTTATTCTTTTTGTTAAATAATTGAAATGTACAGAAATTTTAATATTAAAAAATTTTGTGACTTATGTTGGAAACAGTTCAAAAGGTTTAACAAAGCAAAAATTTTTTTGAGATATATGTAGGGAAAATTAAACAGTATAAGAAATATTATAAAAATTATTATTTAATTAAAGTTATAAATAATAAATAGATATTAACTGAAAACTATAGAGAAAGTAAAATGAAACTTCAAAATAAATTCACTAAAATTACGAAAAAGGCTAGGTGATATTGCTATTCGGATCAACTACTAACAGAAAAGTAAAACTCATACCGAGACAAAATCAGACAATAACTCAAAATGGAGAAATACGCCTTTGACATAATAATGATAATGGTTTATGGGTTAGGCTAAAACCTTTCTGCACTGCGACCAGCTTGATCTATTGTGCACCCCTTTATATTTAATTATTTAGTGTCTCGATGTATAGAACCAGCTCTTTCGAAGGAAGTTTTTAAAGATCTTCATTTTTTAGTTGGTAATCAGTTGTTCCATAGACTCTTCCTCAGCACAGCAGAATTACAGTAAACATTTGTGTCGGATGTACATTTTTTGTCTACGTGTTTAGTGCAGGCAGCGTGGCCTGTTAGTGCACCAGAGAGTGACTTTAGACTCTTCTTGTTTAGGTTGAGAGCGATTTTTGCACTTTTGGCATCAAAAGTCAAGAATTTTTTGAAATGATTTAGGCCGTCTATGGTATTCCAAAATTCAATGATACTTTGTTGGTTCCATTTCTTTTTTACATGGTCAGAAACTTTATTTATTTGAGATTACAATTACTTTAGAGACCCTTGCAAATACAGCATAATACAGCTTATCTAAGCACCTTTAGAAAAGAGTCTGAATCTGGATTTACCGTATTTTTAAAACTCCATTCTAAAAAATTGCAATAAGGCGTGGATTCTGAGAAAATAAAAAATGTGAAATACGAATGTCTTCGAAAAAAGTGTTTAATTTACTGAACCATAATATGTGGTCGAATAAATTAAATAGATTATGGAGATGCAGATACAACGAGGAGTTCAGATGCTGTTATAAGAAAGAAATACTTGATTAAGTTCTATGCCAAGACGTTGACTTGACTAGCTTGGAGTTGGATTTTGGTCACAAAACAAGTAGGTAAAATTAAGCCCACAGCAATTACGAGATTTATAAATAATCTAGAATGGTCAAATTTCTTCTTCTTCTTTATTCTACGCTTATCCAATTTTGAGATAACTCTGCTTACATGCTATTTCCAAGTCAAACGGCTTTGATCAAGTGTCGGCTTTTAATTATATTAATTGTGTCAAAGTTTTTGGTGGCCTGTGCTTAGCCACTTCTTTCTTTAGCGCATAGTTTGTGATTCTAATTTGTGATTTTATCCCTCAAAGCATAATGCTCTGCCCTTCTTATGACATAGCCGTATTAAGACAGACAGTTCTCTAACATTTTGGTTCCAATTAAGTCAATTTAGTTATCTTGTCCAATATTGTCAAATCGGTGAGTCCAAATTTTGGATAATGTTCGGATATGAGAAAATGATAATTGTGAATTGGAAAATAGGATTGTCGGTACAAGTGCGTTTAAAGAACTGTCATCAAAGAGGCAAGCAGAATGATCTTTCTTTCAATGATGGAAGTGAACATCGGGCACTAATCAAAAAAGTTTATCTGACGCAGAACTCATATAATTTTAAATCGTCGGCAATATAATTGTTAAAATTTTTATATGTTTTAATATTATATTCACATTATTTATCAGAAGTGAATATTTAGTCTAGCAAGAAACTATAAAATATGTATAACAAGAAACAAACATATATTACTATTTTCTCGTGTTAGAAACTTTGAAATAGGTTTGCCAGAAATAGATTTACGACTACACAATTGACATGCCCGTTCTGACGTAACACTTTACGGTAGTTCCAGGAGGGACTTTCCGTCCCGACTTAAGGGCATGTTTTTATTGTTCTTTGCTTTTACCTTGAGAAGTGGATTTAGTATGGAAAATTCTTTAGAAATATCTGAATTCGGCTTTGTGCTGTGCTACTATATAAATAATCTTCAATCATTTATTTATTTAGGCTATATATGACAGTAGTGAGAAAAAGTTTAATAAGTTCAAGAGAAGATTGGAAGAATAAAAATTCTTAAATTTTTTAATTAAGCCCACTTAAGACAGTCTAACAATGCAGTTACTAATGGATCACTTTCATTTAGAAAATCATAACACTTACTTAGTGATTGCAGATATGAGTCGTCCTTGTCTGGATCTGGTAACCTCCGCCAGCCAGTGCGATTAGCTGGTTGCTGTCTCCAGTTGGAAGTACCGAGTACAATTACTAGGAACTTTAGTATTCTCCTTAATAACTTTTCTCGCAAATGTGAGGAAGACGAAAATTATATTTGGAACTTACTGGGTAGGAAAATTAAGCATATCAGGGACTTACTTTCTAGAGAATCTGCGTCGTTTTAATATATATGTTTTCTTGAATAGTTTCCAACACATACAGCTTTAAGGCGCGTTGTGATATGTTTTCTATCATTACTCGTACAACATAATGGAGTTATAGATTTAAATGGACTATTATAGTGACCAAACTAGTCCATAACCTTAGTGACGTAATGGTCACTAAGCTATTTAATCTAGCTAAAAAAATTTCAATATATCTATTCATGTCCTATAAGCAATAAGTTGTGAATCTGAACTCATAGAATTAATTAATGTATTCTATCTAAAAAACTCAAAGAAATATTATACTATTCTTCCAGAAGGTATGAATTGTGGATGTAAGATATTTTTAATATTTCAACGCTGATCATAAGGTATTAGATATAACTTTGGTAAACACCGTTCGTAAATTATTTCATTAAGGCAATTATAAATTTCCTACACGATTATTATGTTTTATGAAATTTTTAGTGTAAGCCGACACAAATCACAAATGTCATTGATAATCGCTGCATTTCAAATTACATTATTACATTAGTTTGTACTATAAAAGCGAGCAATTTTATTATATTTTATTATGACAGCAGCAGGTCAAAGTACTTTTTCATGTACTTTGCATTCAAACTGATGTCGTACGTTTAATGTCAATTACCTTTGCTTTACGACTACAAACAATTTTATGCACCCTTTGAACCCAATTGCAAATAGTGGCAAAAAGTGTTTACCTTGCACACTTTTTGTGCTGTTGTTTTCCACTTTTTCCATTCTTTTCCACTTTTTGCTTTGGAATCTATACAAATAAGCAAGTATTACCATAAACAACCCAGTAACAATGTAATTTGAATGTATCAATGATAAACCCCAGCCACAGGCAACGAACCGAAATCGTTATCGGCCCACATGCAACTGATAGTGGCGGTCATGGTGACAGTGTTTGGTGATGGTGACGGTGTCGACATCGACGACGCCGACGACGACGAGGACGGCGACAACTTATATGGTTGTCTATTTGTATGCCGACTGACGCCTTCCTACTCGCATATACGTCTATGACGTCTGAATGGGTACTACACCCAGCACCCAAATCTAAATTAGTGCTGCGTACTTTATTTGTGTAATGGAAGCCACAGCCACAGGCTGGGTGCATTGCTGATTGGTATTCGTGTAGTGATGATGTCGGTGATGTGCCGCTGTTAGTGACGTTATCTTCATTTATTTATTTAAGCTTAATTTGTTTGAATTCTAGTGAAACACAAACGATTACTGATGCTCGTTTAATGTTTGTATTTCGCACTTAAAGGTTTTTAATTAAATTTACTTAAGCAAAATACAATATATTATAAAAGATACAATTTCATTGCTGCTGCTATTACGCCGCACTGTCACACCCACTCAACCCACCCAGCCTGTTGATGAATTTCTTTCATGCCTTTCTCTACTGACGTAATTTTTACTCGCCTTGTGATGAGAAATGATGAGGAATGATGAGGAATGATGAAATTACAAAATGAAACTACTGTGCCGCCACTGTGCTTGTGATTTCATTAACATATTCATCACTGCTTACCAGTTTACACAGTCATTATATTTATGCTCCCTTGTCATTATAGGATTTCTTTTCTCTTCTCTGCTTCTTGCTATTTGCAAAATTAATCCATAAAACTAACTTCAAATTTCTTGAATTTTATATTAGTTACTTTATATTGTTCTCACAATGATTATCATTATAAAGTGGAATTAGTATCGTACAATATTTTATGTAGTGTTCAAATTAATTGTATTTATAATGTATTATTTAATAAGTAACACAGCCCCGTAGCCAGAAATTTACTTTGAAGGGTTTTAAGAAAAAAAACTGGATGGACTATACTTGTGTTTAGTGTTCAATCATATCATGATGCAATCACATGAACAGACGTGTACATATAGTACGTCAATTGATTTCAAAGAGGATTCAGTAGAAGAGAAGAGACACCCTCCCTCTTTGGGTACGACCCTGATAAACAATATCTTTAAAGAAAGTTGTTAATATTCCAAAACTTTGTTGAAAACATCTGTAGTCCCAAAACAGACATAAACATATTTGAAAACATATTTGAATATAAAATTATAATCTCCGATAATATCGAAATAACAATATTATATAAAATATGAAAAACTATGCGAGTACCTATAGATCTTATAAATGATTGTATACCACAGACCTTTTTAGCTTAATTCTAAAATCCGTTTTGATGAAAGAAACTATATTCTTGATTTAGAGAGGCAATAGAGAGGTATTTTGAACAGTAGCAAATTACAAGAAGAGTTCGAACAGTAATGAAGAAGCAACAACAAAAATTTGATTAATTTATTGAAATTTGGGTGAACACACAATGCTATTTAAAGTATTTCCAAATAGTTATCATTAATCTTAGAAAATATTCGAAATCATTTTTTAGTTTGTAGTATATAATCTGTCGGATTGCAAGTGCCAGGCTTAGAATTCGTGCCTGATAAATTATAAGCGATAAGTAATCATGTTTTTCCAAAGCTGCACAAACATTCAATGCTCAAGCCTCAAGTTTTTTTTTTCACTTTATTTGTATGTAGTATATACTATATATACACAAAATACTGTTATCTGGTTTTCGGATATCTCAAAAAATCCGTGCAAAACGATTTACATTAAAGGAAGAGAAAAACTCCCACTGAGGAGGGACATTTAACAGACCTTCTTAAAAACGACTATGGATATAGGATTCATCAATTTTAAGAACATAAGCATTAGTGTACTGAAGTTGAGAAACTTGTTTTTAGATATTTCTTTATCTATGTTGTGTTTCTTTATTTACGAGTTTAGAGAGAGTTGATAAGCGTTTTATCGTACAGGTCATAAGACTGTTGAAAAAAGTTGTCATTATTGTAAGTATCTACGTAATTGAACTCTGGAACTCTGCTTCTCCATTAAACATTGAAAAACTCCTAAGAGCTCAATCGAAAACCATCCGGCAAATAATTTATAAAGATCTTAGAATTAGCACAGTCAAAGATCTATTTGTCAGCAACACACCAAAACACACTTCCAAGCAATCTCACCCAAAGCACTGGAAGTCTGGTTTTAAATTCAGATTGCATTCCAAACACTATGTGGAGTAAACTGTATGTAGAGTAGAATTAGACTCATGAAGTATAAAGTATGTAAAAAATAAGCCGTAACAATTGTGTAAAATGTTAATTTTAAAAGATGTCTACCCCGGACTACTTATGTTTATAACGAGAGCCTGATTCACTGTTCATTTACTGGTCCAGACTATAGTATAAAACTAGCGATGCAATTTGTTAATCTCTAGGACATGCTTGGTAAAATGCAGCCCATTCGCATGATCCGCTATAAACTAAACCTAATATAATATTTGAGTAGTTCAATTTTCTACAGAGACTATGAAAAATAATAGAAGGGTTTATAGCTACATATGGCGATATGGCGACTGCAACAATATGATATTATTTGATGAGCAAATTACTGTACATAAATATATGTAAACCAACAGTTAAATAATTTATTAAAAATATGAATCTTAGATCCAATATTTTTACTAGATGTCAACCTTAGTAATCTTAGCTTGCCAGTGCGTATATAATATTAAATCCCAACATATTTATCTAATAGGACCTAAAAACCAATCCAAGTACTATATGGAGTAAACTGTCGTTCACATTCTTGATGACTTAACAAAGGTGTGACGGTTGTCCAGCTTGCTAGGACTCGTAATGCTAGTTGTTAGTAAAAGTGATCAAGATGCCATACCAAGTATATCTAAGGTTAATTTGGATATCTAACGGGCGTTTTTTAAAAGTGATTGTTTTGTTTTTGGTTTTCATAAACAAAATGGACCATCACTTTATCAGTTTTGAATTGAATAAAAATAAAAAAATCAAGTTTTAGTATTTAAATCTCATCTCCCAATTAAATAGTCTCCCAATTTATGGGTGGGTCATATGGTATTCTTTTTCCTATATGTGCTTTCAATGTCTAGAGTCAGTTAAATTTAAATATTTCAAAATGTATATGGCCCTAAACGTATTTTTAAGACTGTTGTAAAGTTGTTGTAGCAATAATTATATTGAAAAATTAAATATCCGAAGATTATTAATAGGTTTTATATAAAAAAAAGTATATCAAGTAATAAATGTTCACTTTTTTGTTGTTCTGTATCAAACCTATTAATAGGTTTATTAACCTATTATTAGACCTAACACACTAATACATGTCCGTCAAAAGTGTCTATTCATGTTTTTAACCAGTTATTAACCATTTTCTCTAATGAAAATCACGAAATTTGCTGAAAGATAACGACATATACGTATATAGTTTGACATGAAGATAAGATTGTAAAATAGATTCAAACAAATAGTTAAATAGGTAAAAATATATAACATAACGTGTAAGGAAAATACTAACGAGTACATACAAACTAAGATTAGTTGTCGATAATTTCATACAATCACATATCATCTCATCCACAAAAACAAGACGTTTATTGGGATGACGTAACAATTTAATTAAAATATAAACAAAACAAAACATTTCGTCAGAAGAAGCTAAATTAACTATTTTAAATTGTTGAGTTTTATTGTTTAATATTCAAGGCCTATTTACTATACAATGTTTTAATCATTCTATATTTAATAATTAATTTGAATACCAAAAAAATTTTATTTCGCTACTGATTTAGTTCATCAAATTTAAAAAAAGGTACTAGTTCATTTTACGACACAATTAGTTCATTCAAATGAATCAAAAGGTACTTTACGCAATAACCTCAAGGGACAGAATTATTGATTTAGTTCATGAAAATGAACTAAAATAAATAGTTTTTCCTGTTCTTCACTCAATTAACTGAATAAGCGAACTAGTTTATTTAACTATAAACAATTATTTCATTAAAATAAATCAAAATACATAGGTTTTATATATGTACTTTACGCAGTAACCTCCAAGATTGAACTAGTTTATTTTACAACTGATTTGATTAACAATCCTCAAGTCCTGGACTCTCAGGAAGATATGCTGATTTAAGGTCCGTCATCAACTAAAAGACAAATAAATGATATGATTTTTTGTTTTTTAGCCTAGTTAAAGCCTAGTGTGGGGTAGAGATAAGCCCCCCAGCCATTATAGAGTAAAAGTGCGTAATAGCACTAACTCAAGAAGAAGAAGAATCAAGAATCAAGATTAATCAAAATGAGTTAAATTTCAAAGTTTTTATGTGTCATTGAATTGAACAAAAATACATAGCATTTTACATAGCAATGTGCTTCCCTCAATGAACTAAGACATCGAACTAATTGATTTTATTATTGATTTATTTCATTAAAATGAACTTAAATTCATATCTTTTACTTATGTACTTCGTCCAACAAACTGAACAAGTGAACTAGTTCATTTACCGATTCAATCACTTCATCAAAATGACTCAAAATTCTTTGGTTTTATTTATGTATGTACTTTACGCCAAAATTTCAAGGGATGGAACTATTGTTTTAGTTCAGGAAATACTCAATAAACTGAAAGACGGTACTAGTTCATTTTACAATTCAATTATTTCATTAAAATGTGTCAAAACTTTTAGGTTGTATATATATAGTTTACGGAATAACCTCAAGGCATCCAACTAGTTTATTATACTATTAATTAAGTTAAACAAACTGAACTAAAATACAAAGCTTTTTTGTATGTACTTTATTCAATGTACCAAAAAAAGGTACAACTTAATTACTTCATTAAGTTTAATTAAAATACATCACTTCACTCAATGAACTCAAAAATATCAAACTAGTTTACTTTACGATTGGTTTAGTTCATTTTAGTGAACTAAAATATCGAACTATTTTGTTAAGACTAAATTTATTAAAATGAAGTAAAATACATAGCTATGTAAGTCGGTAAAGTTTATTCAGTATATTGATTGAAAACATGGACCTTATTATTTTTTTTAAAATAGTTCCAAATACAGTGAAAACTCTCTTAAGCAAACACTTATTGCCAGAGAGAAGAGTAGAGAGATTCGATTAACGAGTTCTGATTCTAGAGTAACGAATATTTGTTCAATAAGGTTATTTATTATCATAGATCAGCTGTATCACTGTATACGATATATTTAACATTAATTACATATATATTTTAATATAAATGAAGAAAATATGTGTATTTTTTGAACTTACTTTTTTAAATCCAAAATCCGCGTTGTGTGAAAGTTCGTTGTTGTTATAGTAGTTTTAAAAATACTTAATTATAATTAATATTATTAATAAATTATATGTATATTTGTTTTTTTGTGTTGTATTTTAAATGCTTGTTTTTATATGTATATAAGTAGATATTTAATATGTAATTAATTAATGTTAATTTTTTGTAAATTTCATACGTAATAGTTCATTGTTTTAATTTTTAAATTTATATTGAAACTTTTATTTACATAGCACATACACGATCAACATTTTCAATGCATAAATATTGATATATTGAAATATTAAGTTTGTTTCATTATTGAATTATGTGTTTAATTATTTATTTGGAATTAATTTTTTTTAATTTTAATCTGGTTTGAACACAGGTCAAAAGACGTTACTACGTAAGCAATGTGTGTTCACCACGGGTACGCGAAAACGCGTTAATGTATAAACAAAAAAGCGATTGCATTTTTTTTTCTTATTTCGGTTTTTTTTTTGTCAGAGAAATATTAACGTTAAACGTTGTTGCTGTGGTGAAAATGTTTTATGTTTTATGCTTTATTTTTGTAATAATTTTCCTCTTATTTTTTTTTGGTAAATTATTTGTTTGCTTTTGGATTTGCTAGAAGCAACAACTGCCTTGGCAAATATTCAAAAAAACTTTTATAGTAGAGGCACAACATTATAATTTTGAGTTATTTTATTTACTTTCATTTCATTTGATTTTTAGTTTCTAAATACAGAAAACTTAACGAATAATGTTTGAAATTTTATATTTACATATTTTACAAATTATTTATATATTTCCTGTGAACTATTTCAGTTTAGCAAGTCAACAACTTTCGAGTTGAGCGTCTATCAGCGAAATGGTCAATTGTTTGAATTATTGCATGCCATTAGTGGTGTTAGTGGTGAAGAACGTAACTTGTTTGCTGTTTGCTGTTTGCGTATTTGATTTTGACTTTAGGAGTTGGAATGGTGAAAATGAGACCGACATACACAAAGTTCGTTTATAGAACAAAGCGAGAAAATGACACAAAAACAAAAAATGCAATAATGGTGATTAACGTTAACGTTGAAATACTGGGAAATTATGTCCCGAAATGTTTTAAAAACGAAACGGGATGCCTCACACTGTGCATGAGTTAAGGCGCCAGCCAGGTGGGTATGCGACAAAAGTGTTTTTCTACTTTTTGCTTATGAAGTAAATATGGTGAGTAATGAATGCTTTTATCTTGCGCTCTTTTCCCGTTGTTTTCCTCTTTTCTGCTTACTGCTTACTGCTTAGTGCTTGATTGTTAATTAATTTTTTTCTTTGTTACATTTTTCTCATTTCTGCTTTTTACAAGGATACTTTTTTTTTACAACTATTTTTTACATGTTACATTATATTTTCGTTTATATTATAAGAAAAAAATTGCCGCCGTTGTGTACTTGTTTTTCAATTAAGAATTGTTTAAAATAACTGCTAAAGACTTTTTTGTTGTTTTTACATTGAGTACAGAGCAAAATCTAATTTTTGTATAGAGAAAAAAATTATGAGCTGAAGAATTTTTAACTACTGAATTTTTTATGATTTTATATCCAGAAAATTTCTACTTTTTTGCAATATTTTTCACTATTTTTTTATATTCATATACATATTTCTTTTTTGTGGATTTTATCTTAACAATTTAACAAATAAATCACAAATATTTTCAACTGTTTGTATGTTTAATTTTCACATATGTATGATAATATACTGTATATATATGTATGTATATATTTTTAATATAAATTTTTACACACGCTCCTCTGTTAGTGACGAGCACAACGACGACGGCGACACCACTACACGACAACGACTGCCTTCGAAACGTTTGAAGCTGGAAATTTTGTGTTGGACTTTCTTCCAGAGCAGGATAGCATTAATGCGTTTACCTTACCTACGTTGTGCTGTGCGGTGGTGAATTCACTCTGGTTAAAATTCACTTGTTTCTTAATGTTAGCGCTTTCGCTAAGAACTTTTCAACTCCCTTGTGAAGGTGGTGAGTTTCATTGACATGGGACTTTAATACTTAATATAGTGTGGGCTTTTTGTGCTGCTCTTAATGTTTTCTATGCGCTTTTATAACTATATAATGATGCGTAAACACACACGTTCACACAAATTCACATACATACAAACATGTTTCCACTATGTTGTGTATACTTTAGACAAGTGTTTTCTGCTTTAATACCTTTCGGATATAAGCGTGTGTAAATGTATGTCTGTATGTTGGGATGGATAAATTATTTGGAATTATTTGTCGAATCGTTTTTGATGAGGTAAAAAATTTAACAATAATAAAATTAAACAATAATAAAATTAAACAATTATAAAATTAATAATAATTAATAAAAATCGTTCTAATATAAACACAGCAAGTAAAAAGCAAAATAACAAAACTCCAAAAAAATTAGCGAACATAAAAAAGTCAAGTACGGCTTTGGGTCAGTTGGTTAAGGCAGGGCCCGAGTACGATTCCAGGTACTTGCAGTCTCAAAAATAATTATTTACGAATAATTAAATACAAGAATTATTTCCAAGACCACTGATGATGGGTATTTGGCAATATTCGAAACAGCTGTATGGTCAGCCAAAATTTAATTAATTAAAATAATATGAATTGAATTTTTGTTGTTGTAGTTCACTACTGTTCGAAAAAACCTCCTTATAATAAAATTAAACAGTAATTAAATTAAACATTAGAGCAGAGGGAGTGAAAATACAAGGTAAAGTGTCTGATTGCATTTAACGATATAAATGCCAACGCGATCCTCGTTATTGTTCTTTCCAAGTTGACACACAGCCTCCACGTGGCGCCCTCTAGATAGCTACAATCATCCGTGCTTAGTGAACTAATGTGTGCAACAAAATCCTCCTCATGGATATATAAGTTTATGCGTCGGGCTTGGAACCTATCGGTGTGGGTGGATGATGACTCCAAGGAAAGTTTCTATGAGCAGCTTGAACAAGCATATGAACGCTGTCCCCATCATGACATCAAAATCGTTGTAGGAGATTTTAACGCAAAAGTGGGTAAAGAAGGTATCTTACGCGTTGGCGACGAGTATCGAATTAGATGGAACGATGAGCTGAATGAGCTAAACTGCGACATTAACATAGTTAAGTGCATAAAAATTCAGCGGCTTCGCTGGCTTGGTCAAGTCATGCGAATGGAAGAAAGTGCTCTTGTTGGAAAGGTGTTTTATTCGGTACGTCCGCATCTTCGTTGGAAGGACCAGGTGACTAACAATTTGGGGGTGCTCAGTACAACCAACTCGCGACAGTATGCAACTAATCTGGTAGACTGGCGGAGGCTACTCGACGCTGCCAAGAACGACTCACGTCTGTAATGACCAACTAACTAAGCAAGTTAGTAAAATTAAACAATAATTAAATTAATCAATAATAAATTTAAACAATAATTCTATGTAATAAATAGAGTACCACATTTTTTTTTGATGTTTGTTTTGTTTTTATTAATTTTTTGTAGAAAATAGGTACTTATAGTAATAGTAGTATAGTAATAGTATATTAATAATTTAAAAACATACAATAATTATCCATACTTTATACATTATTTACTTAAATCTATAATGAAAAGCTAAAGCTAAACTGTATCCAAATGTATGGCTTCATGTGCACCTGCCCCTACGGAAGATAAAGATACCCATCCCAACGACACTTTTTATTAACAGAATAAATATATGCGTGCAGTAGGACTACGCTTCTCGTTTTATACGTACCGCTTCAAAAGAGGGGATTGGCATCAATCACCGTAATCAAGGGCAATGGTACAATCGGTAGGGTCCTGACGCTACCGCAGAAAACGACGAGTAGATCTAAAAGTGCTACATAAATTAATTTTTATTATTAATTCAGAATTAATGGACTATTATAAGACAGGATTAAGCAAATAGTAAAATTAAATCGGAAAATCTAGTAACTTATGCCTGGATGGTCTGATCATTTCCGACAATAATTTCTCACCATAGAAGCAATTTTTCAAGGTGAGGAGCTTACATGTGCATTTAGCTTTTTAACGTATTTTATTTTAGATTTTTCCTCTTTTGGTGTCTCTAGCAGTTTTGAAAATGGTTTTGTTTCTGATATACCGCGATACTTG
This sequence comes from Teleopsis dalmanni, assembly GCF_002237135.1. Lineage (NCBI taxonomy): Eukaryota > Metazoa > Arthropoda > Insecta > Diptera > Diopsidae > Teleopsis > Teleopsis dalmanni. The sequence goes on from NC_051847.1 coordinate 153,703,256, forward strand.
TTTGATGTCTCTTAGAATTTTCAATTATGTTTTTTGAAAAGATTTTAATGTTAGACAAACTTGCGTTCCCACGCATTTCGAAGCTTTGTGTCCATATTGGTTTAATGGTACTCTAGCATCTTGTACCCTGAACTTAAACCAGATTGGCTATTCAGTAGCTACTGCAAATTAGCCGCTTAAAGTTGTTTGTAGAATTTGTATTTTGCTTAAGTCAGTGCTTGAAGCGAGTAATTTTCTAAATGGGTACCATTATCTTTTTAAGGTATCATAATGCTGTTTGAAGTGGTTTGTTGTGGTTTTTTAGGGATAGGGATAATTTTTCTTAGGGATAATATCGATTATATAGTATCTCTTAAATGGTTCAGAATAATGTTGTTAAAATAAATAATTATAATTTTTTTTTATTCATATTCAAAATAAAACTGAGATTAAAAATGAATACCGAACTTTAAACTTATATATTTTTTATCTCAGTGGCGACTGCTTGAATTAATATATCAATTATTATTTCAGTAACTATAAACGAACTAAAGAAATATAAAAAAATAAATAGATAAATAAAAGTATAAAGATTTCAATTATTTGTGTGCGAAATCCTGAGAGTTTCTGCCTTTCAAAGTTAAAAAGTTAAACATTTTATTTGTGACTTAATTATTCATGCAACAAAGTTCGTTCTGCGCCATCTTTGTTTTCACGTCAAGCGCAATTGTCAGTTGCCATTTATAAAGAAAAAAAAGTGAACACACTCAAATGCACACCCACACCCGCACACGAACACAGTTCGTTCGTTAGTTGCTGTCAATTTGGCAGCTAATCTACATATGAGTGTACGTGTGTGTGTGTTTGTCTCAATGACATATTTCCATATACACTGCACAGATGAACTTTCTGTTGAACTTCAAAACACACTTAAAGTAAGTAAAACTGCTCAAAACCCAAGTGGTCAACATTTCCTCACACCCTCCCAAATCGCATCCACATCATCTTATATTTTTTTGTTTTATCAGATGTGCTCGCTGACGTTGAGAGTGTGGCAACATTGACTGGTAGTTTTTTTTTTCAACGCTGGGGTTAATAGGTAAGGAATGTTAATTAAGGAATGACACTTTAATGTGTTTGCTTTAAAAAATTTTTTTTAAATAATTAAGAAAATTAATATTATTATGTCGATAATGCAATGCAAATCAATTATTGAATTATTGAAATTATAGTTAAAGGCGCTTTTTATGTATATGTATGTATGTATATTGAGATAAAAAATAATTTTTATACCCGATATTGATCTATTAATTGTTTTGTTATTCTTCAAAAGACAATTAAGAAGTTTTATAAATGAAATAATTTAACAATTAAATAAGGAGTCTGTTTCTTCGTACAAACAACATTTTCTTCTGATATTGATTCTATTGGAACTACTAGATGAACCTATAACCTTAATAGAGAATTATTTGTTAATCTATAAAAACTTTATTTGAAACAAGAAATTTTAGTCATCTAAATATTAAAATCTAACAAATTTTTTTAGTAACAACAGTTTTTTTTAGTAGTTGTAAAGTACCAATTTTCTAGGGGTAGGCAAAAAATTCCTGGTTGTGGTTAGCGGAAAGTTATCTAGAAAATTACCAACGAATCAATTAACTATGGTCTTTATGTTGTACTCTAAGATGAAAAAAATAGTTTTGAAATGATTTCGATTGGGTTTAAGTTTACCCAATAATGGTATTGGCTTGGTATTAATGACAGAAAAAGCATAATATTTTTTGCTTGGAGTGATAGTCGGGTTAAGAAAGATATGGTATATGATTTGTAGAGTTGTGAATGAAGAAGTAAATTTCAATTAGGTGAGAGTTAGGAATAGTGCTCTTTTTCTCAGCTGGGTATAGCGACTATATTTTTTTTTTTGAACTCAATAGTATAGTTGTTTGGTTGCAGTGGCAAGCTATTAGATTACTCCCATTAGATACCCCAATTGGCGATTTTTAGAAAAATAGAGACTAGATAGAAAAATAGAGACTAAATCTATCCCGTCGAATTGAGGTAATTTAATAGTTCTCGCGTCTTCGGCGATAAACAGTCTAACAAACTGCCAAAGAAGTATTTTCCTAAAAACCTCTTTCTTCTCGATGCCGAAGCCGGGCATTTACGAAGAAAATGTATTATGGTTTCTTTTTCCTAGGGGTTTCCACAACTTTTCTTTTGTCAATTATGAGGAATGCGCAGTTTTTCCACCAAAGTTCTTATACATCAATGACCAGAAAGAACTGCAGTGAGCTTTACAATGTTCACCCGATCGCTTTTGATGAGTTCCAAGCATCTAATTTTATTATTATTACTGTGTTCCATCTGTTATTGGCAAGTTGAAGAAAGTAGATGTAGGTGCTTCTTTTAATAGTCTCTATGGTAATTTAATAGGTACCACCAGGGAAACATTCAGGAGATCACCATAGCGGGCTAAACTGTTGGCTTTCTCGTTCCCTTCGATTTTCCTATGTACAGGAACTCAGATAGTATAATTTGTAACTTTTATTTGCATTAATAAATAAATAAATTTTTATTATTAAGGATATTTTTTTAAGCATTTATATTACAAGATATCGGATTCAAAGTAGATATTCTTAAGTGAAAGGGAGTTTGGTGTCGCCTAAGTCCGTTCAATGTGTAAAAGCTGATTATATCTCTATTATAGTTAATTAAATCTAGAATGAGAACACAAAAATACGTAAGATGATTAACAAGAATAAATTCTTAAAACAAAATCATAGGGAGTACCAACAGCATAAACTTAACCGTAAAGTTCAAAAGTTTTTTTTTGTTTAAAAAAATTACATCAAAAGCTTAAAAGTAAATAAGCAATATTTCTTTAAGCAAAAATTTGTGAATAAAGAGCATCAAATTCAGCATCATTTATTTCGAATTAAAGGATTCCGTAAAATTATTAATTTGCTTATAGTTAAACTTTAATAATTAATGACACTATCATTGAAGTTTAAATGCAAACTGCACGCAATATCGGGAATAAGAGGGTTAAGAATTGAAAAGGTGTAATTTCACTACAAGTGCTTCGCACAAAGAGAATTAATACAAAAATGTTCACGTATAAGAAGTTTTAAATGTAAATATAAAAACAAGTGGATAAATATATGTGTGTATGTAGGAAAATACGTACATGACACCGAAATGAAGATCAATCAAAACAAAAAGGAATCAAAACATGTAATTGAAACGGCTTGAAATTGCGCAGTTCGGTTTATGATGCTATTTTGATCCGTTCGTTTTTTGCTTCAAATTGCTTTCGGAAAATAATGTTAATGTATTTAAAAACTGATAAAAAAAAGTGTAAAGTAATTATTTAAATAAATCTTAATTCTTTTTTAAAATAGTTTAACTATTCATAGTTTTATAAAGTAATTTTGATGTGTGATAAAATAACTGTTATTATATAGAGTGCTCTTACATACATAAATACATATGCAGCTGGCAGAAAAAACGGGAAGTAAAATAGCCGAAGCTAGTGTGTGTAAAATACACAAACAACAAAGCGTATATTGCAGTTGCAATTCTGCGAGGAGAGCAGAGGTTTTAAAACGAACAACAGAAAGCATTGACGCGGCATCTTTGTTTTTGAAACGGTCAGAAGTTAAAAACAGCGAAAAAAATTTACAATTTTGTTTGTGTTATAGAAAATAGTGCCCAAAGTTATTATTTCAATAAATGTAATCACAACTAACACATTGGCAGAAATTAAAAATTTGTGTTAACACAGAAAAAATTTAATAAAATATGAAATTGACTGTAGACTATAGTCGAAAGATCAGTGCAAAAAAAAACACATTACATATTATTTAACGTTAAACAATTAGTCGTTTTAAAATATATAAATAAAATATGATTGAAATAAATTTTAATTATTATTATTAATTGTTGGGCTTACATTCAAATTTAATGTTTATGGTAAAAAGTGAATCTATAAAAAAAGTGAACATATAAAGGTACGTTATTTTTTTTTATTTATACATATTCCAACTTCATTTTGTTTCTATTTGCACTGTGGTAGACAAAAAATGTCCGATAAAAGAAATATTTGTTGTTTTTATATATTGTTAATAATTTCATCAGTATTTATATTAAAATATTTGTTAATAAAATTTTTAATAAAAATATGTCTTCTATATTTATAATATTTTCTACTATTATGAGTGTTATATGGCATTTACACTGCCCTCCAATGACTCATTTCAAATAAGTCATTTAAAAGTGTTTACATTAAAGTGCTGCATCAAAACATTCGTTTTTGCGGTCATTCGTTTTATTTTCAAATGTGTACCATATTTACAAATTATTTCTAAAGCGAATACGAACGAATAACAGAAACGGTCCGATAGAATTCGTTTCCGCCGCATTCGTTTCAATGGAATGGGGGTTGATTTGTTCTCTATAATCGTTTGTTTTGAATTTTAAAATCAAATAAACAAATATTTTAGAGTATTTCAATCACTTTTAGAGTATTTCAATCACTTTTAGAGTATTTCAAATAATTCTATTTTTGCAAAGAAATATTTTATATATTTTGTGTGCGTTTGGTTGCCTGCGCAAAAGTAAAGAAAGTTGGATGTGCGTAGAGATTTGCAATAATTGCAAGAACAAAGTACGTAAATTAGGTTTAATTTTCTATTATTTTCAATGCAAAAGTTGTTTAAACAGGTAGATCTAATGCAAAAGGTTAACTTAAAAAAACGGTTTGCGTAGAATTTCCTTCTTTGTCGATAGTTTTTTATGATGTAACAAAATAAATTGCTTCACATATTTACCTTTTCCTGGAAAATAATTTTATGCATGATATGGTAAAAATATCTATTTATGACAAGAGAGATTTTTAGAAATTTCTTAAGAATCCTTCAGAATTCCTACTTTACAAAGTTTCTTGTAAATTATTTGCAACACCAGCAAGTAGTGCATCTTCGGAAAGGGTTTTTTCAGTTGCTCGGAACTTAATATCAGAAAAAAGAACATTGATTTCATCTAATCAAAGATCTATCAATCAAATCATGTTTTACACAACAATCTTGAAAAAGAGAAATTAAGTCAAACGATGCTCAACATTTAATTTGAATATTAAATTAAATTTGTGAACTGTAAAAACTGTAAAAAAACTTATTATAATTTTTTTAAATAAATTTTTGTTCAAAATTTTTTTTATATTTAATTAATATATTAAGTCATATTATATATGTAATCAACAAATTACTATTATCAATCAACATTTTAAATAATATTTAATTAATAAAAAAACTTAAATAAATAAATTTGGGTCTTACTATTTAAAAACACATAATTTTTGTATGAACTGAAAATCAAATGCTTAGAGTACTCCCAACTACTTCAACTACTTTTAGAATGTTTAGAGTTAGAGTACTCTAAACAAACGAAACAAATATTTATTCTATTCCATTTTGTTTTTATGCCTATACATTCGTATTTGTTCGTTGAGAGTGAGAGTATGCTACCATTCTAAACACAATAGAATGCTTTGAAACTGAAATCAAATGCGCGCGTGCAGTACTCTAGTTTACATTCGTTGTAATTCATTTGTTCTCATTTCAAACAGCTGATTTCACAACTTGCCTGTTGATCTGATTTTTGGCCTGTGCTAAAAACATGTTGGATGAAAGTTAAATATACCTCCAAACCTTACAATATACACTGAAAACTTATTTTTAGCTTTGATTAATTTATTTTTGTGAAGTAGAAGTTCCAAAAAGGGGTGCATCGTTTTCAAGGAAATGCAACCACCAAACATTTGTTTACCTTTTTTTGTAAATATGTCAAAAACAGCTTTCTCAAACTGTCAAAAACCCATGAAAAGCTTTTATTTAGGTTATCTTCAATGTAGTCATTTGCCTTTCGAACATATTTAGAACTCATTCTAACCTCGTTGAAACTCATTAATATAGAATGAGATCCAATGGCTCTCAGTTGCACTTGAGATTATCTATGCAAAAATGAGTTATTTGTTTCTCATTCTTGATTTCTAACCAAAATGAGCCATTTGAGGCCTGTGAAAATGCCATATTACTGTGTAGCTGTGATTGCAATGCCAATACGTTTTTGAAGACGGATCGGGTTTATTTATTGTAATCCGCAAACACTCGAACTAACATCCATTTTAAGTGAAGAATGAATTCTTATATAGTAAAGTATGTTTATTTTTAAAATAATTTATTTTTATATTATTTAAAAGTTTTTTAAAACACATTTATTTATAAATTTAATTTTATCACAAAAAAAGAGGCGTGAATTAAAAAATAATTTATGTATAATTTATGTAGAAGGTTATTTATTGTGTGGGGTCCGAAAATAAATATAAAAAAACGCAATTTCATTCAAATTTTGTTAAAAAAAATTATGAGAAATAATAAACCCCTAAGTTTTTACACTTAAATTACTGAATCTTTTTCAACGCATTTTTGATGATTTTTCACCACATAGACAACAAAACCTCGACCATAGCGTCATAGATATTTGTTTTCAAATCTTGAGACTTGTCCACATAAATACGATCTTTTGCATAATATTATGAAAAGACTAGTGGTGAGTAACCGCATGCTCTTGATGGACAATTCACATCACCAAAACGTGAAATCGTACGTCCTGGGAATTTTCCTAGTGTAACAGAGTCAGAACGTGATATATGTGGTTTTAATTTTATGCCATAATAAAATGATCAGTCATATCGTAGCAGCAAACAGAATTAAAGGTTTCCATCATATTTCCGATCAGGCTTATTATATCTCTAGTCAAATCGTACAATGACTTTTTGTAGATGTTATGGTCTTACGACAGTTATTTCTAGATCTTAACAGCCCCAGATGATAATTTTATTTACTAACAGATCTACTAAGCGAAAAATGTCACTGTTTATAAGTTGTCATGACTTTAACAAGTTCAGCGGTTTCTAAACGATTCATTTTGTAAAATGACAAATCTTGTACTAAACGAGTGATACCTTGGCTGACATTTCTTCTTGAGTTTTATTAATAAACAGTGCTACTAAATCAGAACAAAGCAATAGATAACCCTTTACCTGCTAGTTTTCCAAGTACAATTAGACTGAATTTTTAACGGAAAATCTTCTCTTGAAGAGTATAAAATATATTATTTGGTCTTCCTGCTCTTTTATTACTTATATTTTCATTCACATTTTTCAAAATTGCATTATATGTTTTTTTTTGAATTTTTTACTACAATTCGAGCACAGGTAATTCTTCTTCTTCGTTATTGTTTACACATTTTTTCATAGCGGGCAAACGTCAGAGTCGACTTTATCTGAGAAATGCTCTTACCTTATCTGAAAATCACGTTATCACATTTAAAAAATGATTTTCTTTTTCATTTTATTTTGCTGTCATTTTCGTTTATCACTTTTTTCGCTACGCCATATCTTTGAATGCCGACTTTTACTTCAATTCTATGCATGCATGTTTGTGTGTATGTTTGGTGAAATGTATGTATGTATGAGGCTAAAGTATGCGTATTTTCATATGCTTTCTGGTGTGTATATGCTTGTGTTTACGTAGTATACACTTTACTGACGTCATTGAGCTTTTTATTGATTTTCATTTTGAGATTTGGTATCCTGTTTTTCTTCTTCTTCTGCGTCTGCTGCTGTTGCTGCTGCCACTGCTGTTTGTTTGCGCAAATCCACAAACAGCGAGTATGTATGCTTAAGCATTGCCCTTAATGTCCAAACATGTACTTATAGCGCTCACACACTACACACTACATGCGTGCATATATACATATGTATGTACATCTCTTTTTTGTTTTCTACTGATGGACAAATTTTTATTTTTATTGCTTCAACTAACAGATGTCAGTAAAATGGTAGTATGTATGCATGTATGTGTGGAGTTGCCTGCTTTTGTTGGGACATATATACATATGCGTGCATGTGTGGTACTGTTGTTGTTGCTTGCTGTTGTAGCTTTCAGAAGCTGCCTTGATCATTGAATGTGATTCTGGCATAGCGCTGTCGGTACCAGGGATGCTATTGTGTTGTGTTAGCTCGTTTTAATATTCTACTGCGTGCATATATATATGTGTGTGTGTGTATGTTGTTTTCTTGTGTGCATAACAATTATGCTCGGTTCATTCTGATTTTTTCTGTTGCGTGGCTCTGTTATTATTTAGTAAACAAAATTTGTTGCCGCCGAGCGCTTACTGTAGACGCTGTCCCGCACGCCTCCTGTTTCGCGTTGCCATCATCTGATTTCTTCATGAATATTTTGCCGTAATTTTATTTACTTTTATTTATTGCATTTGTGCGTTATTTATTGTTTATTTTGCCTTTTATTTGTGATTCGATTGTTTGCATTGTTATTTGTCTGCACAATTATTTGCATTATTTGGATTTAATTTACGAGTAACAAATGAAGAATGAAGAAGGAAGAATATTTAAATTGGTGCTCAAATACTTTTAATTATAGAATATATAAACAATTTAAAAAAAATATTAAGGATTTAAAAGAAGTACCACCAAATCGGTTAGTTGGTGTGAGAAACACAGACCAAGGAAGGTAGGTTTCAGGAAGGTAGGTAGGAAGGTAGTATTTAGTAAGAAAGCATTATCTGATTTTGTTGTATTTGTAGAAACACACATGGAAATATATAATATCTAGTAAAAATAGTATCACTTAATAATTTTATGTTCTGTAACATGGAATACGCAACCAATAAATATGGTAGGACAAGCATTGAGATCATTTGGCAGGTTATGACACCGATTTAAACATTTATTATTCACTGTGAAATGGAAATCAATTTCAGTTAATATTTTTCGGAAGGCGGGAATAGTCGACATCCACAGTATAAGACTTTAATCACTAAAATCTTAGGAATGAATGAAAAAGACTTTCATCTTAATAGTTAGCAGAGATAATTGATATAAACAGGCTTAGATCTTAGAAGTATAGGTTCTAAGTATATCTAAGCCAGAAAACATGGGCGCGGTATAGTGGAAAAGCAGGTGGGTGGAAGGTTACGGTTCTTGCGCAAATGCGAAGGGTAAGTTAACTGTAGCCTCTGTGACCGGGATCATGAAAGCCATAGTAACAAAGCATATAAGTGCCTAGAATCGAGAAGTTCTAAATAAATCATCTTGAAAAACTATAGATTGTAGCTATAGAAGCCTTTGTTCGCGTTAGTGCCGTCATATTCTTACAAAGTTAAACTTAATAGTTTATGCAGAAGACAACCATAAAGAGCAAGCGGAATGGCATTCACAATTTCACAAATTTCCATCAGTTTCATTTCTGAGGTTGCCAGAAAATCGTTGTATGTTTTTAATTGATTTTAAAAGGTTTCTTCTTACTTCGTTGGTGATTGTCACCACAAATTCCTCCTGCGTGAAAGGGTTTAGAATATTCCCGAGGGAAGTCATGCTTGTCGTAAGAGGTAACTAAAATCCCGGCACCATCACTAACACTATCCCGACAAACATTTATCACTGTTTGTAAATGTGTAAAAGTGTAAATGGTTGGGACATATGCGACATCCGACCCAAGTTGTATATTTGATTCATTGTCCACAGTTTCCGTTGTCTCGACCGATTGAGGTAAGAATGTGAATAATTCTGACCGTTATATTTCAAATATTGTCCGGATAACCAAGAGATTTTATGTTTTCTAATAATGTTATAAATTACTATGTTACATGCTCATTAACTGATATACTTATAATGTTTCAAAATTAATTTTACAACAAATTCAATAAATAATTTATTAATAAACATTTAGGATTATTATTTTGAATTATATGACTCCAACCAAGTAATGACGGATCACATAATAATCACTTACACAGCCAGGTAATTGATATTCAAACAAAAAAAAAACAGTTAAAACTGTGCTCAAAGCAAGGCAAAAGTATTTTTTATAAACATTTGCTGTAAACTGAAGAAATTTTGATGAAATTGAAAAAATTTGAAAAAGAAAGAAAAACCTAATAAATTTTATATACAAATTGTTAATATAATGTTTTTTCACTTCCTCCGGATTAAAGACATCATAATGAAGAGAAATGTGGTGATCAGTTTTTCAAAAAGCAGTTTTAATGCACATATACAGGTGTTACGTTCTAATTAATTAAACTGAAATTGTAAACTTTTAAATGAACACGAATGATTTTAATAACAGAAATATTTTTAATTTTGGCAAAAAAAATTAGTTGTTAATCGCCATTATAGAAGCTATAGCTTGTTTGAAAGTAGATGATATATTTGATAGCAACATATGCACACTAACAAAGAGTTAAGCTGCTTTAAAGTCCTCGAGTCCAATTTACATCGAGGACGGCTTTAACTGCTACATATCTCTAAATGAAATATCGACGCAGCTCAACATTTCTGTAATCTGGGTGCCTAGTCATAGGGATATTTTCGGTAATTGTAAAGCAGACGAGCTTATCATAAGAGGTGCTTCATGACTCTCTTCGGTACACCTAAATAATCTGGGCGTATCATAAATATAATACAAACTGTGAGTTCTTTCTGTGCTGAACTTTTTCATAAAATATGAGAAGATGCAACGATATGTAGTCATTTTTATGTAATTTGACCACGTTTCACTAAAAAGAAATCCAATTCCTTTCGCCAAAGGTTACAATTGGTTTTAACCCTGGGTTTTTTCCACCTAAGTGAATCTCCTTTGGATAGCCAGTATAACCTAACATATGGTTGTTAAGAGTCTATTTCAATAAGCTGTTGATTTTGTTTAAAATAATTTTGGATATTTTATCTATTATATCCGTTATCATCTGTTGAAATATTGGGACTCTGTTTAAAATGCCATTCTTCATACATTTAATAGTTTTCAAAAAGGAGAGACAGTAGTCCGCTGATTCAATCTAGAACCAAATCTTAAACACAACGTATTTTGAATGTAATTTGAATACATATATCAATGGAAGCATGACTGAACAAAAAGCTGTATTTATGTATATATCAGTTCAACTCTTCTTGATATTTAGCTGTCTATTTAGCAAAAATGATCGATATTCTTAGTCATTTCGTAGTAAGCCACTTAGTTCAAAGTTCAGTGAGTTAAAGCTATTCAATTGCAATTATTTGGTTGTGTTAATATTAATTACTAAATTGGTGAACTTTGTTTTAATTTTAATTTTAATTAGATCCTTGAATCAATCTAAGTGAAGTAAATGTCATTAGGTATATGTTATTTGCCTAATCCAAATTGCGAAGCTGGCTATATAAGTAGAGTGTTTACCATTTCTTCACCACTTACTTCTAATATTGATGACAATGTTAAATAATACCGTGGAAATTCTATTCAACCTCATAATTTGAAAAAATTTATCAAATGAAAGATTTGTCGAAATCTTGATAGATAAGTAAAATAATAAAAATATGTATAATATAGTTTTAGTATAAACAATTCTATCTACTTATCTACATAGTTTGAACAATTATATATTATGTAGCTATATCATTGATAAACGATTTAATAAGAGTTAATATAAGCATTGATTTAATAAGTTATATGTCTGTGCTGTTTATCGTAATAAAGTTTATAAAGACTTTCATTAAGATTCAAAAAGTTTTGAGTAACATATAAATTGTTTTTATAAATAAACTTCAAATAAAACTTTTATTGAACTTACGTTACTTATTGCGAACATTTTTAATCAATTTTGTTATCAGTGAATTTCTGAGGTACTTTTCATTTGCAAGAACCTTTACTTATGCTTGCTAACTTTGACGGCAGATGTCAGTTCAGTACGTTAAGCTTTTAAGTGAATCTAGTACAAATTTTTGTAGTAGATTATGTGGGCATGCGCAATTTCAAATGTCAATTTTGGCAATAAGAACAAACCTTATACCCCGCACTTATCAAACTTTGTTGACATTTTGAAACAACCCTTAAAACAAATAAAATTTTTAAAAGTAATGTGAAAAATTGTGTCTATAGTACACAATATTACAAACTCAATATATATATATATATAATAAAAATTTAAATAATTAACATAAATTGTCTACAGTTTGTAATAATATATTTTCATTTTTAAATTCAATTTAAAAATTTTTAAACAAATTTTAAGTTAAGCAAAAGTTTTTAATCTCTTTCAGATAGCTTTGGGGTGGATTTTAGTAGCTTTTCATTTTGACAGTCTACCTTTGGGCGCAACCCAACACACAAACATATTCATTACAACCCCCTTTTCATCTCTACAACTAAACTCAAGCACTTGTACTCAGAGTGTACGCAATCTCTACTGTATAATTCTAATGAAAAATCATAAAAAATTCATCCATGCTGGCTTCACATCTCCGCACTAAGCAAAGCATCTTTGAGTAAACGGCAACACTTCGACATTTCAACATATCACGAATCCTTTGCAGCCAGGATAAGAAACACAAAATCTAATACAGCTACAAATTGTGGTGCAAGTGAAAATATTTTTAAATAATTAAAAGTATATAAAATAAAAGTTTCCATAGTTCGTGAATAAATTGGCAATATCCTTTCGCACAGGATCTGAGCAAAAATTTATTGTATAATTTTTTTGGGGCGAACAGCGGAAGGAAATAATGTTCGACGAGCGGTTCCTGTGCTTACAGGCAATGTAAAATTTTGTGAAAGGAAAGAAGTGCTATAAATTTTTAATAATACAAGTTATATCGAAAGATGGATTAAAAAACTAATTCTTGATAAATACTTTAATTAAAGCAATATATATGTGGTCAATTAACTCAACTTAAAAAAGTTTACATAATTAAAGAGGCAGCAATTTATCAAGTTTTCAAAATACCGAAATTTTCTTTTCCTACACGGTTTTTTGCCCAGAAGTATACATCATATTTTATTGTTGTTGTGCTTTTGATTTCTATAAATTGAAGCAAAGAATGCCAAAAGGATAAAATAAGAAGAAAGAAAGAAAAATTAATAAACACAGGGGGGGAGTGAGCTCTCTCCTGTATGTGCAAGCGGGACTAGAGTCAGCAAATAGAAGAGTACAGAGTAAAATAGAGAGTAAAAAAAAAATTAAAAACAGTGTATTTACTTGGAAAAAGAAGAGAAAGTTGACTGAAAGTCAGAATAAAAGAATTCTTCAAGTAAAAATAAAACCATTAAAAACCATTAAAGAGAAGTTCTCCATTTGACAGCTGAAATTAAGAGATCTTAAAAAGAGCCAAAAACTATATATAAAAAGAGCATTAAGTAAAATATGTTACTTAAAAGGTAAACACATGGAAGTGGAAAGGATTGGTGAGAAATATTTAAGTAATTGCGGCAAAATAATTAAATATAATTACTAAAAACAATGAAAAATAAAACAATTAAATAAAATATAAATAAAAAATAATAATTAATCGTAAAAAATAGTTATTGTAAATGTTTTTTAAATTTCAGCTAAAAACTTTACTTAAAAAAATGTAGCAAAAATTAACAATTTTAAAAATAAAAAAATGTCCTAAGAGAGTATACATTTTTCATAAATCTAGAAACTAAATTTTAACAGTGTATTGCTATAGCAGCAAAGTAAATAAAAAATCTATAAACTATTAATTCAGTTAAAATTTTCTATAACGACATATCAAACATATCAATATTAAAGTTTAAATATATATTTATAAAGTAAGATCTATGAAATATTTACAATATAAATATACGATCTCAAATATATAAAAAACTATATTATTTAATATAGTTTATATTTCTTTAAATAAAACTTAAAAAAAAACTACTATGAAAGTGTTATAGTTTAAATTCATATCAATTACTTTAACGATACATATCATTCAAAAAAGCCTGAAAATTATATATTTAATGAGATAAAATTTTTAAAATATATAAATATCACAAACATATCACTCTTACAAAGAGCAATAGATTTTAAGCATATTTTAAAATATATTTAAATAAAAAAAAAATTGAATTATATTTAACCAATATCGTCTATCATATTATATAAATTATTTGTGTAAAAGAAAAATATTGCTATATAAGCATTTTAAATAATTATAAATATATCAGTATACATATCAGTAAAATCTAAAAGAATTTTATATATAATACAAAAATTAAAAAAATTTTCTATATAATAAAAAAATTAAAAGAATATTATATATAATATAATTACATATCTTAATTTCGCTAACTTCAAAAGGAAGTGCATTCTAAGAGATCAATTCAGCTTTACATGAATAAATAAATTAACTCAGAAAAACATTATATAAATTAATTGACAAAATTTCATAAATAAATTTAAAACAATATCTATACTTACAAAAAAAAAACTAATTAATGAGTAATGACGAAAGTGTTTCATAGAACAATAAAATAATTTCAGAACGAATGTAGAAACTTTTACCAACACTGGATAAATGAAATTTCACATATATAATTTCTTCAATGAATAATATCGGTAAGTAATTCTTAACAAAAATAGCATTAATAATATTCAATAATTGTTTACAAATATATTAGATTTCTGTAATTTTCATGATTTTGTGTTACATGGTTAACATAAGAACGCGGTTTTCATCGTTGAAATCAAAAGTTTTTTTTAAAAACTAAAAGTGATCAACCAATGATCAATTATTATTATTATAATCAATTATTGTTTTTTTTTGTATTTAAACAAATTAATTAATTACACATATATACACTATACTTATTTAATATATAATAGTATCTCTCCATATGACCCCATCTATTGAAATTTTATCCATATTTTGTACTCGAATTTTTTCTATAACATTCATATTACAATCTATTACATTTCCTTGTTCTCATACTAATATTCAATGTATATATTAATACTGTTCAAAGATGATCCCCATATATGTTTGATATCGGTTTTATAAGATATGACCTTACCTGATTTTATCTGTACTGGGAAAAAAAGTGTTTTCTCAAAATGAGCGTTTCGAGTTGAATGCAGACTTTGCACCTTATGTAAAACATGTGGACGATTGGACCAAGCACTCTATGAGACCTGGTGACAGATACTTGTACCCTTTTGCTTTTATTTGTATTTCATTGCCATTAGTTTTCAAAAATAAATCTGTTTGTTATAACTAATTTTTTTGTAAAAAAATAAAGAACTTGTAAAAAATTAGTTTTTTAACCATCTTTTCTTAAGAGTAACACATAATAAATCCTATCGAGTAACGCTACACAGTATACTCGTAATTACTCGTCAGTGATAGTATGCATCTAGTGAATATGTGAAATTCTGGTAACAGTTTTAGACTTTAGGACTTAACATATATCATATAAAAATGCTAACAATTTTATAATTAGAATGGAATATTTTCAATATGTTCTACTTTTTAACTGCACCCTTCCACTAGTATATTACACTATACTTATTCCCCTATAACCTGCAGTTCGTGTGCTTACTGCAGTACTAACGGGGCACTGTGCCATTGCACCTAGGCGAATTCCAACAAGCGGATTATGCAGGAGTTGGCAAGATGAAGAGGAGGTAGAATCTATCAACCATTTCCTCTGTCTCTGTTCAGGAATTTAAACTAAGCGACTTCAATGTCTCGGGGATCGCTTTTTCACTGACTCGGAAGAGATAACGAAAGCAAAATTATCGTATCTTCTCAACTTCATCTGGAAAACCAAATGGTTTAACAAGGATTACAAAGGTTAGCAACTCGCCGAGGCAATATATGCCTCCGAGTGGAAGTGCTGATAACGGTCAGCACGCGCCTTCCGAACCTAACCTAACCTATTCCCCTACAAATTAGTGTAGTTATTTAAAACTTATTCAAAAAAAACTCCTTTTATAATAACTTTTACCTTACATTTGCACAGAATTATTTATTTATATATTTGTAAAGGCTTTTATGCTATGATGAAGCAATTTAAAATTCCTCAAAATACCGTCGACAATTTTAAAAATAATTTTTTCCACTCCATTATGGAAATATCGAAAAAATAAGTTATTAAAATTGCTTTAAATTGTTTAAAATGATTTAAAATAATTTTTTATGGGGCACTGCAGTGATGATATCATTTGTTTGGTAGCATGTTTCGTTAACGTAATAATTACAATAAAGGATAACAGCACACAAAGCGAAAGCAGGCAGAAACTTTTTTCGAGTAAATGTAGTGGAAAATGTAGTGAAAAAGTCGTACGACCGAAAACACCTTCACCCACTTTTATTTTACCATTTTACCAGGTTTTTTTTTGCATTTTCAACGCAGTTGTTAGCCGCGAAAAATGTTTTTGTGCTCAAAAAAATTAACCTGGAAACCATGCGCAGAGTTGCCAGGTCTATTTGGTAACGGATTTAACAAAGTTAAGCAACCACAATTAAGTCATTACTGAGATTTAATTTAAAACCTTCCGGTTGAGCTGGCAGTTGCTGTTTTTCAATTTACCATTATGGGTCTATAATGAAAACAGAATATATAATGAAACGTGATTGCCATTAATTAAATTTAATACCCATATATGTAATATTTGTATATACTATACTAAACTATGCAAACGAAAGTCACGTTTTAACTATTAATGTTTGATTTTGAATTTTCTGCTTCAATATTATTAGAATAATCAAAGTTTTAAAACAAACAGGGTGTTTGCTATTAATGTGGAATAACTTCAAAAGGTGATTTCTTGTTCCAGTATCGAAAAACTTCTAAGGATAGACTAATGTCGGCTTTTCCATATTTAC
This sequence comes from Teleopsis dalmanni, assembly GCF_002237135.1. Taxonomy (NCBI): domain Eukaryota; kingdom Metazoa; phylum Arthropoda; class Insecta; order Diptera; family Diopsidae; genus Teleopsis; species Teleopsis dalmanni. The sequence goes on from NC_051847.1 coordinate 153,719,964, forward strand.
CGAGTTGCAAGGTGTTTAAGTTAAATCTTCCAAACAAAAAACAATTCTATCATAAATTCATTAAGTTCAATAATAAGTCTTTAATTAGATACTTAATATATATCGGTACTTAAATACGTTTAAGTGTTATTGCGGTTCAAAATCAAATTCAAAACTTTTTTAATATATTTTTATTTTAGTATTTTGGACCATAGAACCATCGGCCCGAATTCACAATACTTTTTTTTGGAAAACACGGTGTACGCTTTTAAGTTTCAAACATTTTTCGTTTTAATACTAAAAAGTTTTTGACTTTTATAATATGCCAAAAGAATCAAAATTTTCGAAGGGATTTCCAAACATTTTAAGATTTGATTTAGCAGCTAATGGTTATATATTTCTACTTTATCCACTAATCTACATACTGCGTCAGGCAGGGCCTAGATAACGAATTGTTATAGCCAAATAAGTAAGTTAGTAACGTGATTCTCGATATATCAGATCTAATATATCAATCGGCCTTTCAAAAATATACAATGTGGCTCCTGATTAACATGGGTAGTTTTCATCAACAGGTGTGTTATGCGGAGACAGCACATTTTTTGTATATTGACGAGTCTATTGCAGGCTGTGGTCGTATTTCGGATTCGTATGTTTTTTTTACTAGATGTATACATAGATGCATGGGTTATTTACTAAAAAATTTGTCAGTGGAGTCACATTATATTTTAGTGAAGGTTATAAATAATTCCAAAAACCTTTTTCGTTACCAAAATATTGCTTTCGAAATATTGCTTGTGCTGTTCTTATAAAAGATTTCTCTTTACATATGATCACTTTTATTAGAAGACAAACTTACAATATGACGAGAAATCATATATGTGGTTTAGTACTTATTTATCGGCCGTTAAAGTGATAACTTTAGCATTAATAATATGCCTTTCGAAAAGGCGCAAATCGAATATATCTTATAGACTTTTTTTAGAAAGGTGAATTTTGATTTTTAGAAAGGTCCGACAATAGGAAAGAATATATTGTATATTGCGGTGACTACTGATTGAGATAAATGGAGTATTGTCTCAAAAAATGGAAGAAACGGTACTCCATCTCAAGTCTTAGTGTTCATCTTTATCTAACAGAAGATCTAAAATCTTTGGGATCCCTTTTTTTATCGACATGACCAAGCTGTCATCCTGTAAAAGTAAGGACTTAGCCAGGTTCATAGAACTGGCAGGTTTGTTAATTTAATGGAAAAAGTTGTTGTCTTTTGGATTAGGTGGGAAGCTGAGCTTTAGTCTATATATGAACAAGCGCCAATGACATAATATGTCATTGCTGAAGAATGTTTCTTACAAAAGTAACTTGGAAAATCTAAAATAATACATATTCTCCTTTGCTTGATCAAACGGGAGTTAGTAATCCAAGGCGCTTTTACTCAATAGTGTCTGCGATTATTTGGATGAACCACTGTAAATAAGAGCTCCGTTGAATTCGGATAAGTTAGTCAGATGACTTTATAAAAGTATACATGGAAGCCCAGTATAGCTTCCTGACAAAATATATATTGCATTTGATTTGAGAGATTGCAATTCTGAATAACTGTGTGTATCCACAGAATCGAGCAATTTCAGCGCTTTGTCTTTTATGTACTTTTGCACGCTCTCGACCAAAAAAAATTAGATAATACATAATAATACATCTATAGATGTTATCACAGGCGATATTAAATCGCCAGATAACTCCCTAGTAACATTTGGTCGGTTGTATTAAATGCGGACAACCATTAAGTACAAACCTGCGCTTTTGCCTGGCGATTACCTGTAGTGTCCTGCCAATGGCGATATATATCGCGAGTATATATATTTTAGTTTTTGTTATTTTTTTTCATAAATTGTTAATTTCTATATATATGAATGTAATTAAACCTCTTTTGATTTTATATATATTGTAACTTATGAAGACAAATAACATCAATTCATTATCTTGTTTTAACTCTTAGCATTGTTCCGTTTAATCTTAAGTATTAGTTCTAAATGCAAATAATTTTGAATTTTAATAAAGAATAACTACTATTTGTAATTCTTAAGTTGTTTTTTTTTTGTTGAAATGAGAAAATTATTATGTCGAGTTAGATCTCTTTAAGTTATTTTGAATAAACCTGTTAAGTTTTTCTTTCTTTTCTTACAATCATGGAAATATTATCCTTTATTGGGTTGATAGTCCAATAGACATATAAAATATATATACTTTACTGGTCTTGCTGTGTAATTGCTAGTTGATATAGTTTATATCTCATATATTTTATGCACTTTCTTATCTCATCTATTCTGTTTTTTTAACTTCTTGTAACGCAACCATTGGTGTCCTTAGCCTGGTTTTTGCATATTTTCCATTGTTAATTGACTTAAGCATTATGAAGTTGAAAACTTGGTTACAAAAATTAATGCAGTTATAATTGTGCAATTATAAAAAATTTAAGATGCAAACAAACGCGCCTGATTTCCATTCATTTCTTATTCCTTCTTTTTTACTCGGAATGCATACAAAACTGTTTTAAAAAAGTAATTTTTGCGCATACAAAACAAGGTAATTATAAAGTTTTTTCTGTTTATCTTTACTTAAATACACACAGGGTACATAAAAAGCTATAATATATATAAGTGCATATGTGTATTATGCATCATTGTAATAATGGTATGCACATACCTTATTTCAAGGGTCACGGTTTGCATATTTTACTAGACAAACTGATGAAAGCCAACGTAACGAATTTTGTGTATTTTAGCTTATTTACAACTTTCGCAGTATAAATACCCAAATCGTTTTAAAATGCTCGATTTTATCCACGACAAACAAACAAACAAGCCAAATGCATTAAAATATTATAAAATTTTATGGAATTTCAGAAAAGTTTCGCGATACACAAAAATTGGGTCGTTAAATAAAACCGCAACAATTGAAAATTGAATTTAATTTTATTACAAAAGTTAAACAATAAAGGAGTACGACTACATTTTCCAACTTACACACATTCATTCACGCTCATACGCGCATACCTCGTTGTATCGAAAGCAGCGAGCGCCTTAAGCTAGGCAACGAAATATCAAGCGTTTTATTATTACTGAAAAAACACTTCTGTGTGTTTCTAATGGGATTTAATACAAACGGGATTATTATTGTTAGGGGATGTGGCACTGCGACCGTCGGGTTTATTGTGCCTCAAAAACGGGATTATCTTTATGAAAAAATTAAAAAAAAAAAACTGCTTAAAATATTTCAACAGTGATTAATATCAAATATTTTCAGCTTTTTTTTCACATAACAATTTCAAGGAAGAACGCTATAAAATACTTAACGCCTATTATTAGTTATATACAATCAAGGTATCTTTCAAACATTTTCTTAGATTCTAAGATAATCCCTACCTATATACTCTAAAAGTTTGTAGTCGTCCTATACGGACTAGTTACTCTCCTTTCATCAGTAACAAAGATTCTAGAGAATGTGCTTAAGGAATAGATTTTTGTTTTATTTATCTATATGTTAAACCGAACTATTTCAAGTTCTAAGGAAACATTTTAGCTAAGGAGCAATTTATTTTCAGAAACAGGTATAGGAAAAAACAACATTTGGTTAGGATCTAAAACATTTGTGAAATATAATTTCAAAAATAAAATCCACCGGAATGAATAACTATAGCACGACGTCTAAACGTCGAATATCAATTTTAATTTTTTGCTGTATTAGAGTAATTTAGAACTATTGCAGTAATAGAACGTAACTTGTAATAGAGTTTATTCAAACAATTTGACACTTTCTGCTAAATGTCTACAAAGGTATTGCTTATTCCCAACTCTATGCAATATTTATGGAGTTTATTTTGCCTATTTTGTGGCTGTACAACTTTTATTTTTTTAGAGGACTCCAAAAATCTTGTTAGTGATATCCGTGGAACGAATATTTAAATAATAATTGATGATATAGAATTAAACTGTGTAATATATCACAAGTTCTAGAGGTCCTACAGGGCAAAGGACCTTATATTTCAGTCCCTCATTCTTAGCTAACTTAGTTAAATTATTTTTGTGTTAACTAAATAAATAATCATAAATAAATAAAATAAATAATGTAAATTTTACGCAATAACAAATCTTTGCAAGTAATAACTCTTAGGTTTTCCTATTGTCACACATTTCAATAACTTTTAATAATAATATAGTAAAATGGAAGTAAAACATATGATATTTTTGCGACCTCTTGGATATAAATTTTAAACATGTTTTATACTAAGGAAATTACTTTCTGATGTTGTTGCTGTTGCACATGTATTTGTTGTTTAAACAAGAAAAAGCCTCTATGATTTTACTTAAAAGTCTTTGCTTTTATTCCTTATGATTATTTTTATTAGAGTAATTATTTTATTATAGAGTAAATTATAGTAGAAATTATAGTGCTATCGCTTAAAATGTTTTAATAGTCCCAGAGTATCAGCTGCTCTGATTATCAGCTATCATCTGCTTCTGGCGTAAAAAGGCGTCTTCTGCTTTAAATCAAATGTTTTCGTTTTCCTTCCTTGTGATAATAGTAGAATTATACCAAAAATTATAGAATTATCGCACAAAATTCTTAAGTAGTTCCTAATTATTAGCTGCTCCGACAGAAAATATTACAACTTACTGACGCAAGAAGGCAAGAGAAAGCCCTTTTTGCTTTAATTCAAAAGTTTTCACATTCCTCCTCTGTGAGCACTTCTATTACAGCAGAATTATAGTAAAATTATAGTAAAAATTATAGCAACATAGCGCAATACGGTTTAGTTTTTTGTGTATTTAATTTTCAGATGCTCTGAGAGAAAACATTTCAACTTTCAGGCAACAAAAAGTCTTCTCTGTTTTAACTCGAACGTTCACACTTGCCTCCTTTCGAGATCACTCATATTATGGCAGAATTATAACAGAAATTTTTGCATTATCGCACAAATTACTTTAGTGGCCTCTTGTTATAAACTGTTCTGAGAAAAAATATGGAATGAATAAACTACAATCGCATACTACAGTAGCTGACTACTCTCATCGTAGTCCAATTTAAGCCGTAGTCCAATTTGGATCGTAGTCCAATTTGGATCGCAGTCCAATTTGGATCGTAGTCGAATTTGGATCGTAGTCCAATTTAGACCGTAGTCCAATTTAGACCGTAGTCCAAAGTATACAGCAACTGTAGCTTAATCGTGCGCAGCCCTTAAGTTAAGGTTTTGCTTAACTTCATTATATAGCTAATATAGTTTAATTGAACGTTGTATATAGTTAAGTTGAGTTGAAATGAAACGCACTCCTCTGCAGTACATTTATAACTGACTCTTTATTTGTTTCTCAAAAATCTTAAAATCTAAAATTATAGTAATTGTCTTAAAAACTAAAAGATAATATTACAGTATAATTATAATTAGGTGTGGTTCACACACATATTATGATATAATGATGTATAATTATGATTATGATATATTGTATATAATTATGATTAAGATATATTAAGTATATTATAATATATGACAATATGCAATTGTTTCTGCTTAAATAGAAGGGAGTAAATAACAATGAAACAATAAAATTTTATTTAATTTATAAAATATTTTGGCTGCTCGTAGAACTGTTTCGAGTACTGCTTAATATCTACCACCTGTGGTCTTAGGACATAATGATTGTCATTTAAAAATAATCATTTTAAATAAGTAAAAATTCTGAACTTTAAAAATTCTACTTTAAAATGACAGCAATATATCATAAATTGAATGAAGTCAATCTGTTTAAATCAGAGAATTCGGATATATGATATATCTCTACCCATATATACAGGTATATCTTTCTTTAAGTATATAAACTTACATTATAAAATTATTATAATTGTTTCCTACTTGAATCGGTAGCTGTAATCCACTTGGAAAGTTTTACTTGTCTATTTAAATATATTCTCTAACGCATATATGATTTCGAAATAGAGATTTCTTTAGTTTTCTTTTGTGAACTCACTTTCTGTAAAAGCCTTCTGCGTCAAACCATAAAATCATGTCTCCTTCACCTTCACCCCGCATTAAATTTACGACAAAAACATTAATAGCAGAAATAAGTGTATGCATACTTATAGTACATACACACAAATGGATATCCTTACACACATACAACCCCCCAGATACATACACCTCATTTGGTAAACTATAACAGGATATGTGAGTGGTTCTACTAATATTCGTCGTCCTCTTCGCATGTGAACTGCCTAACACCGCATGACCTTTTCTTTAGTATTTAGAGTTTTTTTCTGTTTTTTTAAGAACTGTTTTTTTTGTGGCATTTGTACTGTGCCATTAAAAGGATATCGATTTTTAGTCAAAAGGTAGTCATATGTGTACTACATATTCAAGTTATTATTTTCATATTTGTGCGGTTGTACATAAAGGTAATAAGCTCAGATATAACCAAAATGTTTATTCACTTTAAATGCCAAATATTTGATTGCTGGCTTGATTGCGTTTTTATGTGTTTGTATGCAGATATTTGTACATTATTTTACCTTTGTATGCAGTTTATTATTTTTTTATTATTTGCTTTGTAAGGACATGCAAATGTGCGACTATGACAACAGCAAAACAACAATGTGTGACTTGATGTCATTCGATATAGTTTAAAGGTACTGAGCCATAACAGCATTTTTTAAACGCTACTGCGAAATTTTGCTCTTTCAACAGGATAAGTAGCTATCTTTCAGATTGATTTTAAAAATAATAATAAAATAATTTCTTAAAGGATTGATTTATTTATTCATATGACTTAATGCGATATTTAGAAGAGCAAGAAATAAACCACAGAATACTGTTTTTATGGCACACGGTTTTTAATGGCATTCGTATAGCGAGATTAAACTAAATCGTGGTCTTAAGAAATTTTCGAGGACTTTATTGAATAGAGGCGAATTTCATATTATTAGTATCTGGTTGGAGGCTCCATGCTACAGAAGGAGGTGAGTAAATCAGTAGTAGCATTTGGTTAAAACTCAACCTTAGTTGTCTTTTGGTTCCTCCGGTTGGTGAGCGATGGCGATACATTTTGTTCTATAACTCCAATCTATTTAACTATAAAGAGCACAATATTCTTAAGCATCTTAAATCGCTCATTAAAGTCGATTCAAATTTAGATGAACATCTATTCGGTGTAAAATAACGTACTAAATATAAATACACATCACCTCAACTTAAATATTAGCGCAAGAGAAATCCGTCAATTACTTCGGTGAAAATAACCATATAAATCATGTCATTCATACTAAATGTTAGAAATATCTATCTAACATAATATAAAATTTCCCATTATTTTTTGATAGATAAGAAATATGTTCGCAAATAGCTTCAATAATTCTAAGCCTTCTGTTGTAATCAGCAGTAGTTTAAAAGATAGTGAACCTTATAAACATTTAAAACCTTTTTATATTCTGCTCTGTATATAAACACAAGCGTAGATCTATCAACATAATTAGCTACAATACTAAGGAACACGTACTTAGATAGAAGTAAAAGCAAGATAAGGCAGTTTCGCACTATTTTGAAACCAACATATAATATACTCGTTATTATGGACGAGTATCCTTTCTTTCGTTTTCTTAAAAATCAGAGAGTAGAAGCAATAACCACAACAACACTTTTACAGAATTCACTTGCAATTTTTTAAATAAATTACATTTCCATTAAAAGCATGAAGAAATTCAGAGAAAGAGCAAGTTCATAACGACCCAAAACTGAGTCCAGTCGTCCGCTGCACCAGAGTGTCCCCACTAAATTGTTAATCATTTTAGATATAGAACTTTGTTTAGCTTATCAACACTGGTGTTTTTAATTATGAACTATTCCAGTAAAATGCTTTACACATAATATCTAATGCGTTTGTATTTCGTAACTGTGGTTATCATAACTGCGGTTGTTCAATTGCGGTCGTCTTGAAGTATGAAATGCTGTCTATTAGTAGTTCTTGGATGACGTGTGCTCTATATGAAGGAGTAGAATCTTGTTGAAACGTCTACACACTCACTCTCCTCATTAAAACGGCTGGCTGTGTTTAGAATATCTTCTAAAACCTTTCTGCACATTTGTGAAATCTTGTTGGAACCAAATGTCGATATCGTCGATGTTTAACTGATTAATTTTAGGAAATCACTAATAAAAATTCAGTCAGCAAGGATTGATAGCGCTTGCCATTCATAGTAACCGCAGCTCCTTCCTCATTTTGGAAGAAACAAGGACCGATGATACCGCCACTCACACAAATCAGGCAATTTTATTGGATATGATGGTGACTGGTTATTGGTTTGAGAATTATCTGCGCTCCATATACAGCAGATTTGCCTACTGATGTACAACACATAAAATATACGAAGTGCTCTAAGAACTTCGCGAAGAATTTATTTTTCTCAAAGTAAATTTCCGCAATTTGGAAGCGTTCTAGCGTTAAACGATTCATAATGAAGCGTTCATATGTTAACCCAGTTTGACACACTCAGCAATCAAGACACCCGTTATTTTATATATATTTTATTAAGTGTATATTATTTCAAGTTAATCGTAGAACTTATACTATTCACACTTCAGATAACTTAATGGTGGGCTATAGCAAAAAATATATAATATGTATGCATAATTAAATAATCAAACTCCTCTAACTACATATTCCGTTTCATTGCCTGATAATTTTTACAAGTTCAATTAATAAAATATGAAGATACAATCGATGGAAATGACAAAGCAAAAGCTGTGTGCATATGTGAAAGATTATATAGTTTGCTAATGTCGTATAGAAACTGTTAGTAATAGCGGTTCTACGGTCAGCATGACAAGTGATAAATGATCCTTAAAATATTAATACTAAAACTGTCAATCAATTTCTGTTTGCGTACGTTATCCTTGTGCAATTATAAAGGAGCGCATTTATTAAAGTGTCTCCATGTGTGAGATACGTGCGTGCCATTGGAACAAAAGTACTTATATGTCACATACGTACACAAAATATTATGCCATATTTTAGTAAGGACATACAATATTTAAATAATAATGTTAGAAAATTTCCTTAGAGATATTATTAATTTTTATTTTTACATTCACTTGTATTTTATTTGGTTCCATTTGTTGTTTTTACGTCAACCTTTGGCTTATGAATTAAATATGAGAACAAAATACAATATAACATTTACCTATATATATAATACTGATATACATATGTGTCCATACACACCATATGAATTAAAATGCAAATGTATTAGTAAAGCGTATCTGTGTTTGTATTTCTATAAATTTATATTCATATTTTTATCAGTGAAAGTGCGTTTGTTCACACGACGTTTTCGGTGTACTTAATCTCTTGTGTCACAGAAGTATTTTTCCACAGAGTGCTCCACTCGCATTCGAATTTTATAGAATTTCTGGTATACGTAACAATTTCCGTTCCCTTGAGTCTTCGTTTTTTATTTCTATTATATTTTTGTGTATTTGGTTATATTTGTCAACTAATGTCAGATAGCAAAAATATTTCTAAAAACAAAATTTATTTTAAAGCGTGAAAAAAGCATCTGCTAGGGTCCCATAGAGAGGTTGAATGTGTGGTTTAAGGTACTTTTAAGTGTTTATGTAACATGGATTAAAAGCCGTTCTCGTCGTTCGAAATGTTTATGGAAGCAGAATGTTTTTAAGATATCAACAGATGCATTAAATCAATTTTAATATTCATCTGTGTACAAAAATAAAAATAAAGTCAATATCTCTTCAATATGAAGCTTTGACATCAATTCAAAGAGCTTTAGAAAATATTTGAATAGGTTTATACAAAATTTTACTAATATAAATAATGTACTATTGTATAAGTAGAATTTATAGAATGAAGATACAAGTATAACTGAATATGAATTTATATATTAAAGTTTTAAAATTTTATTATTTTAATAATATTTTAGTAATAAATAATAAAACTTTATTGTTGTTACTAACTAGTGCTTAAAATACATTACTTTTATAACAATGGTTTGTTTTAAGAAACCAATAAAAGAAACCAAGTTCCGTCAATTTGTATCGAGTCCTGATCGAACGCAACTTTTTTTGTTGTCTAATACTGGTAGGTTAGATTAGGTTGGAGTGGCAGCGCTCAAAGCCCACATAAGCTTAAATAATGGCCGATTGTAGTATCACAGTATTATCGTTTATACATGCGCCGACTAGAAGTCAGCGTACGAGCAACGCAGAAAAGAACGTTTCCCCCATTAGGTAAAGATGAACCAGACTGACAATTCTATAAAGTTGGTCAAGTCCCTAATTATCAGGATGACAGCTTTGTTAAGAAAGGAAGATTTCAGATCTTCTGCTAGCTAAAGATGTTTTTATTGCGTTTATTAACGCCATTTATATGATTTAAGTCGCTATTAAAATTTGATTAACCATACAAAGAACTTTCGTGCTTTTTAATTTAGTTAATTTAGTTTAAAATTATTAAAATATTAGACACATGAAACAAAAGAACTCAAACCAAGGGGTAAGAATTTTCTTATTTCAAAAAGAAAAATATTTTTTTTTTAAATAAATATTATATGGAAAATTTTCTGCATTTTCTATGTTTTCGAGAAGTGATTAATTGATTTCTGTTAACAACACCAAACAAAAGTATTAACAATTGACATGTAAACAAACAAAAGCTCTCATAAAGCTTTCAACAACCGTTCTGATACATAAAAGCTCTTTTACATGCATAAATCAACTTATGCCAATGGAAACACCCAAATCTTAGTTTCATTAAATGTATTTAGTTTTAGTGAAAACATGGTATAAGATAATTGCCTAAATAATTTTCCTAATAGCTGCTATGTAGGTAGTATTGGTTACTCGAGATCTTGTATAGATCAAATCGATCTATTGCGACAATAGGTCCGAGTATTTAAATGGTGTTAATGATGATGCACATTAATTAAGATATCTGTATCATTAGCGATATTTAGGGAATAGTTCGCTCTGATGTAAGTGACGGATCCACATTCCTTAAAACTAGTAGTTCCAAAGAATTTTAGTCGAATATTTGTGAGAGCTGGTCAGAAATAGAGGTTTCTAAAGTTGTTTTAAGCACTGGTTGCCTGCATATTCTGTAATCGTTACTGCTGCACTTTAGACCAGCTTCATAAAAAATTTTATATATATTGTTATAGCTTTCGTAAAAACTTATTTGATATTTAAATAATTTATTTTTATTAAATTCGAACATATTTCACATAGTTCGCTTCCTTTTCCATTTAGTTCTACCTGTTCAGTATATTGAATGATTAAACTTGTATATTATACCTATAATATAGCTAATATTTATAAAATTTTATTTAATTTTGTGCACAACTTAATATCCGTAAAATAATAATTAGTTATTTTATAAGCTCATTCCACGCTTCACGCAAGCAATAACACATTTTCAAAAAATTTTCCTGCTGTAATATCGAGCTTTGTAACCCACTCTAGTAACCCTTAATCCAACAAAATATTTTATGCTAAACTGAGTCAATTTGCTGGTATCCAGTACAGCATACCAATTATTCCAGTAACTGCACACGAACACACCAACGCATTGCGGCCATTCCAGCTTAAATATCTGCAACCAATCCTTGTGGCAACTTACACTGAAACTCCGTTACTGGTACCAGCACTACAACTGCCACAGCCACAGCCATAGCCATAGCCATAGCCATAGCCATAGCCATAGCTGTAGTCGTAATCGTAGTCGTAGCCACATTGTGTATATGCCCCACATTTAAGTACCTCACAATGAACCTATCGCAGCAATGCTGAAATTTTTAATATTAAAATGCCTCAACTTTAATTTATGCTTTGCCAAAAGTGAAATTACAGTTTCACCTTGCAGCGCTTGCTGTCGAGAGGCAAGAGGCAAGAGACAAGAGGCCGGAGTATAAACAAACTTAATTAGATTTGTCTTAAATTAAAATGATTTTGTGGCATTATAAGACAATTAATTGGGTTTTAGAAACAATATGAATTATTAATGCCAAATTTATCTTGGCATGTGCTAGATTCTTCCTGTCATTCGGAATAGATATGTAAGCAGTCCATGAATCCATGCAGTAAGTTTAATGCCTCATTGAAATTATAAAAACTGCAGCCGGAACATACATAAATTAATTAAACAACTTTCGATTCGAAAAAACATAATGAAATGAAAAACACAATAATGAGACTTTTCCTTATCATTTATATTAAAGCATTTAAGTGTTAATACCTCTGTATATCGGTGGGAATGAGGTGGGTTTGTGGGTATTTAAAACAACTGTCGGACACTCGTTTTCCATTCATTTGAAATCCCGCGTGTGTGATTACCTTGTATGCCATTATCTTAATGGTCAGTTATGTAAATACATTATAATTAACCCATATCCTTGATGAGCATTTAATACACAGTTCACATACTTTTCTCTCACATCAATAATAAATACAACTCAAAAACTGAATGCGTGTAATGCGTATGTTAAGACATTAATTATTTATAAATTCTCTTAATGAGGTTTTCGACGTACAATATTTTGATTAATGTTAAGTACTGCACTTGAGAACCAGTAAAAAGTATTTACAGTCTGTTAACCTTAACCGAAGACAAGTGCTCGAAACTTTTTTTATTGCTTTTTAATCATCAGTAATTTTAATTTAAAAGGAGTTATTTAACTTTGATAAAATGGTAGAATTCCTAAAATTTAAAGAACTTTACAAGGAAGCTTATATATTTTTGACTATGATAAAATCAGGCTGATAACTACGAGGAGAATAAGTTCATAGAAAGTAATAAAAAGCCAGTTAATTGAAAAGGTGCTGAAAAGTTAAGTCTGTTGTTGTACAGTCAGATGAAGTTTACAGACCCCTTGTTAATTTTCACACACTTCACACTAAGTTGTTGGATATAACATATGTTTGTTGCTTTTGAAGGCAAAAAAAGCCTCCAACGTCATACTCAGAAATTTTTATTTTTCCCATTTGTTCTCACTCGTATTATAGCAGAACTAATCCCCGCGCAGATGGTAGCACTAAAGAGCTGTCCCCAATAAAACCCACTTTTCTACAAAAGTCAATTGGTTCATCTTTTGCAGCTGCACATGCTGTTACTAAATATAGTTGTCATCTACGCATTATAGCAGGATTACTACTGCAGAAACTTTGGTATTATCGCACAAATTAATTTAGTTCCCTTCCATTATAAATTGTGAAAATAATAGAGAGTGTGATATCACTATTTAGACTCCTTCTGAAAGGAGCCTTAACTTTGTAGTATAAATGTGTATATTGCGGTAGTTACCTAATAACATTTCGTATCGTACATATCTAGTATGCCCAGTGCTGGGTCCCAATAATTAACAATTACGTTACCATGATAATATCTTTAGTTTCGTTTTGATATTTTATCTATAAAGGAATGAGGATCATATAATGCCGTACTGTGTTTAAAAAACCACAAATCGTTTTATGAAATATTTTAATATGAGATTTTAAAATATATTTTATTAATATTTTTTAATTTTTTTTTTGTATACGATTTACTCAATAACTATATAGAAAGGACTTAATAGACTTATAGATAGAACTTAATAATTTCCTTAAATTCAATATATATATTTTTTTTGATTTATGCCATGTTTTAGGGAACGCTTTTTAATACGGTATTGTAAACAAAAAATTTTAAAGTAAAAAGCGCAAATATTTTTTTGAATACCACACATCCAGTTCTCGGCTTCACCATTATCCATTTGTAGAAGAACACCTAAACAATCTGTGCATATCGTTGACATCATGTAAATTAGTATTGAGTTTTGCCTGTGCTGAATTTTTAATAAAAGATGTGAAGACTCTACGATATGCAGGCATCTGTATTGAATTTCGCCACACACCAATAGAAGAAAATCGAACTCTCTCACAGAGATGCTCCGTAGCGATATCAATCTTGCAGTAGGTTTACTTACAGGTCATTCCACGTAACCCTGCAAGGAGACTAAATCTCCCTTTCAACCATATCTGCCGCAGTTGTGGTGAGGATGATGAAAGTGCCTCCCACCTGCTTTGCTTCTGTACGGCAAATATTTTAAGGACTTTCTTTTTTGAGGATCTTGGCGAACTTCAGGAATTACCTTTTTATAGCATCATGAGCTTTGCCAAAGGCTCTAGATGGTTTTAATCCTTGACTTTTTAATAATACGGCAGCACAATGGGTAGATAGGCCTAAGTGAATCCCCCTGGGATCGCCTAACCTAACCTAAGGCCTAAGTGTTTAGTATTCTCCATTTTACGTTAGTGTTATTGACACGCAATTTTATCATCTAGAATCACTTTTCTTTTCTCTTTATTAGTATGTATTTGCCATTTGCGAATATAATACAGCAGAGCTATTGCTGTGGATGATGTGAATAATACCCACCAACACCAGATGTGATCCGGAATAGCTTCTGTTATGTTATTGCCTGACATATCAGAGTAAGTTATGTATGTATCATCAGAATTAAGGTAAAGCAAAGCTAGTGCCGTTCTTCTAGTCTTACTTTATAGTACTCACGTTTCTATTGCTTTGTGTGATAATATTCTATAGTTTATTCTAACCTAGAATTATTCTAACCTAGAGAGCTCAATAAGATGGGTAAGTTCCCGAGGATAATGAAAACGTTTGATTTTCACAATTAATTCCGCATGATATATTCGATTAAAGGCTTCAATGGTGTCTAACGTGAACCGCATCAATAAGGATAATCTTGAAAGTTGTAGGCAAAAGCTCAATTTGTTAAGGTGCTGATCTTTCAAGCCGTACTGTTTCTCCGGGATAATGTTGTATATATGTCTAAATTTGAAATAAATTTACATTTAACGCATATGTCGATTTGAGTGATACTGAAAATATGTATTTTCCTGCTAATTTAGAATGCGTAGAAATGCAGCAGTGAAATTGAAAAAATTTATTTTAACAAAAGTGCATCATGCATACACAAATGAGTGACTCATGAATGCTTAAAGCCTGGGATTTATTCGCAGAAGTGAAATCAATCAAATTTTAAATGAGTATTATTTGCTATTTGTGCGCTGGCTGTGTTGCATTAAAGCGAAAATGTCGTAAAAGCATTTGCGCGGTTCTGAAAACGCGCGGCTAAGCGCTAAATGCGTGCCACTTTCCGCATTTGTTCGCATGCCTCTACGCATGCATGCACGAATGCGTACGTGCGTGTGTGTATGGGCTTGTGACAGGATATGTGGCCGCTTTCATGTGCAGAGCGCCACCATAAAGACATGCGATTTACGCGTATATGGCCTATGAAGTTCTCATGCGATAGCACAACTCAGCAATTACATTGTGACCGAAAAGTTTCCGGTCATAAATAAATAAAACGCAAAATTCTTAATCTTCATCAATATTTATTTTAT
>NC_051847.1:153735505-153737804 GCF_002237135.1 Teleopsis dalmanni
AGATGGCCTGGAAAGGATCATAATATTTCAATTCCGAAATTATTGAAATTTCAATTTCCTGATCAAATCCGGCTCGTCTGCTTTTTTTTTCAATTTCTTAAATTAACTTTATTAATTGCATTTTGTAAGAATTCGAATATAGCAGTTGGTTACATTAAGTTAGGTTAGATTTAGGTGGGGCCTTGTACCCAAATCTCACTACAGCTAATATAATTGCCCGTTGTGATATTACAAGTTAGCATTATTTTCACACAGACTGGAAGGATTCGCGAAAGAACTGCAGTGGTCTACATACTGGCAACGCCAAAAGGCTCGACTCTCCTATTCAAGTGAAACAGAACCAACCATTCAAATCATTCAAACAGTTGGATGTACTTCATAATGTGCAATCTGCTTCCAATACCATAAGCTACATCGCCTGGCTTGTCATCAATTTCGGCTTCAACACAGTTCGTGGAGCTTTGCTTTATTTCGATTCTTGCCATTTTCATATAATATTATCCACTCTGATTTATTGTGTATCAGATGTTCTTTGTCTTTTCGGTTCTAAGCGACTTACTTCATATAAATTTTTTAAAATTGTTTTATGGTTAATCTTTAGGTTTCTTTAAGCATTATTCTTATTTTCTTTGTCTTTTCAGTTCTAAGCCAAAGATTTTTTATGTACTAATTTATAAAAATAAAATGAGAGTACTATTTCTTGGCAAGTAATTCTGATAGTATCCATTCACCTCATTTACAACGCAAATCTTTTCACATGTCTACTTCAAATGCAATTTTTTTTCCGAAATCATATTTATTTTAGATATGCCTTTAATTAACTGTTAACAACTAGAAGAAAAAATTGATATTTATAATCAATCATTTCAAAATCATTGCTTAAAATATAAAATAAAGCTAAAAAAAATTAATAACAAAATTATAAAAAAAATCGTTCGATACTTTTTCTCCAATCTAAAATTCTTGGTATAAACGAAACAACTAGAAGAATTATCACTTAAATGCAATAACTCTGTTTCTTTTCGTTCAAATGATGTGCAATTTTGTGAGTACAAAAGTTTTTGTACTTTTTTTACCGACGCATATAATTAACAATAGATGGCGTCATTATAAATATGTATTTTTTCAAAGACTTGTTCACTTTTGGCTCCAACATATGTTATGTTTAGAGTATTGAAACAGACTTCACTCGACAAACATACAGCAATATGAAACATTTTTCTAACAAAATTCATATATAATTTGCTAAGTAGGAGTGCAATAAGTCTAAGTGTAAACACCTTATTATGTACAGTCTAATAATTGTTGTCATATCCGTATGTATATTGTCATATACATACAGTATTAATCAATGCTGCTTACAACAAAAGCTTAAATAAATATTCTATATTTATTTAAAAAAAAAATTAGCCAGTAAATTAACTAGACATATTATAACGATATTATCTTTAAATCCTATAAAAAATGTTTTTATAAGAAAATCTCACCCCTACTCCCCTCGCTCCTTTAAAAATGAATTCAACTGTTAAAATATTCTTCACCACCAAATCGAATAAAAAAAAAAAAATGTAATACTCAAAATCTAATTAAAATAAGCCTGCCACAATATTAAATGCGTAAACCAAAAACAAAACATAAATAATAATAACATCAACAACAACAATAACAACAACAAAGTACACTTAACTATGGTACATGAATGTAAATAAAACAAGATTGCTACGCGAGTACTATTTTCGTAACAAACTCACCACACTCCCAAGTGATAAGCAGTTACTGCTGTTTTAAAATCCCTTTACAACGCAAACTCAACACGGGTCGTGGTGAGTTTCGCACAGAATTCAAATGATAAACAAATAAACAATGCCCATTCACAATAGTCGTTGCATTGGAATGTGAAATGGAGTGGCGCGCATGTACACGAAATATTCCCACACACGCTGCAATTGAGTGTGAATGACAACCTTAAAG
The DNA here is from genome assembly GCF_002237135.1 of Teleopsis dalmanni. Lineage (NCBI taxonomy): Eukaryota > Metazoa > Arthropoda > Insecta > Diptera > Diopsidae > Teleopsis > Teleopsis dalmanni. Next base: position 153,737,477 of record NC_051847.1, read on the forward strand.
TGTACCGATGTGTCGGAGTGTGTGTGTGTGTGTGTGTGTGCTCGTTGGCATTGATTTGTGTGTTTTGTGTGTGTGTCGCGTTGTGTATTTGTGTTACTGTTTATGCTGTAATGAAGTATGTACGGCACGAGAACATTACACAGAACACAGAACAGAATGGGAAAAATTTCATTGTCATTGGAAATGTTTGTTGGTTGTTGGAAAGTTGTGATGAGTTTTTTTTCTTCTTCTTGTGCTCTACTCTTCGCTGTGTACGAGTATTACATTTTGTTTTTGTTTTTTGTTGTGATACTAATTTTTCATATGTTTCTGTTTTTTTTTTTTTTTT
>NC_051847.1:153737904-153753581 GCF_002237135.1 Teleopsis dalmanni
GTTATACAACATTTCAATATACCAATTGGCCTTCTATCCGAAGATGCAACAGAAGCAAGTCATAAAGAATTTCGAAAACACCGATTAAACCACACTAGAAAATCATCAAGAGTTTCATCGAATAAAGATCTTTTAAATCATTTATTATTAGCTTCGGAACCACTTATATCTTCGCAAAGGAAACAAATGCGAAGGAAATCACATGCCTATGATGACATGGCGGAATATTTGATTGAAGAGAGCGTAGATTGCTCCGGTTCCGAATTTGATATAGAAAATATTACATTCAGTGACACCTCTGATGAAAGCGAATAAAGTAATTGAAATACGAGTATATGATATATGTATATATTATGAAAACTCATGAAACTTGTTATAAGTAATATATTATTTGAAACAACTCTTTTTTATATGCTTTATATTTGTAAGTAGTTGGTTTAGAAGAAGGAATTTTATGCTAATTTTTCAGATACTTTTTTATAAATATTATTTTTGCATTAAATTTCAGTAAAACTAAAAATGGGACCACGCCCATTTTTTAGAAATATGTTAACATTTTAAAAACATTTATTTGTCTAAAATTTCATTGAAATTGAATCCAATTTGTGCATTTTGATCATTCACTTTGTATGACATGTGGGCGTAAGAATGGGCGGATCACGCCCATTTTTCAGAAATATTGTCATATTATAAAAACACATATTCCTGCAAAATTTCATTGAAATTGTAGCCAATTTGCGCATTTTGATCATTCACTTTGTATGGCAGGTGGGCGTAAAAATAGGCGGACCATGCCCATTTTTCAGAAACTTTTTATTATCCTTAATATAAGTCTTTATGCAAAATTTCATGAAAATAGCATAACATTTACTATTTTTGTCCGCTTGTTATATGAACACGTTACACTGTGCGTCGTATGCAGCTTGTAACTAAGGTCAGCTTGTCGGTAAGAAATGCTGATTTTCGGTTTTGTTAATTGTGTCAAGCTGAAAGCGACATTGGAAATAAATAATCAAAAAGTTGCAAAAATATCGAGTGCAACCATTGAGTATAAATATTATAGAGTAGAAATCTGAAAATAAACTCAATTTGCCTAATGGGTCTGTGGGGGCGCGGGTAACAACGTAACAAGAAATAGAGAGCAAAATGCATTTCTCTATAGCGCTCTATAATATAGTGAGCACGTGCATGTAAGTTTTTTGTTTTGATTTTGTTTCCTTGTACTCTACTTTTTTTATATTTAATAGAAACTAAATATCACTTTTCAGCACCGAATTTAAATAGAGGAATATATTCTACTTTATGGTCATAGGCATAGGCATATGCATATGTTATTGTTTTTGTTTCAGAACTTCCTAGAAATAACTACTCATGTTTTTTTTGAATGAATTTTATTAGTTTTGGGCTTATTATCATATATTTGTTATTTTCCCATATATATATATGTATATATTTATGTATAATTATATACACATAGTAGAAAAAGTCTACGGATATTCACATAATTTTTCTCTTTGAAGTTATTTGTAATTCTCTGCACAGATGAATATTGACGACCAATATCTTCAGCAAATTTTCTTTGGCTTATGTCATCTTTCTAAAATTTAACAGTTATTTGTCGCGCACTAAACTAGAATCGAATTGTAAAATTATTTCGATTTCCCCCAAGTGACAATGTATTGGGACAAATTTGGCGTGAAAAATGTGACATTCCTTTGGAAATGTATGAAAAGCAGTTAAAAATTTGTGATATGCATTTTGCACCTTCAGATATAGGCAGCCGTTTCTTGAAAAAAGGTGCTTACCCAATACACAATTTAGGAACTGTAGCTGAAGAGGCGGACAATTTTGCGCAACCACCAAGGAACTTTGGCGATATAGGTGGTATGCAAGATGAAGTATTCTGCCGCAATTGCGAAATGCAAACTAAATGCGCAAACACATACAGAAGGAAATATGTCAATCTTCTTAAGGAAAACATAAAATTAAAGAAAAAGTTACAACTATTAAAAACTACAAAAATTACTGCAAATAAAAACGTTGTAGTTCAGGCCATCGACTCTGTGGCAAATGTAAATATTGAGACCAAAAACTTTTGTAAAATGATCCTAAAAGCGCGACAGAAAGAATATGATGAGAATACAAAACTAGTAGCTGAAAATATGTTTCTCGTATCTCGATCAGCATATATATTTTTAAGAAATAAATTGAAAATTAATTTGCCACATGAAAAAACAATTAACAATTAGTCACCTATAAAAAATTTGCAGCCAGGATTTTTAAATACAGGTTTCGAAAGCTTGAAAAAGAAAGCCAGCACACTAAGACAAGTTGATAAGGACTTTGCAATATTGGTTGTTGATGAAATGAGACTAAGGCCAGAATTACGTTACAACGGTAACTTAGACCAAATAGATGGCTTTGAAGAACTTGGCTTTTTTAGAAGTAAAACTATTGCCAAAAGCCTTTGTCTATTTATTGTCAAAGGTCTTTTCTCTAATTGGTCAATAATTCTTAATTATTTTGTGTCAGAAAATGGTTTAGAAGGAGATTGCCTCAGCAATATAATTTTAAGAAATTTGGAGCTCCTACAAGAAGCTGGTATAACGGTACGCGTAATAACATGCGATCAAGGTTCAGCTAATAGAAAAGCATTTTCTTGCTTTCAGGTTAGTCCAGAAAAACCTTTTTTCTATTTTAACAATATTAAAGTATATTGTATGTTTGATTTTCCACATTTAATTAAATGTGTGCGAAATGGACTTCTGACTACAAATATAAAAGCATCAGATGGCATTATAAGTTTTAATGTATTGAAAGAACTGTGGAGACGGGAGCATACTGCTGTAACAAAATTGTGCCCCAAGCTAACAAGGCAACACATCTTTCCGAAAAATTTTGAAAAGATGAAGGTGAAGTTCGCAACTCAGTTATTTAGCAGAACGGTGCATGCTGCTATAAAAACAGTGGTTGAAACAGACGGATTTACCAATTCATCTAAAGAAGACGCTTTAGCAACAGCAAATTTTGTAGAAAAAATGGACAAAATCTTTGATTGTATGAATTCCACCAATCTCTACTCAAAGAATCCTTTTTGTTGTGCGTTACAAAAAAATAGCGTTAGTTTCAATTACATAAAAGAGTTTTTGATATACTTTGGATCATTAAAATTTGTAGACTCAACAAAAAAGGTGTATTTCTGGAAAGGTATTAAAATAACTTTAAATGCTGTGTTGCAGCTTACAGAAGAAGTTTTTGCAAAAGATAATGACATTTATTTTGTAATGACAAATTATTTATGCCAAGACAGACTGGGAAACACTTTTTCAATTTTACGACAAAAGGGAGGATACAATAAACATCCTTCGGTGTCCGAAGTCAATCAAATTTTAGCTAAAGTAATGACCAGAAAAATCATTGTTGCTTCTCCTGATGGTAATTGTGAGATAGTAGAAGATGATCACACCTTCGACGCAGTAATGGATGGCATTTCAAATACAAATACTATCTCATGTATAACTGAAGAAGATGATTCGGAAATTGATTGTAGTGAAACATTGATTGAAAATTGTATAGTGAGCTATAGCTCAACAGATTTCGATATAACAAAAACTGAGCTTCCATCGTTTCGTTATTTTCTAGGATATATCGCATTTAAAGTTTTACTAAAAATCGATTGTCAATCATGTTTTAAGTCAATACGGAAAGAAGATGAGGTTGTAACTGCACCAACAGAATTGTTTCTGTTCTATAAGAATTACTGCAATATAACCTATTTCGGGAGTTTATTACCGCCTTTTGATGAATTTTTTCAAATAAGCTGTCAACATATATCTGTTTTTAAGAACATTTTTAAAACAAAACCAGATGAATTTGATATCAAAAAAAAGATCATTGAAAGCTGTGTGTCATTGACTCCTGCCTGGTTTATGAATGATTGCAACCAGCACAGAAAACAGTTGTTAAATTTTATGGTTGTTATTTTACTTCGCAAACATAGTCAATGGGCCGTTGAAAAAGTCAAATGGTCGAAACAATAATATAAATAATTGTAATATTATGATAAAACTGTGATATTAATAACATATGTGTATACTGAACCAAGTAGTAAGCCTTTATATATATATATACATATGTATATTTAAAAACAGTTTTAAATCAGAACTGAAACAATTTAGAAGGTGATGGAGTCATCAAAATTAATGCTAAAATAATAGAAACGCACAATTATCTTTAAAAGCATAAATAATAATAGCATTGTTTCTGATATGAAACCAAAAAAAGCCGAAATTCTTTTTACGTTTACAATTTCTTAACATTGGATGCAAAATTAATACAAACATACAGGCTGAGAAGTACAATACAAATATGTAAACATATATGTACGCTAATAAAGTGCATATGTTATATGAAAGCACACAAAAAGGCTGGACTAATATTTTTTTCCTGCATTTACCTTCATAATAAATTCGCAGAAGCACTGATCAAAATAACAAACAACGAAAAAAGTTATTTGAGAGAATCGTCTTTACTTTAATTTCCAAAGCAATTTAGAAAAAAAGACATGAAGAGAATGGAGTGTTTTTTGAGTGCAAAAAGGTTGCCAGCAGCAGCAACCTCATACAAAAATTTGCTTGTACGAGATTGCTACTCTATAATATTTATACTCAATGGTGCAACTTAAGTTATTGACGTTTTTGCGAGTTACGCAGAAAACTATTGAATAATAAAAATAAAGTAATTTGGGGCACCTTGAAATATCGGCATCATGCAAAGGTAAGACCTTTAGAGTTTTTGTTTATAAACAATAGTCTAAAGGCAGTTGATGGTCAGTTGGAGTCAATAGTCAGTTGGAGAGAGTCAGTTGTGTTAAGCAGTTGTGTTCTGTGGGTGAGCTCGTGCTCTACAGCCACGAATTAGATAATTAAGATAAATTGATAAAAGAAAGGAATTGAAGGATAAAGAAAAAAAAAGAGTTTGTAAACAATACAAATATATATATTATAAAATTGTGACAAAAACAAAATAACATAAATGTTTGTTATCGCACGCTCTCACTTTGTGAGAGCTCAAAACACAAAAGCATTGAGCAAGCTTTAAGTAAAAAGCTTTATTTGCTGATAAGAATCAAAATACAAACAAAAATTTAAACAGACGATAAACTACATCATATTTATTTGTAAGCTCAGACTATTTGAATATAAAAGTAGGAGCATTGCTCACTTAGATTAGATTCTTGTATGGTTAGAACACAGTCATATGTAAATGCTATTCATTCAATAAATATTTTTTAAAACTTAACCGGACTATTAATCTCATTAATTTGTATATTGAAAATTTGTTTAAGTGAAAATGTATGACAATAGAAATAAATAAAAATATTTGAATTACTTTTACGTAATGTCTACACAAAACTTGTGCGTTGTTTTTTGAAAGTGTTACTGTTATTCAGTGGAAGCGAATCAGCAGTTAAGCAAACTAATTGTGTTCCAAAAAAAGTAATAAAAACTTTGATAATTATTGTCGTGAGCTGGTCGAAGGAGTAAGCAAACAACGGGTACTCCGAAAAACATAGCAAAGAAATAAAGCAACATTGTGAAATACAACAGCCGTGTTTTCTTAATTCGAGTTGTTGATTAAAGAGCACATTGAAAAAAATATTGTTTACAAAAGATAAATAATAAAAGTTAATATTGTAACATAAAATTTATGGTCGTAAATTTTACAATTTTACAAAAATAGAATCAAACACTAACAAAATTGATAAAACAAGTATTAAAACCCACCACCAAATTTAATACAAAATAAAACCAACAGAACAATAATAAAAACTTGTAAACAACACACCGTTGTAGTTACAAAAACAAAATTACTGTATGCTTCGTACCTCGCGGATATAAAAGGCGAAGCAAAAGCACAAGAAGGGCAGTCAGCAAAGCATCGAGCTAGTGAAGACATCGTTCTAAACTTACAAGCTGATACATCGGTGAATAGAAATATACATTTCAGTTCGCATTGTTTTTTTTTATATATAATAGAAATAAACATTTCTATTATATAATTACTTGTAACGAAATCAATAGTGCGTTATATAGTAGCAATAGAAATATACATTTCTATTATTTTTCTTTGTATATAACGAAAGCAACATTTCGCTAGAACCCCGTAGTATAGAAATATACATTTCGACTATTTACGCATCTTTTGATAACGACATCAACAGTGCAGGCAGGGAAGGAATTTACAATTCTTCAAAGAAGGCAGTGATTTCACAGCAGAGTAACACTATTTGATCCAAACTTACCACCGTCCTAACAAATAAATTTATTGTAGGACTGGACCTGGAATCCGGCGAGCACGACTTCGGCCAGAAAGTTTCGTTACAATATTATTTACTAACAGTAAATAATAAAAGTCGCGTGTGTTTTTGATGTAGACACTTGGATTTATAGGATCAGTTATTGAAATGCATTTGGTGAGTAAAGGTGATGTTTTTTCTCAAAATAGAGTGCAACTCAAAAAGAGTGCTTATAGAATAATAAATGACTGTGTAAACGAATTATTAAAGAAAAAATAAGGTGTTAAGCCAACTTGGCATCATAATGCTTTTTTTTGTATATTATTATCGAATATTTTATTTTTAAAGTTGTAACGACCACTTTTCAGTTGTTTTGTTTTCCTGAGGTAGCAAAGCGGCTGTCCAGGTCCGTTGCAATAAAATTTATGTTCGCTGAGACCAAACAAAAAAAAGGCGTAGATTTGATATATTTTATTAATGCTTTATTTAATGATTCAAAACAAAATAATTATAATAGTTATAATTTAGATAAAAAACTTTGGTACGTTGACAAAAAAAATATTATTTTCCAAAGATCGGAGAAATTTATGATTTCCGCGCGTTACTATTTCTTAGGGGTGGACTTATGTCACCTCAGTATATGAATTATATAAAAGATCACCTGCTGTCAAAGATGACGATGTTTCAGCGACTGGCTCTGGCTTATCCGTTAAGAAGACTCCTGCCTTGTGCTAAGGGATATAATAGTTTGGCTGAATGAGCCAGATTAGAAAATAAATGTAAAAAAGAAAAAAAACAATAAAAACAAATGATCAAATAGACCAGTAGGATATCCTGACTTGATCGATCGGACCAGTTTAGGCTGATTAAGCCTGTAAGCTAATATTGATCGAATTGACCAGTTTTTATCCTGATTTGATCGAACTGACCAGTTTAGGCTGATTAAGCCTGTAAACTAATATTGATCGAATTGACCAGTTGGTTATCCTGATTTGATCAAACTGACCAGTTTAGGCTACTTAAGCCTGTAAGAATATTGATCGAATTGACCTGTAGCGTGCATAAGCATACACTATGTGAGTAAATAAGTATGCTGATATTTATTGTAACTTTATTGCATTCTTGCAATATGAGCCCCTACCGTCCGTTTGACGATAGTGTTTGGGCTGGCGTGTGAAGACGCCAATTCAGCAAATTCTCACAGTATGCTAATGCACACTGCTCCTCCAAATATGAACTTTGTAAAAACATATTTTTAATGAATAAAGTGAGTCTTAAAAGAGAAAACGGTTTTTAAATTACTACATGGCGACCGTGACATGTTTTAATAATAATAAATTATTATTAATAAATTAATAAATTATATTAAATTAATTGTGCACACATGATGACGAGTATGTGACTTCTAATCGCTAAAGCTATATAAATAACAATTTTGTTTTGATGGAAAATGGAAAATACGGGAAATATAGTGAAATTTACTTATCGTTGGTTATCCTGATTTGATGAAACTGACCAGTTTAGGCTACTTAAGCCTATAAGCTAATATTGATCGAATTGACCAGTTGGTTATCCTGATTTGATCGAATTGAACAGTTTAGTCTGAATAAGCCTGTAAGTTAATATTGATCGAATTGACCAGTTGAACTTGTTTATCGTTTGATATCCAAGAGACAAGTTGCTCGTTCTGTGAAATTCGCGTTCTTATATACTTGTTTGACCGGAGCTTTTCGGTGTAGCGTACCGGTAAACTTCGTTGTTCGTGTTAACTTTTGTGCTTTTTGTGAGCCTTTCTTGTGTATTTTGTGTATTGTCGTGTACTTCGTGTTATTTGCATTTTTGCGCACTTTGTTTTTTTCGCCTGCCTTTGTTTTCGCCGCGATTACGTTTTGTTCACTTCGCGTTACAATTCTTTTCTTTTAAACAAAATATGATTCAAAGAAAAATATATTTATAATTAAAATAAATATTAAGACAATATGTGCCAAAATATAAGTGAGTGATTTAATAAATGTGGTAACAGAATTTTAACGCTGCTGCGTAAAATCAGTGCCGATGTAATTGGAATTGTAGCTTGTTTTCTCCGTCTGTGGCTTGTTTATGTTTGGTTATAGAAAAATATATTTTTAATTAATACAGTGTTTATCCATAAAAGAAAGATAACCCAACCAAAGTATTTATAGCAGAAGTGGTTTTTTTCGATGTGTTATATTTTACGTTTTATTGTTTTTTTCTTTCTCTATTTTGTTTTTATGTTGTAAAAAAAATGTAAACAATGAGTGTTTTTCAATGTTGGTAATTTATTTTTTGAAATTAATGTTTATTAATTCAATATATAAAATGTGTTTTATTGTTTAATAAATGTTTCAGGTTCATTTGTTTTATTCCTTAATATATTTCAAGTTGTGTTTTAGTTTTATTACTTTTCTTTTTACTTTCTTCAGGTCAAGTCATGCCCTAATATTTGAATAACTCTTATTCTTTCTAGGTTGGGCACAGAATTTTGTTGAGGGTGAATTTACTTCTGGTGTTGTCCGAAATGGTGTTGGTGTTATGTTTTCTACTGACGGACTGACGTCAGACTTGTATACAATTACTTTGTAGCAATTTCAACCTTTACAAAGTAGAAGAAAATCAATTGTAACAAATGTTTTGTATCATGATAGAAAAGTCAATAGTAACAATTGTATATTTTTTAAGAACATGCTTTTACTTTATTGTTGCGATTTTTTTTATACTTACAAAAAAAACAACTGTTCGTGCGCGTGAATAACCAAATATCAGTTGTTGATTTTTAATTTCTTTTCAATTTAACAAACCCATCGAAACGTGGGTAAAAAAAAGAGGTGAGGGGTGCAAGTGCTCAGTGTTCCAGTTTGGTCATAAACTAGGAATACCTTTGAACTCACTCTTTTTTACAGAAGGAAAGGAAGAATTTAATTTAACAAATGTTGAAGTTTACACTGCAGATAATTTAAATATTCCACATGCAGATATTTGTGAATATATTGGACAATATAAAAATGACAGCAATTTCGTCATTTATATCAATTGTATGTAATATTCGTTCATATGTATTTGTGTATTTGTGTGTTTGTGTATTTGATCAGGAAATTTTTATTTCTGTGTACCGCATGGTAATAGTGCATGCAATTTTTGGGACATAGTTACATATTAGCATAGATGCTAATATTTCTCTATCAAAATTGCCACAATGTATCAACCACATTGTTGCATAAAAATTGGTCACATCATAAACTTTAATAAAAATTCCTTATATTTTAAAACATAAATAAACATAAATGAAACTCCTAAACGACCACACAGAATTATTTGAAAATTCCACTTATCCCAAACATTGTAAAAACGTTACACGTTTTTCACATTAAAAATTGTTACAAAGTAACAACCCCTTTCTTAATAGTGCATTTCCACTATGTACTTAGTAGGCTTCATTTACTGAGTAATAGTACATTCACACTATCTCATTTAGGCGGTTTTGCTCATTATAATCACTAATGAGCATGATTTACCATACAAAGAGCTTTCATATAAATGTGCTGATTTACAATAAATCAGCTCATTTTAGACCAAAATTGTCGAATGCAACCCTTTAAAAAAAATTTTCCAGAAGGGAAATGACCAAAATTTGAAGTATCTGTCATATATTTTTAAATATAAAATGTAAACAAACAACAATTGAGCTGTAAACAAGTACACTGAGAAAGTAGTATTAAATACAATCTGTTTTTATTAATTGAATATATAATTAATATATAACATGTATATAAATGATTTAATATATCAATGAAATATTTAATTTTTTAGTGAGATATATTCTTAAGTGAAGTTTGTTTATTTCAGATGGATTCATGTCAATGGCAAAAAGAAGTACGTACTAGTATTTAATAAAATTTTTTGTTTTCATGAATTAAATAGGCAATACAAATTTAAATAGTTAATTTTAGATTAATTTAATTAAATATTATTTTCAGGCACAGAAAATGAAGAGAAGGAGAAATGCTTGGTCGGAAAATGCCGAGAGGCACTTTTTAGAAATATGGGAGGAAAGACTGCCACAATTACGGGGCGCCCGACGGAACGCACATATTTTCAATGAGATGGCCACAGAACTTCAGAATAGGGGTTTTCTGGTCACTTCGTTAGAAGTGCAAACGAAGGTCCACAACTTTACACAAAGATAGGTAAGTATTTCATAAGTGAAATTGAAAATTACAATAATAATTTGTGCATTGAAACTGTTTTGTTTTTTATTATATTATGTAATTTTATATAAAAAAAAAGAGATTTAAATGTAATTTTGTTAATTTTTCTATTTATTTTTATTAATTTGCTTGTTTGTTTATTTTAAATCAGGAAAGAACAGCAGTGTGTTGGAGTTTCGGGAGGGGCGCCATCCGACTGGAAGTACTTTCATATATTGAAAAGATTCCTAGGCAATTTGCCCATACATAACACTACAAATTTAGGGTTTGAAAGTATTGCAGGTGAGTTTTCACAAATTTGTTTAAATTTTTCAAAATAATGAATGTGTTTATTTATCAGACCAGGGCCCGTCATCAAATGAGACATCGTTGCTGTCGCAATGCTCTTCTCCACCGATAGACCCAATATCTACGTCGGAAGATTCTGAAACACCTGCAAAAAAAAAAAAAAATAAAGGCAATTTGAATGACACCCTTTTGGAAAAATTTCAGAATCTAATAGATGTAGAGAACCGTCACATCGAGCTGCAGGAACGCACAGACGCAAGGTTCCTGAATTTAATGGAAGAAAGCAATGTTGCTTTATCCCGTATAGCGTCATCAATGGAAAGAGGTTTTTCATATACTCGGCTCACTAGTTACGATGACTCCAGCGATGAATAGCGATAATTATTTATTAATAATATAACATAATTTATAATTATTGTTATTGTTATTTGTTATTATTGTTTTTATTTTTGTAAATGTATAGGATAATTAGATTAAGTTATTTAGTGCTACAAAGTTAAAAATTAGGATTAGGTGAATTTCTAATAAAACTTACTAAAAAATGTAGCTAAACATCGTCTTATTTGTTCTGCATTTAGATCGCCGTCATTTAATACTGAAACTTCTTCTGGTTGTTGTCGTTCTGAAACCAGATGTTGTTTTTTCAGAGCACGTACCCAACTTTTTTCCACTACATCATTTTTTTCATTTAAAAAGTTGTGAAGAACACAGCAGGATCGTATTATGCTGTTCACGTTTTCGATTTTGTTGTCAATGCCCTTCCCTATTCTGCGAAACCTTGCCTTAAGCTGTCCAAAAGCATTTTCAACCACTCTTCGACATTTAGATAATTGGTAGTTAAAAGTTTTTTGACCAATGCTAGCGTTTTCATCATAAGGGTATGGTTTCATAACTTTGGTGGAAAATCGAAATGCAGAATCACCTAGGATCAATACGGGTATTTTGACACCATTAATCACCCTATTTTTGTGTTCTAAAGCAATACAATTTTCTAACTGGCTTTTAAGTGATGAATTTTCAAAAATAAAAGAGGCATTGACTCTTCCAGGATACCCAAAAGTTCTAAAAGCTGTATAAATGAGCTCATTATTATGTGAACGGTTCCTCATTTATATAAATGAGCAAGTGCCTAAATGAGATAGTGCGAATCTGGTATAAATTGCATTTGCCATACAAAGAGCTTCCGTGCTTTCTCATTTACTATAGAATACAGTAAGCAAAATTCGACCAAAATTATACCAAATATGACGAATGCAACATTGGAAATGATCGCAATTTGACATATTTGACATATGAAGCAAAATGTAAACATAAACAAACACTTAAAATTCAAAACTAACAACAGGTAAGAATTTTTTTAAACATTTTTCTTTTATAAATAAAATATATAAAAATAAGTTTATTTACCAAATATATATTTGATATAATATATATTTGATATATATTTGATATATTAATTAATAAAAAATATTTATTTTAGATTAATATCAGGAATAATATCAAAATCAAAATGGCTGAGAATTCACAAGTTAGTATTGTGCAGTTATAAATGGTATGTAATTAAAAAATAAATTATTATTAATTTTAGGTAAAGACAAATAAAAGATCCCGGAATGCCTGGACTGATGGCGGCGAACTCTTGCTGATTGAATTGTGGGAGGAGAATATATCTCAATTGCGGGGCCGCCGGCGATATAGCCATATATTTAAAAATATGGCGACGGAATTATGTAAAAGGGGTTACACGGTAACCGCTGTAGAAATGCAGAGAAAGGTGCACAACTTCACCCAACGCTTTAGGTGAGTGTTAAGTTAATAAGTAAAATTTCTATTTTTTATATCATTAATTATTTGTAATTAAAATAAAGCCACGTAATCGTTTACGCGGAAGTAATATTAGATGTTTTATTTAATAGTTCATTTCGTTAACTATATTTTTAATAATGTGTAATATATGTCATTAAATATTACGCTAAGTTACATCTTTTATGTTGAAACAGAAAGGAGCAGCAAAGTGTTGACGTGTCCGGAGGGTCCCATCAACTTGGAGGTATTTTGAAAGAATTAATAGGATTTTGGGAATTTTGCCACTGTACAACATTACTGGGCTAATTTCAAATAGTTTTGAAAGTACGTTTATATATATTTTTTTTGAATTCGTAAAATAAAGTAATTTATTTTTAATTAGACCAGCAACCAGCACCATCCACTTAATAAAAATAAAAATAAAAATAAAAAACAGTTTCATAGCTGACATTTCAAAATTATTTAGTTGTTTGGGTTTATACCTTGTTATGTTCTTGTCTGTACTTGTATTTTTTTTTTGTCTGTTTTTGTTTTTGCTTTGTCTTTGGTAAATTTTGAAATGTCGAGACGGTTATACCAAAGACAAAAGAAATATAAAGATGGTTCACTTCCATACATTTGCTTGTATTATGCAAAATTTTGTAGTGGACGCACGGCACGTCCCCATAAAATTTAAGAGAGCTGCGAAATGCTTTTTTCGAATGAAAAAGTTTGCTCTTATGTTTTCAATGTTTTTACTCTCTCCTTATGTTTTTCAATGCGTTGACTATTGACAGATGTATATTTATGTGATTGTATTAACGAACACAATGCAAGTGCATTTATTTGTTTTTGGCATTAATAAAAATTGCATATGAAAATAAGCATTGCAATTACGAATTAATATTCCTATTAAATTATTTTAACTCCTGTGTGGACTTTTTGAAGTTCACTATTTTTTACTTTATTTTATTATTATTATTGCTATATTATGTTAAATATAATATAATATATAGTTTAATAATTAGAGATATTTGATTTTATGTGACTTTAAAATATGATATCAAATTATATTTATATTTATATAACTCAATTTACATAACTATGTATGATTAGACAGAACCATTATTTCACATATAAGCATAATTAATTTGTAATTAAAATGTGAAACATCTCGCCAAAGACAAAATAACTTATTTAATTGTCTTATAATGACATATTCTGTTCTGTTTGCCGCCACTCGGCAAACACAACGGTAAATCTTTTGAAAACAAAAAAAACGTTACACAAATTTCGTCTCGTTTTTGTTAGTTTATTTTCAAATTCAGTGGATTAAAAACACGCGTGTTTCACCTGAATTGAGAATTTAAACTTTTTCATATAACTAAGTGTAAATAAAAGCAATTACAAATTGTAGAATAGTGTGAAAATTAAGAAACTATTAATATTCAAAATAATTTTGTTATTTCGTTTGTTCTAACATATTCATTAAATTCAATCGCGACTATGGAAAAGATTAAAAAAAGAGGTAATAGATGCTCATTGCCTCATTGTCGTAAATCACAACGAGATACTCCCGGCTTAAGGATGTTCAAGTTTCCAGAATTTGATACCCCTTTATTTAAGGAATGGGAGAAAAAATACATTTTAAACGAGGAATTTGTATCAAATTCTGCACAATTACATATCTGCGAAATGCACTTTTCTCCCAATTTAATTGGAAAAAAATATTTAAAGCGCGGATCTGTTCCAAATATAAATTTAGGATTGTCAGATGTGCATGTAACAAATGAAGAATGTGTAGAATTAGAAGACGTAGATTTGACTACGTTTAGATCGCCACAACATAAAAGAAAAAGATCTGAATCTCCAGAATCAGTTTGTAATAATTGCAAAAAAAATTTGAAAAATATGGAGTTTTATAGAAAAAAATATTTCTCAATAAAAAATCAACCAAAAAATAAAGTAAAAAATATGCAATATTTAAAAAAAAGAAATATAATCCTACAAAAGACAGTTTCGGAACTAAAAAACAAAATAAAAGTGCTTACCATTTCGAAGTTGATTGATAAATTAGATGTGAGTGAAAATGATAAAGTTTTTTCCAAGATGCTTCTCAAAACTAGGAGATGTACTAACGCTTCCTGGAGTCCGGTTGGTTACCGGACGAAACGCGTCAATGGAAACCATTGACTGTAGGTTACTTTGTTGGTTATACCAATATATAGAATTTCTATCATAAGACTGACAATTTGAAAGACTGTTTTTCAAAATTTGAACAGAGACATAGGTTTTTTTCAATTTATTTTATTATTTTTCAATTTACTATTTTCAGTATTCCTTAATATGTTTTCATTTTTTTAATATTTTAATATTTTAATATGTTTTGATATATTATTGTTAAATATATATTTTTCAATATTTTTCATTATTACACTAATTACATTATTACACTAATTATGTATTTACACCATACAGTTTTGTTCTATTAGCTTAGGATATATAACCATTGTTCCGGTGTTGTTTGGTGTCATATGCTGGCATTCGGGTATATGATATCAAATGCGCTGCAGACTTAGCGGTGCCGCATATATGCGTATATGTATGTATATGTATATGTGTGGGAACGTATATATTGTTATAATATATATTAAAACCGTTATGTATTTGTCAATTATATACAACTTGTAGTGCTTTATTATATGTATGTGTTTATGCGATATATACATGTAATTTTATGCGTTGTAAGATGTGTGTATGATGACTCTATTGAAAATTGATTTGATTCATCAGTTTCTCACATCACACCATAGTGTTCTGGCATGGTGAGTTTTTTATGCTACATAAACGGCAAACTCGAAAGAAGTGACAAAAAGCAAGTGAGAACATTCTCGCAAGAAATCGTTCTAGTTCAACTCCAACGATTTACTTAAACGAGCCACAGATATTCCATAGAGAGGACGATAATCTAACGTTTTCGAACGAAATCAAACATAAAGTAGCAACCACAAACGATATCCCAATTTATTCAAAATTATATAGATACCCAGAAGTCCATAACGAGGAAGTCAATAAACAAA
>NC_051847.1:153753681-153767309 GCF_002237135.1 Teleopsis dalmanni
TAATTTATTAATAATTTATATTATTACCTTTTTTATATTTTTACTTAATTTTTATACTTTTTATAATACAATAAGTGTTTTGTAATAATTTATTAATAATTTATATTATTTACTTTTTTATATTTTTACTTAAGTTTTTTACTTTTTATAATACAATAAGTGATTTGTAATAGTTTATTAATAATTTATATTATTTACTTTTTTATATTTTTACTTAACTTTTTTACTTTTTATAATAGAATAAGTGTTTTGTAATATTTTAGCAATTTTTATAATACAATAAGTGATTTGTAATAGTTTATTAATAATTTATATTATTTACTTTTTTATATTTTTACTTTACTTTTTACAATAAAAAATTATTATAAAAAATATAAAAAATAAAATTTTTTAATGTTTACAATGTTTTAAGTTGCAGTACTAAAACCACTCATTAATTTGAGTGGAATGCTCACTATTGAGAATGATCGCGCTTAACGAACATTTGCGCGTCTTCCGCAATGGTTTTGGGAGCAGAAAGCGATTCGTCTAAGCGATTCGCGGACGATGGACAACTCTCTCATACAAAAGTATTGCGGAAGCATCGTCTGCGTTTGAATTAAATACGCTTCCACGAGAAACAAAGCACGCAAAAGCATCGCGGACGATTCTTCCGCGATTAAAAATGTACGCTGGGATACATCGTGTGATCATCTTCCTAAGAATTCATGACACACATACAGTGAAAAGAAACACTGTACTATTTTTGCTGATCATAGCACAATAAGGTATGCGACAAAAAGATAAGGTCAGTTTGTTTTTTCTTTGTGGAACTCAATTTGAGTGATTAATCTTTGGATCTTGTGGATTTTATTGTTCGATAGAGAGAATGCAACAAAAAAATTCTAATATAATGAGTAAAAAAGTCCCGTTAGTTTTAAATATATCAAAAAAGAAAAAAAAGCTAAATATTGCTGCGACAAAATGATAAGGTCAGTTGCAATTTTTGCATTGTTTGGTCAAGTGGGAGTTCCGTTTGTATTAAAATTGGATTTATTTTAATAATTAAATTATTAAACAGTTTTTGAAGAGAAAATTTGTCGTGGTAAGAGTCTCACTACTTACGAGAAAGGGTTTATTGGCGGAAAGATTGTTGAAGGAGTTGGAATGAGACAAATCGCCAAAGACCTTGGAAGATCACTGTGCGTTGTACAAAATTATTTGAAGGATCGAGAAAATTATGGAAAAAAAAAGAGTCCTGGTCGAAAAAAAGTACTTTCCGCGACCACAGTGCGCTCCATTGGACGAATTGCCTCAAATTCTACTATAAGTAGAGCAAAAATTAAGGCAGAGCTTAAGCTTACTGCATCCAAGAGGACAGTACTCAGAGCCATCAACGGAAATGAATATTTGAAGCGAGCCAAAATGAAAAAAGTTCCTTGTCTCAATGCTAACCACAAAGCGAAGAGGCTTGAATTCGCTAAATTAAACATGTCAACCAATTGGCATCAAGTAATTTTATAATAAATAAAACGAAAATAATTTGTAGGTTTTAATGACTGTTTTTTTTTCTTTTAGATGATTTTTTCGGACGAGAAAAAATTCAATCTTGATGGCCCAGATGGTTTGAATTATTATTGGCGGGATTTAAGAAAGGAGCCTCAATATTTTTCAAAAAGAAATTTTGGTGGTGGTTCGTTGATGGTGTGGGGAGCTCTATTCAGCTCTATTGGAACATTGCCTCTTGCATTTCCGTCAACACGCATGAACAGTGCTGAATACCAGGAAGTACTCTCCACATGTTTGCTGCCCTTTCTTGCTGAAAATCGAGAATCGCCGCTTGTTTTTCAGCACGATAATGCAGCGATCCATGTGAGTCGGTCAACAAAGGAGTGGTTTGTGGGCAATTCAGTGGAAGTCTTGGACTGGCCCGCGCGCTCACCTGACCTGAATCCCATGGAGAATATGTGGGGAATTCTTGTACGTGAAGTTTATGCCGATAACAGGCAATTCAGCACTGTTGCTGAGCTGAAAGTGGCCATATTGAATGCCTGGAGAGAAATTCGGCAAACAACACTCGCGAGCCTGGTAGGATCGATGCCGGGGCGTATTTTTAAAACAATCCAAAAAATTGGAAGCCAAATTAATTAAAAAAATTTATTCTGTTCATTAATAAACTTGTTTTCGTAAAAAATTGCAACTGACCTTATCATTTTGTCGCAGCAATATTTAGCTTTTTTTTCTTTTTTGATATATTTAAAACTAACGGGACTTTTTTTACTCATTATATTAGAATTTATTTGTTGCATTCTCTCTATCGAACAATAAAATCCACAAGATCCAAAGATTAATCACTCAAATTGAGTTCCACAAAGAAAAAACAAACTGACCTTATCTTTTTGTCGCATACCTTACCATGCAAAAAGCTTGAGAGATGACGCTATGTAAATACCAGCAATTCCCACATTGTCATGACGATAACAGAAGACGCTTATGTTACAAACTAAAGTAACAGTAGAACTTCATGCTATAAGTCTGTAAGAGCAGAACTTAAAGTTATTTTCCATACAAAAATCAAAGCTTCAACTTAACATAGTTAAGAGCTTGATTTTTGACATTGTTATTGGGGGTGTAAAACAGAGGATCAAATATGTTAACTTTGTCAATAGAAAGAAGTAGTATTGGAAGAGGTTCATGAAATAGATTTCATACTCAGTCGCGAAACACTGATAAAACTTGACAAAGATTTCAACATACTCGGTTGTGAGTTCCTAACTCTACTTGAAAAAAATAATTTAAGGATGAACTTAAAATAAATCAAAAAATATAAACTTAAATGAGAAAATGGAAAAACTAAAGTGAAATTAAAAATATAATTGAATGAAGTTGAAATAAATTAAGATATAATTGTATTAAGAAGATAAACAAATGAAATTGTGAATTAAAGTAGAATTTGAAATGAAAACAATAATATTTAAAATGAAACTATAAAAATCAATATAGAAATATATAAATATATAAGTGACATGCAAGCTCTCTCTCAACACTATTAAATTGAATAAAATAGAACTTACTGCTCGAAGCAGAAAAAAACTTTAAAGCAGTTGAAGTTAAGCTTGCATAGCGTGAAGTATTAAATAAAATTTTATAAAAAAATCAAAAATCGTTGTTTTTATTAAAAATTGTCACTTATATATCAATATATTAAGATTTTATAAAATTGAAATATAAATAAAATAAAAATGTAAGGTATTTTCCCTATTATGTTGCAAAAACTACAAGACTTAGTGGTTCCATGGTTAGGGGAAATTTACAAAGCATGTCTTAAATATAGTTATGTACCACTTAGTTGGAGACAGGTTAAAGTAGTCTTTATACCCAAGGCAGGCAAAATCGGACATGAGTCCGCCAAAGATTACAGGCCGATTAGCCTAACTTCATTCTTACTAAAAACAATGGAGAGGGTAATAGAGCTCCACCTAAGACAAAAGGTAGAACGCTTTCCAATCTCTAAATCCCAGCATGCTTACCTCAAGGGTAGATCTACGGAAACAGCTCTGCATGAGTTTATTCGTACTGTGGAAAAATCGATTCATTTTAAGCAATACTCGTTGGCAACCTTCTTAGATATTGAAGGAGCTTTTAACAATGTAAGCAATAAAGCTATTCATGACTCACTTTCCAGAATAGGTTTAGAGGAAGAGCTTAAAAATTGGATAATTACTATGCTTAAAACAAGGATTATTCAATCAAAGCTAGGCAGCATAACACAAACGAAACACGTCAGCAGGGGTACGCCACAAGGAGGGGTTATTTCACCATTACTGTGGCTGCTGGTCGTGGATAATATTCTTAATATTCTAGATAAGATAGGTGTGAAAGCAGTAGCGTACGCGGATGATGTGGTTATTCTAGTGTCAGGTATGTTCCCTAACATAATTAGCGACATTATGGAAAGGGCCTTGGTTAAGATAAGTACCTGGGCCACAGGTTGTGGACTAGGTATTAACCCAGGAAAAACTGAAATGATGCTGTTTACTACTAAAACCAAAATACCAGCTTTCAGGTTGCCTTCACTAAACGGGCAACAGTTAAAACTATCGGAAAAAGCCAAATATCTAAATATCTAGGAATTCTGTTGGATAGTAAGTTAAACTGGAAACACAATGTCGATCTTCGTATCAAGAAGGCATGTGTAGCTTTCTATTCTTGCAAGAGGATGTTTGGCAAAAAATGGGGGATTCGTCCCGAAATTACCCACTGGATGTACACGGCAATTGTACGACCAATTCTCACATATGGTGCTGTCGTATGGTGGCCGGCTCTAAACAAGAGCTATAATATCGACAAACTTAACAGAATTCAGAGGACGGCATGTGTAGGCATCACAGGAGCTTTTAGGACGACTCCTTCGGACGCCCTAAATGTGATGCTGCATTTGCTACCTATTGATCTTCACATTAAAAACATGGTTTGTAATAGCGCTGTAAGACTGAAAGTAACAGGCGTATGGTTAGAACGAACATATGGACATGGTCGGATTCTAGGTACAGTGCCAAATTGTCTGTATAGGATGACATCGGATTATCTGAATCCGTGTATAGACTTCGAAAGGAACTTCCAGACAATATTCCCTTCAAGAAATGAGTGGAAAAGGAAAAATTTCGAAGCAAATTACGATATCTCAATATATACAGATGGCTCGAAAATGAGCGGTGGGGCAGGAGCAGGAATCTTCGCACCATCTAAAAATATAAATATCTCTCTTAGGATACCTAATGAAGCTACGGTTTTTCAGGCTGAAATCCTAGCAATAAAAGAAGCCTGTCGGCAAATTGCAAGCCACATCGAGAACAGATGTAGTGTTGCTATTTTTATTGACAGCCAGGCAGCAATTAAAGCTCTTGAATCCTTTATAACAAAATCAAAAATAGTTAAAGAATGTAGAGAAGCAATCGACGAGCTAAACCGGTTGGCCGATATCACACTCATCTGGGTTCCTGGGCATAGGAACATCGTAGGGAATGAGAAAGCTGATAGTTTAGCCCGCTCTGGTGCCTCCCTAGATGCGTCACTGGCGGTATCAGTCTATATTACCCTGGAGACCATCAAAAGAAGTACCTTTCTTTACTTTCTGCAACTCGCCAATAACAGATGGAAAGCACTAAGGTCATGTGCAACTTCCAGGTTAACGTGGCCCACTTATAATAAAAATAAATCTCTGGAACTCATCAAAAAAGATCGCGTAAACACTGCAAGGCTTATCGCGGTTCTTACTGGTCATTGGTGGTTAGGAACTCACGCAGAGAAACTGCGTATTCCCCATAACTCTCACTGCAGAAGTGGAAACCCGCGGGAGAAAGAAACAATAATACATTTTCTCTGTGAATGCCCAGCTCTAGCATCCAGAAGATATAGGTTCTTAGGAAAATACTTTTGTGATAGTTTGTCGGACTGCTCAATGGTAAGGATGAAAGACCTGTTAAATTACCTAAATTCGGTGGGATGGATTTAGTCTCTACTCTTCTATACTAGGGTTCTTGCGAGAATGTGGTAACAAAACGGCGAAAAATCGCTAATTGAGGTACATTTGAAGTTATCTTATGACCTGCCACTGCAACCAACCAACCAACCAAGGTATCAAAATTATCATTGTGGTTTTCTTTCGAGTGAGTTATTTGGAAGCGTGCACTTACCACTAAAATCGCTGGCTACAAAGTTGTACCAGTACCTTAATTATATTTGGTGAAAAGGATAAAGCCATCTATAATATTTCTATATGCCTTAGTGATTCTATGCCAAATCTCCTGCATAAGAAAAATGCGCATCTTATAAACACATTTGACCGAGCTTTTTCGTAGCGTATCATTTTATTTACAGCTGATCTCACGCAATTCTTGTTTACTTTGCCGTTCTGCTTGTGCACTTTACGTCTCTTTGAGTTTCTCTTACGGCGAATATTTTTCGCAGTTCTTGTTGTCTTATTTCGCTATTTTGCTGTTTTGTTTTGATTATTGTAAAATGTGATTTAAAATGCATTCGGTGCTAGTTACGTCGGCAGCTATCGGCCGTAGGCCATGATTAGCTAAGCCATGACTAGTAAATCTAAACTGCGCAGCTAGCGTCAGCCAATCAGAAGCCAGTCGTCGTCGTCGTCGTCGTGTAATGTGTTATAATCTTTACCAACGCTTAATAAAAAAAATTAAATGTTTTCTAATAGTGATAGTGAAGACAGTGTTTGCTCTTATCAATATTCGCCACAACATGAGTGTAATGAAAAAAGTGACAATGAGGGATCCAGTGATATCAGAATCAGAAAACGAATCTATAATTCAAAACCGACAGCCGTTTGCATTAAGCGATTCCGAAACGATGATAGCAGATACTCAAGCAGTGGAAATGAGTATTTTGAAGGAGAAGAAGAAAACGAAAAAGAGGAAATTAGCAATGGAAGCGGAAGAGAAGAAAATTATAAATGTCGAGCAGGAAATGAAAGAAGCGAGTATGTTAATGGAGAATGCTACTCATATGTCGATGCTCTCACTACTATTGGTGATTTGGACGCCGGAATTTCTAATTCATTCGAATTTGATCTTAGATTGCTTGATTCCGCTGTCTCTAATGAAGAAGGAATACGAAGCCAAACGAGTTTTACATTTGTTGACGGACTCCCTACTGTTTGTACAAAAACAGTTAATAAACCAGAAGAACGAATTAAGCAAGTGTTCGTTGAAGAATTTGGTAACAATTCTCTTAAACAGCGAGTGGTCCACGACGTATTTGGATGTGAACATAACGATGGAAACTTCGACATGGATTACGAACAGTTATTCAGAAAATTTTCAGGGGCCATCCTCATCATCGCGCTTCACGACAACCACATCCATGTCGTCCATGACTGTACATACTCCAATAATTCCTGTAGATGTGCCTTCTCAAAGTTTATCCATCGACAGACCAATAGAAGATATTCTAGACGAGTCGTTCCAAGTTGGAAATTCACGATCCAACATTGGATCAATTTGTCAATCTATTTGCAGAAGGAAACCCGGAAGTACTTATACTATAACATCACCGGGAGAACGTGGTTTCCAAGTAGTGAAGCTAGATGTGTACAATTTTTCAAAGATCTCCAAGAAGCCAAAGATGGAATGGTGGAAGGAAGCGAATTATCGTTCAACTTTTTTGATTCAATCTCCTGTGGACCCGAATCATCAATTGGTCATGAAACTTTTGCTGAATGTAACGAATCAACTCAACAAAATACCAGGTAAATAAATAAAATTATTAATTTATTATTAAATCATTAAAAATTTTTTTTTAATAGGAGTCAAAAAAGAAGAAAGGGAGACAAGATAATAGATTTTTTAAAAAGTCATCCAACAGCACCAATTCACCACATTTTGAATACATCAGCCTGGTTAACATCGGAATTTAAGTTTTGGGATATTAATTGTATATTGATTAAAAATTGTATTCGTATTATAAATAATTATATTAATAATTTAAGTTTTCATGAAATTTATTTGTATTTAAAATCAATTGAACCACAGAATTTAATTTTTAATGCACCCATTGGAAATTTATATAATTATTATTTCACTATTAATAAATCAATAGAAATTCTTGATGAATTGTTAAAATTCCAATTTTATGATAATGATCATCAAATATCAAAATTTTTAAATAATTTGTATAATATAATTGATAAAAATATTCCAAAAAAAAATACTATATTTATATTATCACCACCAAATGCTGGTAAAAATTTTTTTTTTGATACTTTTATTCACTATTGTTTAAATTTTGGTCAGGTTGGAAATTTTAATAGATATTGTTCATTTCCATTAATGGAGTGTGTTGATAGAAGAATTATTTTATGGAATGAACCATTATTAGAGCCTTCTGCTATTGAGACATTAAAAATGCTCTTTGGTGGTGATACTGTAACAGCAAAAGTTAAATATTGTAATGATGCTGTTATAATGAGAACACCTATTATAATTTTGTCTAATAACGATGTATTTCCAAATGATGTAGCTTTTCGATCTAGAATGTTCACCTATAAATGGAGATCATGTTTAAAATTAAGAGATTATAAAAAAAAACCACATCCTTTATCTTGTTATCATTTATTAAAAAAATGTAATATTATATAATAAATATATTATACATTCAATAATTTTGTTTTTTTTATTACTTCAAATTCTATTTCATCTTCATCATCAATATCTTCTTGTTCAGCAGATACTCTTCCATTATCATCGTCCGTTACACCAAATAATGTTTGACCATCGGTATAAGCTCTGTCATAATTAGCACAAAATGAAGTTTCTAAAGGCCAACTAACACTAAATCCTTTTCCAAATGCTGATGATATATTACATTTTATTTCAATAGAACATTCTACTTTCCAATAACATGCACTATTTAAATAATTAATAGAACTATCTGTTGGTTTAAGTTGAGGAGTAGCAATTAAACCAACATGTAATTGTGGTTGAGTATCATAACCAAATCCACCTTTTATAGGAGGAAATGTACCATATGATTCAATTGTTCTTGCATATACATCATTAATATTATTAATAACAATTGGAACAGTTGCAGTTTTTCCTAATCCAATATCACCAGAAATAGGTTTATTACCAGCTTTAAAAAATTGGTGTAATTCGGTGTAATTTTTACTTTAATTTAATAAATATTGAAATGTGTTCCAAAACGAAAGATAAATATAATTTATAAATAAATAAGGTAAGTGCATTATTCATTTAATTAATTATATTTTGAAAGTTTTAACTTTTATTTCAATGTAATTGCAGATCACTTGCTTATGTCGTGAGTGCATGCTGCAATTAGATTCATGCGAGGGTGGATTTTGGTAAGTAGTTTAAAATGAATAAAGTAAATATTTATTAAATAAACTTTACTTCAGATATCTCCAATATTTGTTACCAGTAAGTGTTATATTAGGTGCTTGAGACGATGATAGCAGTTGTGTTGTGTGTAAAATAGATAAAACTGTGTTGTGGTGTTATTTTTTTAGTTCATTGTAATGTTTGTAGTCGACATAATGCTGATGGAGAGAAAATTCACCACAAATCGACCTTTACGTGTTATAAATGTGGCGAGTTGGGACATATATCTACCACATAAGTAAAGAATACAGCTGTTAGCTATGGAAGATTCAGCAACGAGAGAAGAGGCGAACGGTATTTCATTGTTGAACCAAAAGGAAGTTTGATGCATCGTGGTGAGTCCTATCCAATTACTTTTAATTCAGGTGCTGAATGTTCACTAATTAAGGAAAGTATATCCAAAAAGCTATCTGGTAAGATATTTAATAATACAATGAAGTTAAGGGTACGCCTCAAGTATTAAGTAATGTGGTTATAAATGAAAATTGTATAGAAATAATATTTTATGTGGTACTTGATGGTTATCTACGAAATGATATAGTGATTGGACGTGAGATTTGGAGTTACGATTTTAATGTTGTTATTGACCCAGACAAATTTGAAATTGTGAAAACTAAGGCAATTAATGTATGTTCTATTTCTGAACGTTGTGTGAAAATTACTCAACAATAAAATTTGTATTTGCTGGGACAGAGTTTTGAACTCCAATTCTTAAACAGAACTATGAACGCAAAATCGCACTAAGGAGAAACTTTTTGGACAATTGCCGTGGACTTTCCAACAAGACTACGCCCCAATACATACTCCCCGTATTGTAAAATCGTTCATTGAGTCCAGAAATGTTGCTGTTCTGAACTGGCCACCATACTCGCTCGACCTTAACATAATAGAAAATGTTTGGGGATGGCTGGCTAAAAAAGTTTATGAATCGGGAAAACAATATTCAATAAAAACTAAACTAATTGAAGCACTTCAACAAGCAGGGGCTACAATTTCCCTTGATTATATTAAACTTTTGTATGATTCACTTCCCGATAGAACGTATGAGGTTATTAGGGAGGTTCAAGCCATTACTAAAATGTTAATTTTAATAAATTAATCCTTAATAATAAATAAATAAGCTGCGCCGCTTTTAGAGGACAGAAGCATTTGAGATGTTGCCTGAGCAACAACGTTTGACTATGACTTAAATAAAATATTAAATATATATGATAATAACAAATACTTATTTTAATTAATAAAACAAATAATAAGAAGATATTACAGGTGAAGGAAATACTGCACGCAGATTTTGTCATAATACTAAATTAAGTGCAGAAATTAATGGCTTAAATGAAAATTTAATATACAATTTAAAAATCATATTGATAACCTTGTCAACTGGTTTTGATATTAATGTGACCCATTTTCAAAAGTTTGCAGGGGAGACAAGAAAGTTATATATAAAAGACTATTTTTAGTATTACATGCGAACCACTCTGCATAAGATTCTCATTCATTGAGCGGATGTTATTAATAGTTCACTTCTACCAATAGGACAGCTGTCATCAGAAGAAGCACAGGAAGCGCGAAATAAGGATTGTTGTAGATTTCGACAGCATCATACAAGAAAAGAACTCACGAGAAGCCACAAATAGAGACTTACTTACAATGCTTTTGGTAACTTCTAATTCAATTATAAGTAGCTTAAGAAATGTGCCTTTAAAAAACTCAAACAGATATCCTCGTGAAGTTTTAAATTTATTAACATCAGCACCAATTAATATTCATATTCCTGATTATCAACAAGAGCTTTATGAAAACTATTCCGAAACTGGTAGCGATAAGAGCGATTATATTGAATCTGAGTAGGAATCATATATAATATAACAATAGTGGTGAGTTTCAAATTATTTCATGTGGCTACCAAAATTAACTAAATAATTAATTTTAATACAACTATTTTAAAAGTTAATTAATAAATATTTATAAGTCGGGTAACCAGTCAAGTAGAAGTCGGTCAAGCAAACAAATAGTAGCAGTAGTAGTAGTCAGTCAACAGCAGTAGTCGATCGTAAGCAGTCGGTACTCAGCAGCTGTATTAACAATTAAGTTGTACATATATTTAATTTTTATATAATATTTTTTGAGCTTAACTTTTACATATAAAAGTTAAGTACCTCAAATATACACTAGACAATATTCATTTTTCTAAAAATCCCGTTACAATTAATACATAGCTGATACAGCATTTTCTTTGTTTACACAGCTGCATCGAGAGTTTAAGGCTCAAGATCAGTTCATATACAAATTGCTTAGCTCCATAAATTTTACTCTTTATTATAAACAATTACATGTAGTTTTGCTAAGCTACAAACTGTATTGTAGCTAAGTACTTCAAATTAATATATACAATTGGCTTAGGATAAAAAAATTCTAAACTATATCTTTAGTTTTTAAGAAACGATGAAATAATAAAGTCGATTTTTTTAAAAAACTTTTTTTTAAAAAAAAGTTACATACAAAATTAATTTGTATGTAGGTATGTGTATTTTATATTAAATAAAATTAATTATTTCTTTGTAGGGTTAAATGTAAAACACAAAATCATTTGTAAGAGAAAATAATAGAGAATAAGATAGACTTTAAGTTATGATCTGAGCAAGCTTTGATTAAAAAGCTTTATTTGTAAGCTCAGATTATTTGAATATAAAAGTAGGAGCATTGCTAACTTAGATTAGATTCCTGTACGGTTAGAACACAGTTACATGTAAATGATATTCATTTAATAAATATTTTTTAAAACAACCGGATTTTCAATCTAATTAATTTACATTTATATTTCTTACAATTCTTGAACCATTCATAAGTAATTTTATATTGAAAAAGTTAATATATTGAAAATATAGATATATCAAAATTTAAATCCACTTTTACTCGGTCACTCCTATCTGGACTATCGAACTAGAAACACTGAACCACAGACTTAAATAAATAAATTTAGTCATAGAAGAAGTTGAATGCTTCAACTTGAAACCGCGAGTTTTATTTTGAAACTATCAAGGTTGAGTTTGCAGACCCCAGAGTTTAAAGTTTAAAACAAAAAGCAAAAATATACGTATATAAAATATTTAAACCCGAAAAGTTGCAGTTTTCAACCCAAAAGTTGTGATTATAAACCACTTTAAATTAAAATTAAGTCTCGAATTTTTATTGCGGCGTCATATTGTCGCGGCAGTTATACAGTTGGGTTTAGATTATTTGTAGGTTTTTCCACTTTTTTGCTCCGAATGGATGCGCAATGCAAAATCCATCAATTGTTCGTGATCGTTTGGTAAGTGCACATGTAGTGTGGAGTGTTCTTTGTTAAAGAAAATATATTTAAATATATTAAATTACAATAATTTAGTGATGGTGACATATATAAATATGAAGATTTATTAAGAAGCAGATTGATGAAGATGAAGATTTATTTCTTAAAAGTCAAATTGGCCCACTTTTAAAACGATTTAAAAAAGATTTAACTATTGATGATAAAAGTAGAAGACTAATGGTCAGAGCTTTGGCAGATTTTGTTATAAGTAAATTTGGTGATTACACGAGCAGAATAGTTAAATTGCGCATTGCAACGATTGGAACGGAGCTTATCCCATGTTTGCGAACCAATTCAAAGTATTGTGGAGCTGTAAGTATACAAAATAATGCAAAAGAAATTTGCTTTTCGAAAACTTCCTTTTATTTCAATTCACTTCATTTTTTTCCCATTAAGAAATTTTTTTCGATCATGATAATAATAAAGGTTACCTTTAGAGTCAACTTAAAAATCGTAACTTCAAAAGAAAGCAGAATGAAATAGAAGATTCAGAAGAACTGTGTGTTAGAAGCAGCAAGTGTGATGATAGTGAATTAAAGTTATCGGAAGAAAATTTGATGGAAAGAAGTTATTAGAGCAAAAAGTCAATATAAAAAATATATTTCCATTCTACTTTTTGGATCCCGAACTGGTTAGTAAAGTAAATTTGAAAATATGAAATGAAATTCTTATATGAACTAACTTTCAAATTTTAATTGATTTCTGTATTCAGTTTCCACAAATCACCACTCAGCTTACAAAAGCTTGGCAAGAAGTAGAAAAAAAAGTGCTAACAGTCTTAGCATCAAAAGGGATACAAGACTGCTTTCTTGAAGGTATCTGGTCTTACCCACTTCCATTATTTTTTATAAATAAAATATAATTTTATAAATTGAATAAACGATAAATAAAATATATTTTTAAACAAAAAATCATCAAGATTGACTCGGATGGGCCACCGTCTTTTTCTTAGTTAACGGAAACGGTGATTGTACCAAGTAAATCTTCGTCGCGATCTCAAGAAAGGCGACTGGAAATAATTGAAGTCTTGTCTTCAAATTCCGGAGCTGCTGATTCTTGCGATTCCGACAACGACAGTTTGGTCTCTCAGAAGTCCGGTCAAACTGTCATTGGCTCCAAAGTTAGTAATCTCACTTCGGAATCTCCTAAATTCACTCACCTCAAAAGAAGTGAGAGAAGACGGTTCAAGGCAGCTATGGCATCAGGTCTTAGCAGAGCAGGAGCTCTAAAAATCGCCACGCAGTCCTCAACTGCGATTAAGCGGGACAGATCGGAGGAGCAATCTTCTGGTTTGACTACCGCCAAAAAACCCAAGGTGGCTCATGTGGGGCTTGCCAAGCCATCGTGCAGCCTAGCTGTTAAAGGCGTACGTTTAGGCT
>NC_051847.1:153767409-153779732 GCF_002237135.1 Teleopsis dalmanni
AATCTATAATTCAAAACCGACAACCGTTTGCATTAAGCGATTCCGAAACAATGATAGCAGATACTCAAGCAGTGGAAATGAGTATTTTGAAGGAGAAGAAGAAAACGAAGAAGAGGAAATTAGTAATGGAAGCGGAAGAGAAGAAAATTATAAATGTCGAGTAAGAAATGAAAGAAGCGAGTATGTTAATGGAGAATGCTACTCATATGTCGATGCTCTCACTACTATTGGTGATTTGGACGCCGGAATTTCTAATTCATTCGAATTTGATCTTAGATTGCTTGATTCCGCTGCCTCTAATGAAGAAGGAATACGAAGCCAAACAAGTTTTACATTTGTTGACGGACTCCCTACTGTTTGTACAAAAACAGTTAATAAACCAGAAGAACGAATTAAGCAAGTGTTCGTTGAAGAATTTGGTAACAATTCTCTTAAACAGCGAGTGGTCCACGACGTATTTGGATGTGAATATAACGATGGAAACTTCAACATGGATTACGAACAGTTATGCAGAAAATTTTCAGGGGCCATCCTCATCATCGCACTTCACAACAACCACATCCATGTCGTCCATGACTGTACATACTCCAATAATTCCTGTAGATGTGCCTTCTCAAAGTTTATCCATAGACAGACCAATAGAAGATATTCTAGACGAGTCGTTCCAAGTTGAAAATTCACGATTCAACATTGGATCAATTTGTCAATCTATTCGCAGAAGGAAACCCGGAAGTACTTATACTATAACATCACCGGGAGAACGTGGTTTTCAAGTAGTGAAGCTAGATGTGTACGATTTTTCAAAGATCTCCAAGAAGCCAAAGATGGAATGGTGGAAGGAAGCGAATTATCGTTCAACTTTTTTGATTCAATCTCCTGTGGACCCGAATCATCAATTGGTCATGAAACTTTTGCTGAATGTAACGAATCAACTCAACAAAATACCAGGTAAATAAATAAAATTATTAATTTATTATTAAATCATTAAAATTTTTTTTTTTAATAGGAGTCAAAAAAGAAGAAAGGGAGACAAAATAATAGATTTACTAAAAAGTCATCCAACAGCACCAATTCACCACATTTTAAATACATCAGCCTGGTTAACATCGGAATTTAAGTTTTGGGATATTAATTGTATATTGATTAAAAATTGTATTCGTATTGTAAATAATTATATTAATAATTTAAGTTTTCATGAAATTTATTTGTATTTAAAATCAGTTGAACCACAGAATTTAATTTTTAATGCACCCATTGGAAATTTATATAATTGTTATTTCACTATTAATGAATCAATAGAAATTCTTGATGAATTGTTAAAATTCCAATTTTATGATAATGACCATCAAATATCAAAATTTTTAAATAATTTGTATAATATAATTGATAAAAATATTCCAAAAAAAAATACTATATTTATATTATCACCACCAAATGCTGGTAAAACACTGATAGAACACTTGCATTAGTTAATAGTACACCATTTATTGATAAGTTATGTCTGTAAGAATATTATATACATCTAATTTGGGTTAACCAATTAGACGCAAGTATTATAAGTATTAACCAATAGAATCAATACATAAGATTCTATTGGAAATTAGTATTAAGAAACGATGTTAGACTTAAGAATAAAAATTAATAAAAATCAGTCTTATTTGGACACTCAAAGCGACGCGTCTTTCTTTTCATAACCTAAGAACTTTACAATTTGATTAGGAAATTTTTATTTCTGTGTACCGCATGGTAACAGTGCATGCAATTTCGCTATGTTCGGTTATATACAATATTACTGGCAAAAGCGCAGAAAAAAAATATTTTTTTGAAAATTAATATTGTAATATTGACGCAAATATTGTTCATACTTTTAAAATTTTTAATGAAATGAAAACATGTATTTCAGGTCTTAATAGAGAAAAAGATCCGTTGCAAAATCAGTGTTCAACTTCAAACCAAAAAACTGCTTCCAGTGAAATTCTCGATGAAACAAATAGTCCGTTTGTCCACGTTGTTCCAAGTAACGTTCAAAGCTATACATCAAATATTTGTGCTGATTTTAATAATGAAGACGTAAGTTACTTAATATCTTATATCTTGGTTATTTTGAGTGTATGTCAGTTAAACTTTATGTGAATGTATAAATGTGCGTGTGTGTATATTTAAATATAATACGTATAAATTGCAGAGCCTTCAGGAATATTTAAAGGTCAATAACACATTAATTTGGCAAAAGTTCGAGAAGTCAAAAATTTTAACAAATCGAGATAGGATTGACATTTCCAAATCTTTAATTAAATATTTACTTGGAAATCCAAATAGAATGTACGTTATATGACAATATAAATATCATACTTAGTATATCATTGTGGTATGCATACATTTACATATATAAAGCAACTTCAATAAATATACTTTGTTGCTAAATAGTCTAAAAAGACTATATAATTTACTTTGTAACGCACAGCTACATGAATTATGCCTGGCCAGCACATTCCTGTTGCTTAAGCACACATGAAGCAGCAATGCTTTCATGTTATTTAAAACCACGCTATGTGCGATAAGATATTATGTATGCATGCTTTATACAAGCTATTATTGTATGTTAAGTTTAGCTCTAAGCTTATGAAGCGGAGCATAAGTACACATTCAATTTTAGACAAGCATACCGAGTGGATGCTATAATTAATAAACGCTTTTTACCATAAAACAACAAATATTATTTTATTTTAAAAATGAGTTGCAGTTCACACCACATGGCGACCGTGACAAATTAAACTAATTAATTTAGTGAATTAATTAACAATTAATTTTGGTGCCCAAAATTTTATGAAAAATAAAAACAATTTATAAAACAAATAAAAAAAAAAAAAGTTTGTTAAAATACATGTATAAATGTCAAATAAAGGACAAGTAAAAAACGATAAAACGTTAAATGCAACAAGTGTGAAGTGCAGCAATAATAATAATTAATTTAATGGCTAATCAAGGACCTAAAAAATTAACATTTGAAGAATACCTAAGAAGACAACAAATAAAAAAAGATCAATTATTAACACAAATATCACCGTCAGAAATTAAAAAGCCGAAAAGAAGAGGCGGACAACAAGCAACATTAAGGAGGCAGTTAGCCCACCTGAGAAGTCTTTTAGAAAGAAACCCTCCACCATCGTGGGAAGCAGCTACAAAAATTCAAGCAGAGTACGATCGCCTAAAGGAAAGGCGCAACCTACAACAAGAAAAAAAGAAAAACCAGAAGAAGTCAACAGCAGCGGTTATTAATAAAAATAATAAGCATTGTAATTACTATTGTAATAAAGAGTGCACTCCTTCGAAGTGAACCTTTAGTTAGAATACTAATGGCGGTAAACGCTGGTATAAAACCTATAGGTAGGGATTGATGTACATAAATAAATTATTAAATGAATATGTAAAATATTTTAATTCAAAGTTAAAATACAAACAAAACTACAAATTATGTTATATAAAATTTTATATTAAGTTATATTCATATAATAGTTATAAATATAATTATGGAGTACTATCTAGTAATGTATTTTATATTAGTATTCATATAGAGTTTTATAATTTCTTTATATATCTGGTCTCTGCGACACCAGCAATTTGTGACTTTGTAACTAATTTTATAATATTTTGTCTTTTTTTTTTTTTAATTTGTAAACTATAAAATTTATACAAGCATGGGAGGAACCAGCCAGTGGTTAAAAACCCCAATGCTTTTTACCATAAAACAACAAATATTATTTTATTTTAAAAATGAGTTGCAGTTCACACCACATCATACTTATAACAGCTTGTATCTTTACAGATTATCTACAGTGGAACTAGAAGATCTAAGCTTCAAAATTTGTGAAGTTTTCCCTGGAGAAGTAGCTACCACATATTATCAAAAATTTTGTCAAGGCAGACATGCGCATGGAAAATTACATGATGCGTATAATAATTACAGGACGTCGTTGGCAGCTGCAGGTTTAATAGTACGCAGATCTAAATCCAAAACTCGAGTTGTTGAGACTTTAGACTTGGACAGAGGTAATTACAAATAACTGCATTTGTGAAAAATATCATTTTTTTTTAATTTATATTCTTTGAGCGTGTGTAACAGATAAAATAAACCTTATAATGAAATTAGTTATATTCTCTTATTCGGAAATAATCGAAACCATTTTCTTATTAACTTAATATTGTTAACTTTTGTTATCTTTTTTTGGTTTGCCAAACATAAATGTTGACATAGATTTGCAACAGTTGTCAACTGATATTGACATAAAACGTTGTCAACAGCCTTGGAAAAAAACTTCTGACTACAGAATTCAACTACTAAATAGTACTATATCGACATCAGATTACATCAAAACATTCCCAGTATATTTATAATACTTGCTTTTATTATAAAAAAATAAATAAAAATTTGCTTTGCAGAATCTTCATGAAGGCGAAAATTTTTACAGTCAAATTAATTCACTGGACACGAATCAACCAAGAATTATTTTGATTGGAGTTCCTATTCAGTTATCATGGGTTCTGGTAGCTCATGTTAAGTACTGTTTTCCAACAATTGAAAAAGCTTTGGTTTGTGCAATGTCCGCATATGTTGAATTAAATATAAAATACCCGCCGGTTTCTGAAAAAGCTTGGTTCTTACAAAAATACATGTTTCAAATATCAACTGCCTACGACAATAATTTGGAAAGTAGAATTAGTACCTATGTGAGTGACTTAAATTTAAATTTCCCTAATTAAAATATTTTTTTTATTTTACTTTTTGGATGTTATCATTATATATTTCATTTATACTTTATAGATATAATTAATTTATAAGTTTTTATATTTAGCAAGTAAGATTAATTATCAATAATGAATTTGGTTTGCTTTCACTGTAATGAGCAATTTAATTATTACTCATTACTTAAACACTTAAAAACATTAAATTTGACCAGATATGTTTGCCAAATATGTAACCGAGTATATGACAATGTATAAAGATTAATCACCATTTGAAAGGACATAACACTTCCAATTTATGTAATGAAATGCCTCGGACTCCTGATATAAATTCCACAAATTTAGATATCACATACCAACCTATTACCCATTCCGAACTTCCTGCTAATGACTACCTCATGAAGTTTGTTAAACGTTGCTTTTATTTCTGCTTTATATCTTGATCCGCGATTTAATTTTCTGGACTCTCCTTATTTTACAGATGAGCACCGAAAAATTGGATTGGTAAGTGCTAACTTCACGAATTGCATTTAACTTTTATATTAAATATACTAAAATTTTAGGTTCATATTTTAAAAACATATTCCACCATATCATCTCTGAACGGTATAAATGATGTTGATTTGGATTGTAGTCACGAAGAATTACCAACTACATCCGCTCGACCTGATGACCCATTCAAGGACTTGGAAGAAGAATATCAACTTTCCAAAGGTTGCTCTACTATTCTTACAAATGCGACCATAAGACAAAAACTTGACAAGCTGTCGTATAATGAAAGGATGCCATTTGGAACGAATGTTTTAGAGTACTGGAAAAATTTAGCTAGTACGGATAAAGAGATGTCTAAGTTAGTGGAGGTCATCTTAGCAGTACCATCAAGTCAAGTGTCCGTTGAAAGAGCATTCAGCGCCTTATCAACTATTATAACAAAGCAGCGAACAAAATTAAGTGGTGAAACCATAAGTAATTTGCTGCTTGTCAAATTAAATTATAATTTATTGGAATATCTACTGATCTACTGATTGTAGTTATATACAAAGCTGATGTAAATATTTTATTCAAACATATATTTCTAAATCTACCGAATTGGTACATAAAGATCTTATTATTAAGAAATAAAATTTTAAAATTACCTTTATAAAAAATAATAAATAATAGTAAATGTTAAAATAATCAGCATATAATGAAAACTATTACCAATCAATTTTGTTGGGAGCTTTTACGAATAACTCATAATAATTTTGTCATTTCATTTCTGTTTTGCAGGCAAACTAATCGCGAATTTATCAATGATAAATTCGCGAGTTTATCATTCGTTGGAATGGCGAATTTTTCATTTAAAAATTCGTGAATTTTCAAAATTCTCAATGAATTTATCAACGCGAAGAACGAATTGCAAAATCACAAACGAGAATGCAGAGAAGAACAAAATAACTTTGTGTTGTGTTTGCGTAGTTGTTCATTGAGAGTTGATACTTCATGAGCGAAAAGTTAATATTTTGTGTATATTCATTTTTATTATTCGCGAGATGAATAATTCGTGAGAATGAATTTTACTTTAATCGTTCTTATGGTATTTTCTGAAAAACATATTGTGTCCAGCGGGCTGCACACTTGGTACAAAATGGCAATGAGCAAAGAATACACTGAAGACAAAATTTTGGAGCTGTTATTGGAGAGCGATATTGAAGACGCTTCAGATGACAGTGATAATGAATTGTTAGATCACAATGCGCATGAAGATGCTATTGTTTTCGAAGATGACAATAGCATCTTATAGGTGTTGTTGGTGAAAGCGTAGAAAAAATTTTTGATGAAGTGCTTAGCGTCGATGACATGTCAAAGTTATCAAATAGAAATATGAAATGGGTGTTTAAGAAATTTAATACAACGTACGAGGAGTTATCCAATGAGGACTCATGGAATGTTGAAAATCGAGAGAAGTGGACACCTTTTAATTATTTTTGTGATTATTTCAACGAAAATTTTTGGGCTTTTGTTAGTGAGCAAAGTAACATACATGAGTTACGTCCCCCTCACATACACAGTACAGTATAATGGGTAACAATGTATAAATATCCCATAGTGGACAATATTTAATAAGCACCAATAATGTAAACATAAACATCCTGTGCCACTGAATACAAAGTGTCTTTTGATTCACTGCGCCACAGTGAAAAATAAACATAAACACAAAATACTTAAGTTATTGCATTTTAAGCATAAATATAAGAATTGTATCACTGCACAATTGTATGAAATGTAAACATAAGACTGATGCTCTAAAGCTCTTTTTAGAAGATTTAGAAGTCAGTCTTGGTCAAACTCACGCTAATAACGCACATAATATTTTCCAATAAATTTAAATTTTAAAAGTCTTTACTCAATATTGTTTTATTTATCGAAAATAAGTTTTTTTTTATGTTTTTTAATCGATAAAAACAAAATTCATGCATTGCAATGCAATGTTGATTTAAAGTCAACTCCAAATGAATATAAAAAGTTAGTAGGTGCAAACATCATTGCAGGTTGTATGAAACTTCCTAGAATTAGGATGTACTATAAACCCTCCATTAAAGTAACTGCAATAACGCAAATTCCAAGAGATCGGTTTTTTAAACTTAGAAATTACATGCATTTTGTAAATAATTTGGAAGTAATTAGTGAAGAGAAGGAGAAAAACAGACTTTGTTAAATTCAATCTATTTTGGATACAGTTATTAACAAATGCAATGCAATTCCAAAGAGTAAAAAATTGAGTATCGATGAACAAATGATCCCATTTAATGGAACTACTCAATTAAAGCAATATGTGAAATGTAAGCCGAATCCAGTAGGTTCAAGAAATTTGTTTAGATACTTCAATCCAAGCGTTTATAGGATTAACGCTTCTAAAATGTGAAGTGCTTCTTAAACAGTAATAAAATTCACATTTAATGATCCATCTTAGAAATACATTGTTGTGCATTAAATACGCACAAATATCAAAAATTTGTTTACTTCTGAATCTTTTGTTTACTTTAGACATAGTTACTTTTAGGTTTAAGTCTTTTGACAAAAATTGTAAAATTCAGTTTTAAGAAAGATTTCAATAAAGAATG
Organism: Teleopsis dalmanni; assembly: GCF_002237135.1. Taxonomy (NCBI): domain Eukaryota; kingdom Metazoa; phylum Arthropoda; class Insecta; order Diptera; family Diopsidae; genus Teleopsis; species Teleopsis dalmanni. The sequence goes on from NC_051847.1 coordinate 153,775,257, forward strand.
ATCGTAAGATCAAACTAAGAAACGTTTTTTAAAATTCAATTGATTAAAAAATAAATTTAATTTGTATATATAATATTAAATATATTATTATTATTATTTTGTCCGGTCCTGTGTCGAAGACACAAAAATACAAATTATTAGAGCTACTAAAGCAAAATATTTGTATTGCTCGGGGTCAATTTTCAGTAGGCCCAGATAGTCGTAAAAAGACTGAAAACTTTTGCAAAAAATGTGTTGAGGAACTAAATGCTTCTGGAGGATCCAATAAAACTCCAGAGCAATGGAAAAAGTAAGTTAAAGTGAATAAATTAAAATTTTTGATACAAGTGCTATTTGTTATTTTTATTTTATTTAATTTTACATACATCCTAAACAAAATATATAAAATACGTCTAGCAATACATAATACAAACATTTTGCAAATTTTACCGCTACCGCACCTATTTCGTTGTGGTTACGCTAAGCATATGTATGCGGAAAAATTCTACTTATAATTTTATGTACTTTGTAGATTTTATTTTATTATTATAATTTATTAAATACAATTTATTTATCCTTATTAAACACTGTGTGTTTACCCTGCGGGATAGGGGTTAGAATATTCCCGCGGTAAGGCATGTCTGTCGTACGAGGCGACTAAAATCCAGCCAGTCGTCGGAGGGTGTGACGTAAAAGGTCACAAAAACCCTGAGAAGCTCCTGAGCTGAGCCGAGTAGAGGCCGGCTCTAAGTAAGCGTCCACCATCCCGGGATGGCAACGAGGGACATCCAAGTGCGCAGAGAGTGGTTAAACAGCTGCGCATCATCGAGGGATACAGGGGAGTGCACTGTTCCGAGAGCGAGCATCTGCACCATCGATGGAGTTCTTTCGTGCCCAACGAAAACTATACTAGGCACGTAAGCTGAAAAAATACACACCGAAACAGACAATGCATATCAAATAGACGCGATTATGAATTCAGGGTTTTAAACACCCATCAGGATTGAGCCCAGTAAGATCCTGATTATGGCATACTGGAACAAACTACTTAAATGATGATTTTTGGGGTGGCGGATGTGGTATTCTGTTACCTGAGTATATGAGAGTGAAATCTCATAGAAATGGCTTCCAGGTTAATGCCACATCTTCCTCCGTCCTTTTAAAACTTGGCAAGTCTCCAAGTACGTTCGATGTCTCGTCACCATTAAGTTGGTGGTATAGGCTCAGTTGAGAGTACTCCTGACTTGCGCCAGATCCTGGCTCTGAACACAATCTCCCATAAGGAATTGTGTCAACCCTCGCATGGCCTCCCTGCTTTGCATAGATAACCATGGAGATCGTTACGAGCGACTATACAATCGAACATCGATAGCGGCTAGGAGTTTGGACCCTATCGATATGAATAAAGAAAACAAAAACACACCACAGATGTTACCGAAAGTGCCACTGCAGAATGGCCAAAGGAAGTCCGCAATGAACGAGGGCACGCCAAAGGTGCCACCACAAAAGAATGTACTCATTTCACCGGGAAATGATATTAACACACCACAGATGTTACCGAAAGTGCCACTGCAGGATGGCCAAAAGAAGTCCGCAATGGACGAGGGCACGCCAAAGGTGCCACCACAAACGAATGTACTCATTTCACCGGGAAATGATATTACCCAGAGAATGAAGAGCGAAGAGGCGATGACATTCGAAAAATGCATAGTCGCCTCAAACAAAATAAAGCAAGCCGTAAATCGGCAAAGAAATGTCTCGACGGACATTAAAGAGGGGGTACATGAACTGGCGACGCAGTTCGATACGATGGCTTACTTCCACCGTCGTTGGCTTAAGGCAGAAATAAAAAAAAAGGCACGAAGGGATACCAATGCGGTAGACACACAAACCGTTCAGCGACAAAAACGTACAGCTACAAGCCCAGTGGCGGAAACACCAGAGAAAAAGCTGAAAACGAAAGAATCTGAAGCCCCCATCGAAGGCGCTGAAGGAAAAAACGAAGAAAAATGGGTAAAGGTAACAGGCGAAAAACAAAAAACGTCAAAAAAGCCTGAAGCACCTCCAAAGAAAGCGGCAAAACGAAAAGAGAAGCCCAGGATCCGTGAGAAACCGGAAGCTGTCCTCATCAAACCAAACGAAGGACACACATACGCGGATATCCTTAAGGATCTCCGAACGAAGATAAAGCCAGATGATGAAGAGGTGGCCATCCGGTCTATATGTAAAACTAGGAGTGATTTCGGAGCATGCAGTGGATGGAGATCAAAATACTCCCGAAGCAGGCATTCCGGTAAATAAAAGACATGTTTTTTGTTTTACATATTAATAACAACAATTTCTGTTTTATTTTACAGTATCAGCAATCAGATTCCTATGAGATAGAATTTTTGAAGAGTGAAGAAATTATAGATAAAAACTTTGCTTCTCCAACGCCCACACTGCAAATAAAATCAGCGCCTTCTTTACCACCGGCAGCTAAAAAGTCGAAGAATGAGACCTACTTGTCAGAACTCGAGAGAGTAAAGAGCTTCATTGCTGAGCAAAACGATAGGCAGAACCGAACATTGCAAGAGATGCTCACAGTACTTAAAAGCATCGACAATATGTTGGACAAAAAATAGAATTTTCGACGATTAAAAGTTAAACGACGATTAAAAGTTAAACAAAAAAAATAGATCCAATTTTTCAAAATAGATCCCATTTTTATTCGCTGTCTTGTATTCGAGCTGTACGGTTGTGCTTGTGCTTTCGCTGCTACAAGTCTTGTCGCCTGTTGTTTATCGTGTGCGGTCGGTGCTGTTTTGTCCGATTACATTCGGAAGTGACGGGTTTCATGGTTGTGCGCGTACTGTTTAGTGCGAACGATTATTTTGCTTTTTTCGGTTATTTCTTTAGCCTAGGCACAAACCGTTTTTAGGTGTTCAAACGTGTGAACACCTGATACACGGCAAGTGCTTAATAGTACGATTAAAAGTTACATCGACGTTTAAAATTTCAACGACGATTAAAAGTTAAATCAAAAAATAGATCCAATTTTTGGACGATTAAAAGTTAAACAAATAGATCCAATTTGAGGACGATTAAAAGTTAAACAAAAAGTTAAACAGTGTTTCAGTGTGAAAGGATTGATTGTGAAAAAAAAGACTCAATAATTTGTATTAAAAAGAGATAGAGAGATAGAACCAAATACACCATATCTCCTGGCACAGGGGCATCAGAAGAGGACATGCAAATAGAACCAATGTCAGATAAAAACGTAAACTACGGTGGAAAACAAAAAACGCATGCATAATTGCAACATGCAAGAAGATTAACACCTAATCAAACAACGCGAAGACAAAAATTTAACGCATCAGAAAGGGAAGACTTAGCCAATCGAAAACAGGTCCATTGCTGCGCAAATCTGTAGCCAACAACAGAAACAGATTAACACACAACACCCAGCCACAGATAAACCTGATGCTAAACCAAACCAATGGATCGCCATTGCTAGGCCTCTCAAACTGAGAGATATCCAAATAAAATCCGCAAAGGGAGTGCACTTGGGTATACAGGTATCCCCTAACATCATAGAAGATCATCGTAAGATAACAAAATATTTAACAGAAAACAAAATCCAATACCACACATATCTACTGCCAGAGGAAAAAAATATAAACGTCATCATAAGATGACTGCAAGGTTTGTCTGCTGATAAAATTAAAACAGATTTGGCAGTACAGGGTTTTCACCCATATGAGTGTCATTTTTTGAAATTCTTAAACCAGGCAACAAACCTACTTAAAGCTCGTCTTCCAAAAGAGGAAAATCACATCTATAATATCGATGCAATCTGCTTCCTAAAAGTCAAAATAGAAGCACAAAATCCAAAAAGAGGCCCATTACAATGTCATAACTGCCAGAAGTTCGGGCACGCATCCACATGCTGCAAAGCTGAGGCAAAATGCGTAAAATGTATGGGCAGCCACCACACCAAAGACTGCACCAAGGCAGCAGAAGATGATGCAGAATGCATTAATTGCGGAGGCAAATATCCAGCTAGCTATGGAGGTTGTCCTCGCAACCCAAAAAATATCAAATGGGCAAAGCTTCCAAAACGAGAAGAATTTCAGCCAGCGCTAAAATCTGCAGAAAAAACGTCGACTAATAAGTCATTTGCTGCTGTGGTAACGGGAACAGCAGATAAATCAAGTCCAATGGCAAACAAAAACGAATATATCCAACAACTCTGCACTAACATGCAAATCCAGCTAAAAGCAGTGTTCAAAAATATGATGCAATCCATGTTGCAGGTTATGCTTGCCACTAATACAAATAATCATGGACAGTAAAGAATATTGAAGCTAATCACCTGGAATGCAAATTCCATTCTGCCCAAAAAAGGAGAATTCGAACAATTTATTGTAGATTATAGCCCTGGCATAATTCTAATACAAGAATCTTCTCTATACCCAACACCCGGTTTATTTTGAAATACGTTGACTCAATAAACAG
>NC_051847.1:153779832-153791665 GCF_002237135.1 Teleopsis dalmanni
CTAACACTACTACCTTTCCTGAATCAAGAATATATATACTGCAGCCACTCTCTAGAAGCATTAAATCATTAGAAAGAGACATCTTAAAACAAAATCAATAGGTTGCTATAACGGACTCACAAGCTGTCTACTTGTAGTCACAGGTCCGCCCTCAAACTTTACTTAAGTTCTTCGCTTTTCTTTAATCAGTCTAAAATACTGATACCAACTAACGTAATGTATAATCGGTAATATTATTTCTATACTAGAAACTAAATATCTTCATATAACTTTAATAATAATTTTTTCTTAATGCTGAAAAGTTTTTTAACTCTGCATTTTCTTCTTGTAGTAATTTTTTACTTCCTTTTTAAGTTAAGAGACTCTAATCATTTAAATTATTTTTAAGGAATTTCTAATAATATATTTATGTCAGTATTAGTTGACACATCAGATTCAATTCATTTTCATTAATTTAAATAATTATTTATGTGGAAAACAAAAGTGCTCTGCTGGTTTTGGAATTTGCAGCTAAAATCACCACTAAAATAATATTATATATTTTAAATAAATAAGCAAATGTAATTAAATCAAAATTATTTAATTGAAATGTTATTAATATTTCATAATTCCTCTTGTATTTAGCAACCCTAGCTACCACTTCCAGGAAAATGTCGCATATCCCTTTAGGCTTCAAAATGTTATCCTCTACTATTTAGGTAATATTTAAAGAGAATATTGTACTTTTGAATACTTAATATAAGAACCGTAGCATATTCTAAGAATCTCTTTCACTTTTAATAATACTATTTCTATTTAATTAACTATTAACGAACTGTGAGTAATCACAATATGTCGAAATTATACTTGAACATCCGCAGGCAGGATTAAGAAAATTGTTTTCCTTAAAGCTGCAGTGAGTATACAAATAATAAAATAATAGGGAAGCTGCTGGAGCCTTCAAAGGTAGAAAATACGACAACTATCTTATGTTGGTTGAATGTTGCTTTTGTTACAGACATTAATTAAAATGTTTATTTGCTGTGATATATGCGAAGTTGTGTTACAAGTGAAAATATTGAAGAGCAGCCATGCCCGAAGTGTGTTGTTATGAGAAAATCGTTAAGGCATTTAAAGATCACAAGTGTGCATTAAACAAAATAACACTAAAAGAATCATAAAGAAAATATTTGCAATTTAAAACATTTTTAATGGGTTTTGCACATTTAAATAATTTCCACTGCACACTACAATGGCACATAAAACTGGGGAAGACAGTACAGCGACTAAACAGATAAATTTTCCATATTGAATAATCAGTCGGGAATGCGGCCACTTAGCTTTTTGGAATAATGTTGTCTCCTAAATGAATTCTGCTCATGCCAGATTGTGCAGCTTCATTAATGCAAAATGAAGTAAATTAGTTACAGTAGTTTACGTAATATTCTATATACGTAAATTATTCTACAGACAAATAACAAATTAGTTATAAAATGATGTGCAGTCACTAATTATAGAACAATGTCCAGTTATACTCAAAGCCGCTACTCAAATTATTATCTCTTTGTCTATTATTTTGAATCTTAATATAATTTTTTCAGCTCTACTTGAATAATATTTAGTTTGTTTCAAATTTTTACTGCATTTTTAATATATATTTAAGAAAGTATTGTATGTGTGTCATTATATACTGAATTGTTTAATGGGATCACCAAATTAAAATAAAAAAATTTTTTATATAGCATTTTTAGTTGTAAAAATAAGATTGTCTTTCAATATAATATATCACAAATTTAATATATAATTTTAAAAGATCTTCGAATTTATAGAATCTACTATAAGTGGTTTCTCAAAACGTTTCTAAAATATCCCTTTACCCTCCAATTCTTCCTTGAATTCGTGGATACTACATATATGGTGGTTTTAAAAATATTCGACTTCTATGGCTATTATCCACCTCTTTATTTAATGTGAATTGTCTTCTATGAAAGAATTTTTTGTAGTGTGAAAAGTGCCAAAAGCCAGAATATCCTATCTTATAAATAGGATATTAATTACTAGAATTCGTACTTTGATTCACTGATTTTAGCGAAAATTTTGTGAATTGTGAAGCATTGTCTGTAAGGAAACATACCCTTTTATAAGCTGAATATTTTTAAACCAATTTTTATAACCAAATACTTAATAGATTAAAATAATAATGCGAGTTTATTCCTTTCCATCTCAAAAAGTTAATTACCTGATTAGTTCATCAACAATCGGGCATTGTTGGCTCAGAGAATTCTTTGCCGCAGAAATAATTTCACCGCTATTAAGCATTTTGTTTTGGGTTAGTATACTGACAGCTGATCAATCCATAGTCTTATCCATAGTGATACAACGAAAAGCAAAATTTATTTTATTCTTTTCAAAATGTCGATAAACTATGCTTTTATCAAATTTTGTAAATTATTGTGATCGAATATCAGAGACGAAGTACAGTCCTTCAAAATTAGAGCTTCAAAAATTTTAGACGTGTTTTTGATGCGAAGTGGAAAACATGAAAGGAACTGTCATAATACATTTTCGCGATTTGGAGTTATATCTAAATCTACTGTTTTTAGTAAGTGGCATGTTGCTTAATATGTGTGAACTCTTAATCTGACTTATCTCTCCCAATCTTCAACATTTATTTTAAAATTTAATTAATTTTTAATATCGCTATGCTTGTAGGAAATGCAACGAGCCGGACACAAATGAAACTATGGAGCACCTGCTGTGTAACTGCACGACTCTCTCGAGAACTCGACAAAAATATTTGAGGGCTGTCAGTTTTTCCGGACTGGTTCATATACCTGGAGTTTCTGTTAAAATCCTAATTAAATTCGCTAATAAAACGCACATCCTAAGTGATGCACACAATCGCTAAAATAAGACTCTAATTTGGTATCGCAGTGGACCTTAATGGTCTAAGCGTGGCCTTTTTGGTCTGTCAGCATAACCTAATAGGTATCTAATCTCGCTACCGGTTTATTTTCCCCTAATTCCCTACTTTTAACATATAGAAGAAATTGACTTTTAGGGATGGGAAGTATTTTACCGAATAGTATACATTTATTAACTAATTTTCTTTATTGTTTATATTTGTTCGAGTTAACTAACTTGAAGAAATTCGCCATTCGTTAGTAATATTATTTATTTTATTTTTATATATAATCTTCTTGCATCATTATTTATAATTTTTCTCTTAGTTTATCATTAAATAACGTTAAATCATTTTTAAAATGTCGTATTATATAAGGTATCGCACATTATATAAGCACAATATTTTGAAAAATGTTATATGCGCAACCAAACATATTTCGCTTCACTGCGTGCGCATCAGTCAATACTTCCGTTTCCGTTGCCAATGGTATCACTGTGAGATTTACAATTTAATGAAAGCTGCACAGTTTATACAAAATTCAAATGGGTTTGACAGCAAAAAGTTATCATTCGTTTGGCCATTGTGTGAATATTGTGAACTGCGAGGCCTAAGCGTTTTAAGCATTTTAATTAGTGTGCGATGTGCGTTATTTGTAGTACGTAACGCCGATATTAATTTTATGTGCCATACATTGTCAGGCACTAGAATTGAGACCTGTCAAGACCGTAGAATTAAATAAACCCAAAAATAACAAATAAAATGAAATGAATTTTGAAAAAGAACACAAGCACTGCTCTGGACAGGGCCATTGTCTCATTATTATAAACTAATACATTAGCAGCAAATCTACCATTTCTTAATTACACAGCTACCAATAAAAAGAAATATATGTACGAGTATATGTATAATGTATAAAAATTTTTTTATTCATTTTATATGAGTTTGTATAAAATTCGTAATTTGTATCTCAAAAACAAAAAACAAATAAAATGTTGCCTAAAAAGTACGTACATGAAGGAGCAACCAACCGAAACGTTGACTGATGGCAACTCAGGTGTGACAAATAATTACACGAATGACGTGTTTAAAGCAAAAAGGAAGAAGTTTATTATTTATACTCATATAATAAAATAACAAAACAAAAAACAGATAAAAAATAAAAAAAAACCACATATATATACTTAAATTACTTAAATTATACGTAAATACCATATACTTTGACGCATATAGCACACATACCATATATGCGATTTTATTCCATTTAGTTTGAATGAAATAAACTTTTATTGCAATAATTTATTCCAACTAACAAAATCTAAATGCCTAATGAAGCGTTTTAATTGATTAAAAGCCATTTTGCTAAAATTAATTCGTCCTTCATTGTAATATTTATGAAAAAACCTATATTCAAAATACGTTTGTTATTAAAAACATTTCGCATAAATATCATACATAAGCTTTAAAACAAATATGTATACATTTTGTCTAAAAAGTATAAGGTATTTCCAATTTCTACGACATGTGCCTGAGATAACCAAAGGAATATTTTCCACTATTGATACTGCAGAGTCCGTCTTCAACGTCAATTTTTAGCATTATCTATTATTCAAAGGCTACAAGTTGCTTAAAGTCAGACTTTCCGAAGGCTCTTCAAAGTACCATGGTACATCTGCACGAATGACATGCTAAGAGACCTTAGAATAGATCCGACCAAAAAATATATAAGGGACAGAGCTCTGATGCTATAAGCGAAAACCGACAGGTTGCCGTATTTAGCACTATCTAATCTCAGAGTAATCACTAACCGCACGGGGCGGTACGCAGATCTTAGATCAATCATTGAATAACTACGAAGACTATCAGGAATACTCGAATTAGTCAGTGAGATGGGCGGGACTCTGTAGAATCCTCCCAGCTATCATAGAGTAAAAGTGCCCAGATGCACTAACTCGGAAAAGGCTTAACATAACATAATATAATCGGATTTTTCAGTGATATAAGTTGTCTAAAAATTCATATTGTGGAACTATTAATACTAATACTGAGAAAGAAACCTAAAGAAATCCTTTAATGTTAATTTTCAGCATCGTCTAATAAATTTATTCTTTCCATTGGACTAATGAGTGTCTCACTAGTTGTCTACCGAAATTACAATACCGACGACAGGAAAATAACAAAACATAAAATGGGAATGATGTCAAGAAAGGTCAAAAACCTTTAAATAGTTGTAATCAAAAAAAAAAAAAAAAACCATTGACACTGCAGTTAGCGTCTTTACTATCAATATTTTGGTGTCGTCTACTAAATAGATTACTGGATTATAGAGTGGCTTACGAATTGTACTCAATTTTCTGATGTTGAGGATTAGAAATAAAAACAAACATAAAAATTCGAATTAAGAAAAATAAAAGTTCCTTTAAAGAAAAAAGAGCCCCAGATTAAAAATCATTTTAAGTATCAATTTGATTCGTTGAATTTCAAATGTCGAACATTTTGTCAGCAAAACATTAAAACATTATCTAGATTAATATCTGTCTTGCACTTGACCATAGGACAGTATGGGAATAGGCTCGGTCTACCCTGTAGAATCCCTTGCAACGCGTGTCTACCGGCTCCCGAAGAAAGGACACCAGAAAAACTGTTGTGTCTATGTCCAGGCTTGATCAGAACTAGGCTTAAGTTTTTGGGGGCCCCTTTTATTAGCACATTCAGCGATATCTCCAGCCAGAATAGCCAGACTCTCGGCTTATAAATGCTTCTGACGAAGAAAAATGTCTTGCCTTCTTCTAACTAATATTACGAGGATTTGTGGATTCAAAACGGCTTTCTTAGCTAATTGAGCACTATTCAATCCTTCCTCCCCTTCAACTAACTAAAACATTATAATCTTTATTGTTTCTAAAAAAAGTAATATTCAATTCTTTTCTCTTAAAGCTCTTTAATAGATTTAGATTGATAAAGGGAGTGTTACTTCGGAAATTGAAGAAAAATCATTAGATATGAACTATAGGTATGATATATCGAAAATTACTATAATAATATAGTTTATATATTATTAACATAGTCACCATACTGTGCTTTTCTTGATTTTTACTCATTTCTATAGATTTAAAATTGTAGTTCTCATATATAAAAAGTGAGCGGTACCTAAATCAAGTTATTAAATGTATACCAAACATTATCCCAAAAGACTGTGTGTAAGACAATGACATTCATACTTTCGGATATTTACTCTACTATATTTTCACGTTTTCGGGTTATCAAACATCAAATTCTTTGAAGTTGCAATAATAATGTATCTGCCTTAGTTCAGAGGATTCGATCATAAAAATATTACTTAGTTTATTACTTTGATTTATACTTATAATAGGAAGACTGCTCGCAACTGTCTTTTAATGACTAATATTATTCAAATGCAGCAAAAAAAAAAAATTTTAGATGTATGTTAGTTCAAGAATTTAACGATTTTATATTTCACTTTCAGGTAACATAACATACAAAAACAATTTTGTGTCAATCTGAACAGGTTACCCTTAAATTAAAGTATAAACTAATGTAACCGAGCAAATTACCCCCATTCGAAGTTTGAAATTCACCCCTCAAAGTGGAATCATGCGACATTTCGGTACACGAAATAATATTATTCCTTTTTTTCCTGCGTTTATTCCATTTATTGGAAAAAGTAATTACACTTTTTTATGCTTTCCATTTCTGAAGAACATCTGACAGATTGTTTCCTGCATAAGTATTACTAATTAATTGTATCTGCTCTGTCATCGACATTATAAATAAAATAAAATTGTATACTAACAAGTCTTTAGTACGTTACTTTAGATACAAAATATATTTAATTTTATATATTTATTGATTTTAAATATATAAAATGAAGGATCTATTCCAAACCTTTTAGAAAGTTTAATCATTTTAGAAACTAATAAATCTTATCATTTAAAATAATTATTAAAATTATCATATTAATGCTTTTTTTTTTCTTTGCAGGTGAGTGAAAACAAAACATATCTTAAATAATGGAATATCTGGCTATAATGGAATATCTATCTAAGGCAACACTAATATGTAAGATGTACTTCAATTGACTAATTTCATTTAGTTCCAATTCCTGACTCCTAAATGGAGCATAGACCCTTATTTATATTTAGTTATTAATAACATATTGATAAAATTAAAAATTGATAAAATTTTTGGATTAAAAAAAGTTCTAATTGATTTTCATAGACTTTTACTAGCCAGTGACCTGTTAGTACTGGTATGAATCTTGCTGCATCTACCTTAGCTCCGTCCTTAGTTTTCCTTCCTCGATAAATCGTAACTTGTCCATATTAGAGTGCATTTCTTGCAACTCAGTGCATACACAAATAATTAGGAGCCTTCACTTTAGAATTTGTGGTGGTAATAATTTTTTGCATTTAGCTATATATTTCTATCTCCTTTTTACACTGACGCTGTACAGTTTTTTCTATTATTAATTCATTTAAGTATGCTGTCTGTCATCAAGCTTTCGGATTACATGGTTGGGCCATCTTCTACATGGTGCTTTGAGAAAACGAATGACAGTGTTGTAGTTGCAATTTCCTTAAATTTAGCATTGTAGCAAATTCTAAAGTGAAAACTCTGAAATACAGAGAGATCACGTATTTTACAAGTATTTTCCGATCAAATATTGTAAGTTATACATTTCCCTTGCAAACATAGGTTAGAAATGGACTAGTTGTATGAATCTTAAAACTAATGTTCATTTTAGGAATTTCAACATCAAAGAGATAGGTGTTACTTACTTACTGTAGTCCTCTTGTCCTCGTAGAGCCTAGGGCTTTATAGATAGATATTATCTTAAAAATGAATAAAGATCATATACTTGGCAAACGTATATGCAAAATTGTATATTATAAATTTCATGCTAAGGTCGTTTAAATAGTTTTATATTAAATTATTATTACTGAGGCTTTTAGAGAGTATTCTTTTAGTTAATTAATTAATTAAAAAAGTCTAGTTGAACCCTCTCTTTATGAAATCATATGCCATTTGTTATATCCACAGTAATCAAGATATTTATTATCTATATTATTATCTATATTATTCTGTAGTATATATGATATACTTCAGTTCACTGATAATATCGGTAAAGTAGAAGGTATATTATAATATATTTTATAGCTGTTTTTATAGTGTTCAAGAATAAAATATCCGTTTTATTGGTAATAAATAAAAATTTTTTTTTGTTTCTTAGACGAGAAAAAAACTTTTAAATAGTATAAACAATAATTTTAAATATTATAATTATTTACAAACGTAATTTTTTTTCATTTATTTAACAAATGTCAATGAAAGTGATATTATAATGTTTTTAAAGTATTTAATATCCACATCCTTTAAAGCATGAATAGCTACTTCTCATATTGACATGGTTTTTGTTCTTATTTAAAAACTGTTAATAATGACTTCTTTACTAAATATCGTAAATAATTTATATTAGGAATAAACCTAACATATCGGCATTTACTATAAAGTGGCTCGATTTTAGCTTACCTCATTTTTAATGGTTTTCTGCGCATAAAATAAAAACGACTCGGTTTTAGTATCGACACAGTAAAAAGTCTATAAATTTTACTTTATTTTTATATGCCAGGTTTATATGCCCATTACTGAACGTACATATATGCAATCGTCAATATAGTTGAAATTCACTTTTCTTCACGATACACATAAACTTTTTGAATATTGAATAAACAAATTAAAATAATATTTAATACAATCAGAAACTTTTACTGAAAATATAACAAAAAAAAACTAATTTTTTATTAATTTTTTATTTTAATTTTATATAGCTTACATTATTGTAACACGTCAGTAGTCGTGACGAAAATCAGTGTGTATAGATACTTACTACCTCTGCAATTTCAGAATAATTGTTGTTTGACATGACAAGGAAAATACTTTGAAAATAATCGAAAATTCTAAATTGTAACTACAAATTCACATGAAATATTTATAAACTATAAACAGTTTAGTAGAAAGGTTAATTTAAATATAAATAAATAATAGCGTGCTGCTGGCAGATATATTTGAGGAATGGGTTCACATATTGCCATACAAACGCCAACTTTCATAGAAGTAGTGCAGGGGGTGCTTTCGTTATATGCATTTATATAGGCTTAGCTTATAGGTTTACTTGTCACTAAACTATGAATAAATAAATAATATTGAAAAATTTATACAAATTGATTGCCAAGATATACGGGTACAATGCAATGACATGAAATTGCGATTTGACATTAGCATTTAGTTTGATCAATAATTTTGATGGAAACGATTTAGAAAATTTATTATAATTATGTCATCAAAATTAATATAAAAATAAGTTTTCGTGCATTACTGAATACATAAACAATGTAGGGGTTGGAAATAAAATACTGCTTTATATTACCGAAAAAAAAAAAAAAAACTTTACCAAGTTTGATTGATTAAAAAGATAGTTGAAGCTATACAATAAAATATACGTAATAACAAAAATTGTTAAAAATAAAATATGAAATCGAGCTAAGTAAAAATTTAACTGGTACTATTTGTGGTAAACTAAGAGCTAACAGAAATTCTATTAAAATAATCACATTTTCATTAAGTTGTTAGGATTTTTCATCTCTTCAAGTCTCCAGTGGACCTTGACCTTATTAATAAAAACAAATTATTTGCAAATTCTAGAAAAGGATAAAATGATTTCTTTATCTCTTTATTCACAGAGTATTTTTAGATTATTGCCAATATTTTCATTTCATTAAATTTAAATGAACACTGCAACTTAATTTGTAAAAAATTCCACAAAGCTTTTAATTTAAAATAGATTTCTCAAAATGTATAGAAAGAGTCAATCAATGGTTTTCAATTTAAAAATAAAATAACAACAAGAATCTAAAAAAGTGAAACTAGGTAAAATGTGTTATAATATAGGAACGTCGGTATGTTTCCATCAAAACATACCGACTAAAGTCAACTAACCATAGTGGTTAACAAAGGTAGGCACTAGCCTTGTCTTCTCCTGCCCTTCCGAACCTTTGCGAAACATTGTTGATGAGCATGATACCACGATATTACTTCAAAAAAGTGTACCCAGACTGTGCCAATGCGGACGCATTTAGAAAAAAGTGTTAGATATTCTCTACTTAGAAGCTCTTACATATTAAATGGCACAAAATCAAGTAGCCACTCAAGCGTTAAGTATTTCTACGTAAAACTACTAAAGGCAAAGGCAAAGGTAGAGGTAGACACAGACGCAAACTCCGAGGTAAAAACTATAATACAAAAATACTATAAAGGAGCAGAGTGTACATATAAACCGCATCAACCGCACCAACTATACCAACAATAACAACAAAAATAGTTTGATAAACGTTGTGCATAGGAAGTTCGTTCCGAAATGCAGAACTGCAAAACTGCAAAAATGCAGCTAAAATCTAAAAAAGTTAAAAAGCCACGTAACCGACCAAGCAAACAACACCAACGCAACTAATCAACGATGAAGAGTAAAACTAAAAAGTGTAAGTGGAAACGGTTCCAGCACATGATGCACTTAAGGTAAATGGCATTTTCTTGACTAAAATGTTACTAATGCAGCCGAAATGCAGGCCAAATGCAGTATCAGCGGAACTGCATGTAATTGCATGATTTTACAGTCTCAAAATAAAAAAACCCAAAAAAAAAATTAAATTTTGACGTCACGTTGGCTTAGAAACAAGCGTTTTTAAGCAATCTTCAATTTGAAGTGGCTTTAACCCATTTGTGAAAGATAAAAATCCAATCTCTTTTCAATCTTAGTTATGCTTAGAAATATCAATTGTGCAACAGAGGAATATCAGTCAGGATGCGTTTTTTAAACTTATATACCGCACTGTATAAGAGTTACCAACTAAACAATTTTTACTTAAAAACTTTTTAAAAAAATGCGGATGTGGAAGTCAATTATAGCGGGGAATAAAAAAAGAATTAAATATGAGAATATTTAACGCAACGGTCATGCGAACAATGCGAACCCCAACACCTCAATGAAATTCCGAAGAATTTTGCAGGTTCCAATGAAGTTAAGTATGTAGGAAATAACTTTCCCTTTGGCAAGGAGCGAGACCTATCTAAAACCGCTGCTGATCTTTGGATCACATCACCTAGTGATAAATATGCAACTCCACGCCGAATGATGCCAAATGAATACCAATCTTTTCTACCGGGTAAATTTGGGAATTAACCATAACCACTGCTAACCTCTGTTGGTAAGGACAGTCGAAGCACCTGACACCTCTGGTCGGGTGTCACAAGTACTGTGTTACTTACTACCATGCACACTTCTTCGAAGTGTCGGCATAGCGTCGGGGTTTTAGCCGCCTTTTACGACAGACATGCCTAACCTCTAACCCCTAACCCGCAGTGGGATGGGTGTCCGTACAAACCACTTGGAAGATTTTAGGTACACAAAAATGCTTCCACTCATTATCAAATGCATGAGTTACAATCTCACCAAAACAGGTGAATATGGACTTAGAGCTACAATTTTTAGCCAAAGGTCGTTTATAGACATGGACCAAAGAGAGTAAGTTCTGATCATCACTCAACTTGATAGAAATAACCATTCACACACTTTAATGTAGCGATCAAAATACAACCAAAAATACTTTTGAATATAATTAAAATGAATACATCTCAAAGTAGTGATCGGAGTCATCACATAGCATAGGATCCATATCTATATCTGCTATAATAGCACTTCTAATAAGTTTGCATACTCATATTTGAATGTTAATTACCTAAGCTTCCCTTCAAATGAATAAATTTAAAATAACTTACTGTCGGTTTTGTTCATGAAAAAAAAAAATTTGTATCTTTGTCATAAAAACAATTGCCTAGTCAATCCAATTTTCCGCAACGAGGTTAGTTTTTTTCTTC
>NC_051847.1:153791765-153801860 GCF_002237135.1 Teleopsis dalmanni
CAATCATATTTATAAATAAAGTAAATCATTTATGGATATACTATCAAAATTTCGTGTCATTTAGTAAAAAATAAGCGAAACTATCTTTCGCTATTCAGTGTTTAATATTGAATACCGTTTAAAATATCATTCACAATTTCAATATCGTAAAAAATCTACGATATTAAGAAAATTCCAATGTTGTATAGAAGATAACCATTATCTTAAACGAGTTTTTATATTGTTCTAAATCAGAATAAAATTTAATTTTTGTGTGCTATACAATTATATATACAATTAGATGATTATTAAAATTATCTATATCTAAAAATGATCTATATATAGATAAGTTAAAGATAAATCGAGATATCGACAACTGCTTTAATCTACTCTTAATCGTATACTGTAAACATACTTATTAGTAAGGATACTTATAAAATGGGCTTTTTTTATAGATCCTTTTATTTACTTTTCTAAATTAGATGAGTGTTATCCTTCATAAGATATTTAACAAATCCTCTTATTTTTTATATGAACTGGTTTGTTAAAACAATAATGGAAATTTAAGTAAATTTTTTTATTTAAAATGATCATTTATTTTAATATAAATTTAAATTCTTGATATTTTTAACATTGGTCAATTAACTTTCGTTGAATAGAGAAAACGTTAAAGTGCTTTCCATTACATGGTAAAAATTTTATATATAATTTACCTTTGCATATAGAATTTTTCATCATTAGCATGATATGCTCTGCTATTCACGTAGTCGAGGGTGTCATTTTGGCATTTTTTTACCTTTTTTTTTGCTTTATGCTAGGAATTTCATTAGGTAAATTGGTTCCTACTGTAAATGTACTTTGCATTGCCTTTTATATATATTACTTTTTTTTTTCTCTCAATTTTTTTGATAAATGAATCAACAAAATGAAATTGAATTCCTTTTGTAACATATATATTTTCCTTTTTCCGCCATTTTTGTTACTTACTTTCTTTTTTAATTCCATTTTATTTGTAACAAAACTGCCATGACAATAATTTTGTTGCTAGTGTTTTTGCATTTTAAGGAATGCACAAGGAGGCAAATAAAACAAGGACTAAAAGGACATACATGTGTGTTTATTTAAGTACAAAAATGCTGACACAAAATCTTAATCAAAGTTATTAGAATGAAGCTTCACTCTCAGGAGCTTAGACTCTTCAGGACTTTGTCAGTCACAAGTTTTTTTATTTAAATTTTAAAGTATTAAAATAATCGATATTTCTGAGAAAAAAGGGGAACACAATTCCAATATTTATTTAAAAATGTTAGTAATATATTAAGAATTGCAGTACTAATTAACTAAGTAGACGTAATAAATGTAGAGCAATATGATTATTTATTAACTAAATTAATTAAACAAATTAATAAAATTAAATTAATTTCAAATATGGTTTTACTACTATAAAGGCAAAGAAATAATGGAACAATTAATTGCACATCTATACGATGGGCTTGGGTGTTAATAATGGAAAACGTGAGCTAAAAACAAACTATAATGGAAGTTAACGGAACTATTCCACTTATTTATTGAAACAAATATTAATATATTAATCTATATAGAAACACAATCAACCTACTTGTGGAAGGAGTGTTTAATTATATTTAAGACACACTATTTCTTTGAAATTAATCCAACGTAATCAATGATATTAACAGATAGAGAACTCTATTATATTGAGAGTTCTTATAAAACTTATAAATATACCACGAAAGTCTTTTCAGTTTATTGGTTTAAAGAGCTTTAATAAGCTTTATTAATTAAATTACAATTAACTATAAATACTTTAACCCTAAAATGCCCTCAAGACCCAATCACGTTTCATAGCAGTTATTTACAAATGAACTATGCCTACTGTAACACTAAGACATCCTTTAACTTCCACTGTATTTAACATCAACACTTGTGCATTAATATAGGTATTATATATGTACTTATGATATATAGAAGTATAATATATAAACCATCTAAATTATTATTCTGTATTTGTGTATCAACTACTTAAATTACCTTCAACCGCTTCATTTATGATTTACAAAAGTTAGTTTTAAGCTGGTTAAGCTAATTTTGAAACTATTTAATAACTGCGATGTGATTTTTAAACTTAGATTAGTAACTTAATAAATCGTGTATATTTCAAGGCGATCTTTTATAAATCTCAAAAAAATCTCATCGTTTCTGAGGATTTTGTGTTGCAATCCAACTTAACTTGATATCAACTATTTTTTTAAAACGTTTTGAACCATCTTTCTGAAAGTGTATTATATAACTATATCTCCAGTGCTTTTGTTAAGTTCTTCCTATCATAATTTTGCGTTTGATTACTCATACGCTATGTTGTTGCCTACATCCTTTAAAATTGGTTACATATAAGAAAAACATACAAAATATAACTAAAAAACAAAAACTAGATATGTAGATGTGACGTAGTTCTATAAACTCGATTACAAGCATAGACCTAATAGATTCGTAGCAATACGAGATTAGAGCCTTTAAGAGCACTTAATAAAGATACTTAAATTGTATATGTCATTTGAGAAATTTTACGAGGTAATTTATTTCAACACTATGGATGATATTGAATCATTTAATATTGGCAGATCTAAAGATTTTTATTCGAGTTTTCGACAGATTCAGGCAAAGGTTATAGTTTCTATAAGTTTTCCATGATGATCAGATTATAAAATTTCTTACAATGGTTATTGCTAGGGATGTTTACTTACAATGTCCGGTTTAGACACATAATAAAATCTGCGGAGTTATTTTCCTTACCGACTTGGTCGAGCTGTCATCCTACAGAATTAGGGACTTAGTCAAGTTCATAGAACTGTCAGATTGGTTTACCTTTACTTATCGGGGAAGTCGTTGCCTTTCGGCTTTAGCCGTATGCTGACTTTTTAATCTATGTATGACTCAACGCTGTCACTTCAACCAAAGCTAATCTATATTAGTTAATCTACATTAGCTATACAAATATATACCTACTTACAGTTGTACGATTAAGGCTCCATTTAAATCTTTATAAAGTGTCCTAAATAACTTCCACGGAAGTTTTGATATCCTTTTTGTCACCTGCAAACTTTCTTAACTGATTACTTCTGAAATTAATGTTAGAAAGAGAGAAAGAGTATTTATAATAATTTTGTTTACTTCTTTGGAGTTGAGCCGCAATTTGTTGGGTTTTTTTGGTTTCGTATAAGAAATTATGACCAAAATAAATAATTACGTTATCCTTCAACTGTGCTGAGCAAAACGAAATTTACAAGCGAAGTAAAAAATTATACGTGAAAGCAGTCGGAGGCTTCCGAGCGTACAAAAGTCGAGTGGAAGGCAGTGAAATGAAATTAATGTCGCACTTTTGGTATTTTGTCATTTTCTGGGTGCTTTGTCTCAATTAAGCAACTGTTGGACGCCCTACGAATTTATTTATATGAAAGTCTATTTTTGTGAAATTTCAGATATTTTTCATGTTCATATGACAGATATTTGAGTTGCAAATGACTGCATTTGTGCTAAATATTATGGCTTAATGTTCTAATTTTCTTCTAAATTAATATTTCATGATTTTTATCGATTCGACTATATTCTGTGTGTTTTTGAACTGCATTGTAATTTATTGCTCACTACATTTCATATTATTTTCTCATTTTTATTTTACTTTAATTGGCCAATTTTGTAGCTACACTTGTGGGTTTTCAAATGAGTTTTCATAATTAAATTGTTCATTGTTTTTAGTGCTTTTGGAGAGTTTTTTTTTGTTTTACAAAAACTACAAAATCCACTTAATCAATTTGTTGAAAAATAAAAGAAACTGCAAATGCACGAAAAATTAAAAGCTCAAAAGAACTCTCGAAAAACAAAGGCTGCAGCACTGGCAAAGGCAAATACACTGCAATTGCAGTTGTGAAAATGTGGAAAAGTGAAAAAGTGCAGCATTGTAAATTTTACATTAACACTCGTAAATTTCTTCCACTTAATTTATGCAAAGAAGAACCTTAGTTCTTGTTTTCCGTAAGAAATCTCGATTTGCTCGTTTCTTTTAATAGTACCACGCCAACACAAATACTATTCAAAATAAAAACAAAAAAAGAGACGTCCATTCTGGTACCAAGAACTACCCAAAAGAACACCGCAACCGAACTTCAGTAATGACCATTGTGGCATGCATAGCACAAAAGTTAAATAGTACAGTACAAATGGAAAGCACATTATAGTATTTGTTGTATCTGCAGTTCTACCAACGAATTTCTTCCTTCTGTCTATTTTGAACTTCATTTTCCTGTATTCACAATATTTGTTTAGCCCTGCACTGCTCCCTTTCTTGCGCACAGCAAGGAAACTATCTGTGGTCATCTTTATTTCTCTGTGGAAATTTGCCATGTGTTGTTAAATTTTTAATGAAATTTTACTACCACACATGGTTGCATATATTGTAGTAATTCTCCTAACAGGTACACTGTGCTCCTATTGTGTATGTAAAATAATTGCAGGTTTTCTATACCAATTTAAGGCACCACTTTAGGCTTCTTTTACTAGCCACTAGTGGTGGAACTTAACTGTACGGAAGGAGGACCTTTAATAGTTGGAGCATGGAGCAATGTTGGGTTGCCACCAGTGTTGTTGTGCGTTGTTGTCTACTTGGCATATTTTTACGTTAAATTTTAATACATGCCCAATTTCGTTGTGTCTAGTAGGGTTCCACTACCACTTTTAACTATTATTTTGTAAATTGTTAATGGTAGTTTTAGTACAAAGCACTTTTACGACTAGCATAGTTAATTTAAATGTAGTACATTTTTTTCCTATTGCTCACAGGTTGTTTTCATTTTTTGTTTGCTCCGTTTTTTTTGCTCCTTTTTTTTTTGTTTTTATTCCTTTTTTTTTTTTTGCTCCGCTTTTTTTTGTTTTTGGTTCAAAAATAACACACTTTTTTCGTTTAAGTTTTGGTGGCTTTAAGTGCTGCCATTGCAATTATTTTATTGCACCTCTCTGAGTAGTTAAAATACATAAAATGTTGGCATATAATTTAACTACAAAATTCTATATCTTTGTATTTGCTCGTATGTGAAAATGTTTTATGACTACCAAAGTGTGCATAAAATTGCCCTGCCATTTAAAAAGTTTTTCCGAAATATACTATTTTCGGGTGTTTTCCTTGGTAGAAAGGAGCTAACATAATGTTTTGAGGAAAATATTTAGCCGAAATTGCTCTTTAAAGTAGTAAATAAGAAAAATATAAAACACAAATAATATTGCAATTTAAAAATTTTAAATTATAATAAATAGTAGAGTTTTATTTCCGCAACTGTTATGGATTCGATAATTTTCCTGACTAGCAAAACATAAAAATACACACATTTATAATAATGTTTATATGAAAGATCACGTAATTGCCATTGAATCGTAACAATTGAAATGTATTGAGAAAGTACGATAAACTAGTGAAAATTAATGTTTTAAAATTTACCAATTCTTTACTTAACTTAAAAATTTGAAATGACTCATCAATAGAACTAAGATGTATTAAACAAATATATTTATACAGAATTTACCAATTTTTCGCTATACTTAACAACATAATCTACTAACTTTAATTTAATAGGCACGAGTTCTAAGTCTAGCACTGATGAATACTTGGCAATAGTCGAAACAGCGTTGTATGGTCAACCAAATTTTAATAAATCAACTAAAATTTTTTTTCTTGTCTTTTCATTTCTATTCGAACCCTTCTAAGTATTAAACAGTTTTTTTTCGTCATAAGACGTGTCACTTTCGGCAAGAAAAAATTAACATTAAATAATCTATATTTATTTGAAAGAAAAATACCTCCATGAAGTTACTTACTTAGCAATATAAATGATTCCGTACGAGACTGACTACATATAATTCGTTTTATTTGAGGGGACTCACAAAAGCTTGCTTAGTTGGCTAAAAGAAAATTAATAAAAAGAATTTTAATTTCATAACTTAAAAAGATTTTCATTCCTTTTCATTTGATTGACACAATGTCCTTTCATTTTCATACAATTTTGAAGCCAGTAGATATACCTCCTAAAACAGTTTCCAACATCGTATTCTTTTAGGTTTACAACTTTGTGATTAACTCTTAATTCTTGTCGAAGACCATTCTTCTTAAATGTTATTTTATTTTTGGCAACTAGAATATAGTGTTGGGTAAATTTCTTCAAAACCCTTCAAGCGCTAAGAAGTTGTTCGTTTTTATAGTATTGTGAATAAGCATGTTATCGTAATACAGAGAGGATCCATTTCATTCCGCTATTATCGGGTTTTCCAATAAATTTTTAAAAAATTATGGCAGCAAATTTCTGCATTCCTTTTAGCAGTTACCGTCTATCTAGTGTTTAGAGAAATAACATCTACATCTTTTCGTCTATTGAAGTAAATTAATATCGTGACTTTGCTGGTTTCCGTTGACTGATTTTAACGGAAGGTGTTACCTTCTGAATTCTAAACCATCGATTGTTGCTATGTTTCCTACTTGTTGAATAAGCTTTAATATCTATTAAAAGTTTTTTGAAAATTTTGGATCATTCATTTTAAATTTCTGAAGAAAATACGACTCTATTTGAGCTACAATTAAAATTTAAGTATTTTATCTGCATTCAAAAGAGTTTCATAAAGTTCCGCTTTGCAACAAGTGTTAATGCAACCGGTTGTTTTTATTACAAAATCTTGAATACATATTAATTGATTAATGATACTATAATGCATAATATGTAATGTTATTATAAACATATTCGCTTTAGATACTTAAAGCAATGCACTTGCACTCATAAAGAATTCGTATCTGAACATGAAATTAATGAATATTTTATTCTGAAGCTCAGGAGTGTAAAAAGTGTATCAAATTGATTATATGGAAAAAAATGTAATCATATATAATTTTTAGTCAGACTTGGCGTAAAAGCATTATTTGATATAAATATGAATATAGTTCTTTATTGTTGGAGTCACATCGCCAAATTCTATATCAAGTTAGTATATAAAAAAATAATGTAATCGTGATTACGCCTATTGGTCCATTGTATTACATTGTAGTGTAACATACTACAGTTATAGCAAAAAATATCTTCTATCGGATCCATTAGCATTCTGTTTGAATAAGTTGTAGAAATAAATTAATCATGTTAGAGAATAAAAATATTTGTTTCTTATATTATATATTAAATTAACATATTAATTGTTACTTAACTAAGTTAATTTAGGCTATATAATTATAAAAAACTTTCATCTGAGTTTCTTTTAAAAAACTCTTCATGGTACTTGTTATCACTCGATCATTATTTTAACTTACATTTATGTAAACCTTTTTATAGATAACAAAATAAACTTTTTAGTTATTTTCGAAAATAGTGAAAAATATTTTAATGTACATTTCTACTAAGTAAACAATTTTTTTTAAATTTTTTTTAGAATAGAATAACATTTTTATTAACTTTATTTGAAATACTTTCGTCACTTTAGATCGGTCACTCCTTTTTAAGGTGCCTAAATTATCTGACAATGAATGTTTTCTTATAACAGTTTTCTCTATATTTATCTAGTTTTACTAAAAATAATGTTAGGCAAATAAAAGATTACTAATATCAGTTATTATGACATGAAGACATAATATGAACTAATGTTTTTATTTATCTATATAATTAATAAATTAATGTATAAATATTACAATACTTAAAGTGATTTCGATTTCAATCTAAAGTAATATGTAAAATTTTATCTCTTCTTACAGCGCAGTTTATTTGATTGAATCTACATGGTAAGTTTTTCTTGAAGCAATTAAACATTAATTAAATCATTTTCAAAAACTGCATGCCAAACCCAAAAATTGTTTTGGTTACTCCACCCACTTTATTTCAAAATAAGCAGTAAAGCGCCGTTTATGCATAGATAATTCCGAATGCTCTCTCATATGAAGCACATAATTATCTGAAAATATAAATCTCAGTTTTTACTAATATTAAAAGTATAACAAATGTTCGGTAATAACGACTATTATAAAAAAATATTTTTAATCCTAACCAAATTTTAATTGCCATTATATTAAATAAAAACGAATAACTTTTAATGAAAGGGATATACGGTTTTCCATTATGCATGTGATGTGCCATAAAAAGAAATTTGGAACTATATACTCTATAGGTTTCTGATGTAATTACTAAGATATATATACACTGAGAAGTATACTGAGAAAATATATTTATTTTCTAGATTGTGTTTCAATTAAAGTAGGTTTTATACTGCTTTTTTTAGCGCAACAGGGCTTAGAGACCTACTCTAAATCCAGAAGAGGGCACAATAGACCCGACGGTTGCAGGGCCACATCCCATAACAATAATATTAATGTGTTTCAATTCAATTCAATTGATCTCAAGCATATGAAACGACGTAGAGCTATAGAAATCAATAAATTCCCAATTTATTTTTTATGAAATAAATTATAATATATGAAAATTATTATTCTACATACATATATTTTATTTCCATATCCAAATTTCTAGTCAAGTATTCAAAATTTTCACAATTAACTTTTTTAAAAAGTTAATCTAATGAACTAAACATACTAATAAATTATGTACCTCTGCTAAATTATTAAAGCTGCTGAAAAATTATAATAACCAAAATAATGAATAAAAAAAGAACTAAATTAAATTAGAAAAAACTTCATAGCTTCGTTGAACTGCATGGATAATGTGTAATATGAATAAAAATAGTTGAAAAAGTTACTTTGAGCAGAAACTTAAACTGATCCCTCATAGCTTCTAATCCGGTTTCGTGTGAACATAAACTAGTCTTGGACAGATTTTTTTCTTAGTTCTTACATCGTAGCATGGCCAATACTAACAATGAGACTTGTGTGCAAAAATGTGCCACGAAATTAGTTCAATTTTTATTCAAGTTTTGTTTGATAATCACAATTTTCATGGCTTGTTTAATTTTTTATTCGGTTTAAATAATCGCTGGATGCTTCTTAGTCACATGAAAAAAACTGAGAAAAAAATATAAAAATAAATAAAAAAATATAAAAAAATTGAAAAACACAAATTAATAAAAAAATTTTCTAAAATGATTTAAACTGAATCAGTCCTATTAAATAAAGTATATTTTATATACTATAGATAAGTACATAAGTATTATTATTATAAGTAAGACATTATCTGACGCTGCATATGAAGTAGTACGCAAGTTGGATATTATAGTAAATTGTATTGTGTTGGCGTTAAATTAATTGGATCAGTTAAAAATTAATTTTGTAATTATTGCATAAAATTTATAACATCGAAAATTATATCTCTTAATTAATATCAAAATAACAACACTGAATTTAATTTTCAAAAATTCATTGTGACTATTAATTGACTATTAGTAGAGCGCATATAGGATGTGTATTAAATATTAGTAAGAGTATTAGTATTAGTTCTAAGTACACAGTAATAGGAATTTAATACAATATTTATTAATTTTACTTACTGAGTTGGTCTTTACAGATGCAAGTTCTCCTGAAACGTATATCATAAGCATCTCATTTTTTAACAAAAAATAACTGGGGTCTAACATTAAGCCCAGCGCATAAATTTAAAGGTCCATTTCTGAGGTTTCGCTGCATACATAAATTCACTACATAATAACAATTGTAGCCAACCAGTGGGCTACAACCAGTAGATGTTCTCTAATAGAGAGCAGTGTTTTACCTTGTATCACCATTTTCTCTCCTCTATTGCATAAATATAGTTGAACAAGGGTCAGCGTCTGTAGATTCAGCTGTCCTGAGGTTGGCTTCATAAAACAAGTGTCCTGTTGTTGTTATTAAAACTTAATATTAGCGGATTGACTGTATTTCTATATTTAAACTTTTTATATGAAGTTACACTTTCTAACCTAGTGCCGTGACCCAATGAAAAGCAAAGATGTAAGATAGATCGCGCTCCTTACCTAGGAAATTTGTTGTTTCTTTATTGAACAGATATGTGCCATTGCATAAAAAAATAGTATTTAAATATTTAAAAATTGTTTATAAGATCTGGTTTAAATGTTTAATAAATGCGTAATAAATT
This sequence comes from Teleopsis dalmanni, assembly GCF_002237135.1. Classification (NCBI taxonomy): domain Eukaryota; kingdom Metazoa; phylum Arthropoda; class Insecta; order Diptera; family Diopsidae; genus Teleopsis; species Teleopsis dalmanni. The sequence goes on from NC_051847.1 coordinate 153,801,860, forward strand.
T
>NC_051847.1:153801960-153859753 GCF_002237135.1 Teleopsis dalmanni
TTACAATAAAATATTAAATTTAAAAAGTTTAAACTGAAATGGCTTGTTTAGTTGAGAATAAGTTCTTATTAGCATAAACTTACTTAAAAATAATTGTTATTGCTAAACTTAATACAAAAATGTAGTAGCAAACTTGTAAAATGATAACCTTTGACATTAACACATCTATTTTATGAAGATATTTTTGTTGAAGGAGTTTGCTTAGGTAAAATCAGCTCCAAACGGAACCCATTTTAATGGAGAAAAATAATATCAAAAATAGCCAAGTCATGCACTCCGAAATTGTAATTTATTTTCATTGGACCAACACGACTTAGAACTTAAGTTTTATTTAAAAGCGATAAGGGATTTAAAATGCGGATGCATTTAACGAACAAGAAATAATATTCACAGAAAAAAATCCAAGAAAACTGAAAAGTATCAGTGAAAAGATGTATATGTCCCTAAACAAAAACTACAAAAACTGCAAAAAAAAAGCTTTAAAGAATGTGGAAAAAGAAAATTTTTACAATAAAAAGCCAAAGACAACGACAAACTTTCTTTAAGATTTCCACAGTCTCCGTGCAAGTCGCAATAGGAAAATGCACATAACTTTAGCAAAAAATTTACTTTTATGTTGGGAAAAACATTGTAAGAAATCAAAGGCAAAATAATAACAAAAAATAAAAAAACTATTTAAAAAGTGAAAAAAAATTAGAACAAAATATAGGTGTGCAGTACTTGAGCACAGAGGATACTCACTGTTGAGTTTTAAATCACAAATAAAAAAGGCAGAACCTTAAAAATTGGTTAAACTGCACAAATGCTCGTAAGTTAGAATCATGAAAAGTTACAGACTGAATAACTTTTCCCCACAACAATAGCAACAATGGACTGAGTATCTTCAGCTGAAAAAATTGCAGCAAACAATTTTCAATTTCAACGGCACACGATATTTTCATTTGATCTTGCATTCAACATGGAGTTTTTAGATACTGCGATACTTAGTGAAGAAAAAAACTAACCTCGTTGCGGAAAATTGGATTGACTAGGCAATTGTGTTTATGACAAAGATACAAATTTTTTTTTTCATGAACAAAACCGACAGTAACTTATTTTAAATTTATTTATTTGAAGGGAAGCTTAGGTAATTAGCATTCAAATATGCAAACTTATTAGAAGTGCTATTATAGCAGATATAGATATGGATCCTATACTATGCTATAATGACTCCGATCACTATTTTGAGATGTATTCCTTTTAATTACATTCAAAAGTATTTTTTGTTGTATTTTGATCGCTGCATTAACGTGTGTGAATGGTTATTTCTATCAAGTTGACTGATGATCAGAACTTACTCTCTTTGGTCCATGTCTATAAACGACCTTTGGCTAAAAATTTTAGCTCTAAGTCCATATTCACCTGTTTTGGTGAGATTGTAACTCATGCATTTGATAACGAGTGGAAGCATTTTTGTGTACCTAAAATCTTCCAAGTGATCTGTCGTAAAAGGCGGCTAAAACCCCGACGCTATGCCGATACTTCCAAGAAGTGTGCATGGTAGTAAGTAACACAGTACTTGTGACACCCGACCGGAGGGGTCAGGCGCCCACAGCTTCGACTGTCCTTACCAACAGAGGGTAGCAGTGGCTATGGTTAATTCCAAAATTTACCCGGTAGAAAAGATTGGTATTCATTTGTCATCATTCGGCGTGGAGTTGTATATTTATCACTAGGTGATGTGATCCAAAGATCAGCAGCGGTTTTAGATGGGACTCGCTCCTTGCCAAAGAGAAAGTTATGTCCTGCATACTTAACTTTATTAGAACTTGTCAAATTCTTTGGAATTTCATTGAGGTGTTGGGGTTCGCATTGTTCGCATGACCGTTGCGTTAAATACTCTCATATTTAATTATATTTTCATTCCCCATTATAATGGACTTCCACATCCGCATTTTTTTAAAAAGTTTTTAAGTAAGAATTGTTTAGTTGGTAACTCTTATACAGTGCGGTATATAAGTTCAAAAAACACATCCTGACTGATATTCCTCTGTTGCACAATTGATATTTCTAAGCATAACTAAGATTGAAAAGAGATTGGATTTTTATCTTTCACAAATGTGTTAAAGCCACTTCAAATTGAAGATTGCTTAAAAACGCTTGTTTCTAAGCCAACGTGACGTCAAAATTTCATTTTTTTTTTTTGGGTTTTTTTATTTTGAGACTGTAAAATCATGCAATTACATGCAGTTCCGCTGATACTGCATTTGGCCTGCATTTCGGCTGCATTAGTAACATTTTAGTCAAGAAAATGCCATTTACCTTAAGTGCATCATGTGCAGGAACCGTTTCCACTTACACTTTTTAGTTTTACTCTTCATCGTTGATTAGTTGCGTTGGTGTTGTTTGCTTGGTCGGTTACGTGGCTTTTTAACTTTTTTAGATTTCAGCTGCATTTTTGCAGTTTTGCAGTTCTGCATTTCGGAACGAACTTCCTATGCACAACGTTTATCAAACTATTTTTGTTGTTATTGTTGGTATAGTTGGTGCGGTTGATGCGGTTTATATGTACACTCTGCTCCTTTATAGTATTTTTGTATTATAGTTTTTACCTCCGAGTTTGCGTCTGTGTCTACCTCTACTTTTGCCTTTACCAGTAGTTTTACGTAGAAATACTTAACGCTTGAGTGGCTACTTGATTTTGTGCCATTTAATATGTAAGAGCTTCTAAGTAGAGAATATCTAACACTTTTTTCTAAATGCGTCCGCATTGGCACAGTCTGGGTACACTTTTTTGAAGTAATATCGTGGTATCATGCTCATCAACAATGTTTCGCAAAGGTTCGGAAGGGCAGGAGAAGACAAGGCTAGTGCCTACCTTTGTTAACCACTATAGTTAGTTGACTTTAGTCGGTATGTTTTGATGGAAACATACCGATGTTCCTATATTATAACACATTTTACCTAGTTTCACTTTTTTAGATTCTTGTTGTTATTTTATTTTTAAATTGAAAACCATTGATTGACTCTTTCTATACATTTTGAGGAATCTATTTTAAATTAAAAGCTTTGTGGAATTTTTTACAAATTAAGTTGCAGTGTTCATTTAAATTTAATGAAATGAAAATATTGGCAATAATCTAAAAATACTCTGTGAATAAAGAGATAAAGAAATCATTTTATCCTTTTCTAGAATTTGCAAATAATTTGTTTTTATTAATAAGGTCAAGGTCCACTGGAGACTTGAAGAGATGAAAAATCCTAACAACTTAATGAAAATGTGATTATTTTAATAGAATTTCTGGTAGCTCTTAGTTAACCACAAATAGTACCAGTTAAATTTTTACTTAGCTCGATTTCATATTTTATTTTTAACAATTTTTGTTATTACGTATATTTTATTGTATAGCTTCAACTATCTTTTTAATCAATCAAACTTGGTACAGTTTTTTTGTTTGGTTATATAAAGTAGTATTTTATTTCCAACCCCTACATTGTTTATGTATTCAGTAATGCACGAAAACTTATTTTTATATTAATTTTGATGACATAATTATAATAAATTTTCTAAATCGTTTCCATCAAAATTATTGATCAAACTAAATGCTAATGTCAAATCGCAATTTCATGTCATTGCATTGTACCCGTATATCTTGGCAATCAATTTGTATAAATTTTTCAATATTATTTATTTATTCATAGTTTAGTGACAAGTAAACCTATAAGCTAAGCCTATATAAATACATATAACGAAAGCACCCCCTGCACTAACATACTTCTATGGAAGTTGGCGTTTGTATGGCAATATGTGAACCCATTCCTCAAATATATCTGCCAGCAGCACGCTATTATTTATTTATATTTAAATTAACCTTTCTACTAAACTGTTTATAGTTTATAAATATTTCATGTGAATTTGTAGTTACAATTTAGAATTTTCGATTATTTTCAAAGTATTTTCCTTGTCATGTCAAACAACAATTATTCTGAAATTGCAGAGGTAGTAAGTATCTATACACACTGATTTTCGTCACGACTACTGACGTGTTACAATAATGTAAGCTATATAAAATTAAAATAAAAAATTAATAAAAATTGAGTTTTTTTTGTTATATTTTCAGTAAAAGTTTCTGATTGTATTAAATATTATTTTAATTTGTTTATTCAATATTCAAAAAAAGTTTATGTGTATCGTGAAGAAAAGTGAATTTCAACTATATTGACAACTGCATATATGTACGTTCAGTAATGGGGCATATAAACCTGGCATATAAAAATAAAGTAAAATTTATAGACTTTTTACTGTGTCGATACTAAAACCGAGTCGTTTTTATTTTATGCGCAGAAAACCATTAAAAATGAGGTAAGCTAAAATCGAGCCACTTTATAGTAAATGCCGATATGTTAGGTTTATTCCTAATATAAATTATTTACGATATTTAGTAAAGAAGTAATTATTAACAGTTTTTAAATAAGAACAAAAACCATGTCAATATGAGAAGTGGCTATTCATGCTTTAAAGGATGTGGATATTAAATACTTAAAAAACATTATAATATCACTTTCATTGACATTTGTTAAATAAATGAAAAAAAATTACGTTTGTAAATAATTATAATATTTAAAATTATTATTTATGCTATTTAAAAATTTTTTTCTCGTCTAAGAAACAAAAAAAAATTTTTATTTATTACCAATAACACGGATATTTTACTCTTGAACACATAGGTTCTGTCTTTTATGATTGTATTTCATTGAGCCATAAAATATATTATAATATACCCTCTACTTTACCGATATTATCAGTGAACTGAAGTATATCATATATACTACAGAATAATATAGATAATAATATAGATAATAAATATCTTGATTACTGTGGATATAACAAATGGCATATGATTTCATAAAGAGAGGGTTCAACTAGACTTTTTTAATTAATTAATTAACTAAAAGAATACTCTCTAAAAGCCTCAGTAATAATAATTTAATATAAAACTATTTAAACGACCTTAGCATGAAATTTATATATACAATTTTGCATATACGTTTGCCAAGTATATGATCTTTATTCATTTTTAAGATAATATCTATCTATAAATCCCTAGGCTCTACGAGGACAAGAGGACTACAGTAAGTAAGTAACACCTATCTCTTTGATGTTGAAATTCCTAAAATGAACATTAGTTTTAAGATTCATACAACTAGTCCATTTCTAACCTATGTTTGCAAGGGAAATGTATAACTTACAATATATGATCGGAAAATACTTGTAAAATACGTGATCTCTCTGTATTTCAGAGTTTTCACTTTAGAATTTGGTACAATACTAAATTTAAGGAAATATGCAACAACAACGCTGTCATTCGTTTTCTCAAAGCACCATGTAGAAGATGGCCCAACCATGTAATCCGAAAGCTTGATGACAGACAGCATATTTAAATGAATTATTAATAGAAAAAACTGTACAGCGTCAGTGTAAAAAGAAGATTGAAATATATAGCTAAATGCAAAAAAATTATTACCACCACTAATTCTAAAGTGAAGGCTCCTAATTATTTGTGTCTGCACTGAGTTGCAAGAAAAGCACTCTAATATGGACAAGTTACAATTTATCGAGAAAGGAAAACTTACTAGACGGAGCTAAGGTAGATGCAGCAAGATTCATACTAGTACTAACAGGTCACTAGCTAGTAAAAGTCTATGAAATAATGAACTTGGCAGACTTCCTAAACGTTTACATTCAAAAAATAATTTCCTTTATTAACTGCAAAGGTTGGTTTTAAAACTAAGATCTTCATAATTGGATTTGTGGGAACAAAACAAGACATATATGGTGCTTGGCACAGAAGATGAAACTCTACCGCCATTGATATAAATTAGCTCTATATGCTGGAGAGACGGCATGAAGAAAGCTTTTCCACAGAAATATGAGGATGAGTATCGAGTTTTTAAAACGTTACAGTAAATAGGTGTGTAGAACTATACTGTTAACAAGAATTAAATAGCATTAAAATTAAATTTTACATTAATTTACAAAAATGTCGAATTTAACCCTGCAATAATAAGTACTCATATTATAAAAGCTTGTCTTGTCCATAGATATAGAAATATTTAAACTCAACAAAAAAGATTATTGTAATTGTACGACAAGAAATCTATTTCAAAATAGAAAAGGAAAAAAATATTGAAGAAAATTCTTTAACGCAAAAATTTTATCAATTTTCAATTTTATCAACGTGTCATCAATAACCAAATATAAATAAGGATCTATGCTCCATTTAGGAGTCAAGAGTAGGAACTAAATGAAATTAGTCAATTGAAGTCCTTAAAAAGTTTCAGTAATGGAGATGATTTTATATACGGCTAATGTAACACGTATAGGTACCTATATCGATATAAGTAACCAATATATACAACTCATATTGACATTATATATATATAGTATACATGCATACTGAAATAAATGAAAGTGCCAAACAAAAGTTCTAGCTCTAGGCTTACATATCTTATTATTTAAAATCTTACATATTACTGATTAGATTAATATTCCATTATAGCTAGATATTCCATTATCTAAGATATATTTTGTTTTCACTCACCTGTAAAGAAAAAAAAAACCATTACTATGATAATTTTAATAATTATTTTAAATGATAATATTTATTAGTTTCTAAAATGATTAAACTTTCTAAAATGTTTGGAATAGACCCTTCATTTTATATATTTAAAATCAATAACTTCACATACATTATGACATAGATCTTCGCTTAAAATATTTTGTATCTAAAGTAATGTACTAAAAACTTGTTAGTATACAATTTTATTTTATTAAAAATGTCGATGACAGAGCAGATTCAATCCATTAGTAATACTTATGCAGGAAACAATCTGTCAGGTGTTCTTCAGAAATGGAAAGCATAAAAAAGTGTAATTACTTTTTCCAATAAATGGAATAAACGCAGGAAAAAAAGGAATAATATTATTTCGTGTACCGAAATGTCGCATGATTCCACTTTCAGGGGTGAATTTCAAACTTCGAATGGGGGTAATTTGCTCGGTTACATTAGTTCATACTTTAATTTAAGGGTAACCTGTTCAGATTGACACAAAATGTTTTTGTATGTTATGTTACCTGAAAGTGAAATATAAAATCGTTAAATTCTTGAACTAACATACATCTAAAAATTTTTTTTTACTGCATTTGAATAATATGAGTCATTAAAAGACAGTTGCGAGCAGTCTTCCTATTATAATTATAAATCAAAGTAATAAACTAAGTAATTTTTTTATGATCGAATCCTCTGAACTAAGGCAGATATATTATTATTGCAACTCCAAAGAATTTGATGTTTGATAACCCGAGAACGTGAAGATGTAGTAGACTCAATATCCGAAAGTATGAATGTTATTGTCACACACAGTCTTTTGGGACAATTTTTGGTATACATTTAAAAACTTAATTTAGGTACCGCTCTCTTTTTATATATGAGAACTACAATTTTAAATCTATAGAAATGAGTAAAAATCAAGAAAAGCACAGTATGCTGACTATGTTAATAATATATAAACTATATTATTATAGTAATTTTCGATATATCATACCTATAGTTCATATCTAATGATTTTTCTTCAATTTCCGAAGTAACACTCCCTTTATCAATCTAAATCTATTAAAGAGCTTTAAGAGAAAAGAATTGAATATTACTTATTTTAGAAACAATAAAGATTATAATGTTTTAGTTAGTTGAAGGGGAGGAAGGATTGAATAGTGCTCAATTAGCTAAGAAAGCCGTTTTGAATCCACAAATCCTCGTAATATTAGTTAGAAGAAGGCAAGACATTTTTCTTCGTCAGAAGCATTTATAAGCCGAGAGTCTGGCTATTCTGGCTGGAGATATCGCTGAGTGTGTTAATAAAAGGGGCCCCCAAAAACTTAAGCCTAGTTCTGATCAAGCCTGGACATAGATACAACAGTTTTTCTGGTGTCCTTTCTTCGGGAGCCGGTAGACACGCGTTGCAAGGGATTCTACAGGGTAGACCGAGCCTATTCCCATACTGTCCTATGGTCAAGTGCAAGACAAATATTAATCTAGATAATGTTTTAATGTTTTGCTGACAAAATGTTTGAAATTTGAAATTTAACTAATCAAATTGATACTTAAAATGATTTTTAATCTGGGGCTCTTTTTTTCTTTAAAGAAACTTTTATTTTTCTTAATTAATTAATTTATGTTTATTTTTCTTAATTCGAATTTTTATATTTGACGGTGAAGACGCTAACAACTATTTAAAGGTTTTTGACCTTTCTTGACATCATTCCCATTTTATGTTTTGTTATTTTCCTGTCGTCGGTATTGTAATTTCGGTAGACAACTAGTGAGACACTCATTAGTCCAATGGAAAGAATAAATTTATTAGGCGATGCTGAAAATTAACATTAAAGGATTTCTTTAGGTTTCTTTCTCAGTATCAGTATTAATGGTTCCACAATATGAATTTTTAAACAACTTATATCACTGAAAAATCCGATTATGTTATGTTAAGCCTTTTCCGAGTTAGTGCATCTGGGCACTTTTACTCTATGATAGCTGAGAGGATTCTGCAGAGTCCCGCCCATCTCACTGATTAATTTGAGTATTCCTGATAGCTTTCGTGATTATTCAATGATTGATCTAAGATCTGCGTACCGCCCCGTGCGGTTAGTGATTACTCTGAGATTAGATAGTGCTAAATACGGCAACCTGTCGGTTTTCGCTTATAGCATCAGAGCTCTGTCCCTTATATATTTTTTGGTCGGATCTATTCTAAGGTCTCTTAGCATGTCATTCGTGCAGATGTACCATGGTACTTTGAAGAGCCTTCGGAAAGTCTGACTTTAAGCAACTTGTAGCCTTTGAATAATAGATAATGCTAAAAATTGACGTTGAAGACGGACTCTGCAGTATCAATAGTGGAAAATATTCCTTTGGTTATCTCAGGCACATGTCGTAGAAATTGGAAATACCTTATACTTTTTAGACAAAATGTATACATATTTGTTTTAAAGCTTATATATGATATTTATGCGAAATGTTTTTAATAACAAACGTATTTTGAATATAGGTTTTTTCATAAATATTACAATGAAGGACGAATTAATTTTAGCAAAATGGCTTTTAATCAATTAAAACGCTTCATTAGGCATTTAGATTTTGTTAGTTGGAATAAATTATTGCAATAAAAGTTTATTTCATTCAAACTAAATGGAATAAAATCGCATATATGGTATGTGTGCTATATGCGTCAAAGTATATGGTATTTACGTATAATTTAAGTAATTTAAGTATATATATGTGGTTTTTTTTTATTTTTTATCTCTTTTTTTTTGTTATTTTATTATATGAGTATAAATAATAAACTTCTTCCTTTTTGCTTTAAACACGTCATTCGTGTAATTATTTGTCACACCTGAGTTGCCATCAGTCAACGTTTCGGTTGGTTGCTCCTTCATGTACGTACTTTTTAGGCAACATTTTATTTAATTTTTTTTTTGTTTTTGAGATACAAATTACGAATTTTATACAAACTCATATAATATGAAAATTTTTTTTAATGCTTTATACATATACTCGTATATATATTTATTTTTATTGGTAGCTGTGTAATTAAGAAATGGTAGATTTACTGCTAATGTATTAGTTTATAATAATGAGACAATGGCCCTGTCCAGAGCAGTGCCTGTGTTCTTTTTCAAAATTCATTTCATTTTATTTGTTATTTTTGGGTTTATTTAATTCTACGGTCTTGACAGGTCTCAATTCTAGTGCCTGACAATGTATGGCACATAAAATTAATATCGGCGTTACGTACTACAAATAACGCACATCGCACACTAATTAAAATGCTTAAAACGCTTATGCCTCGCAGTTCACAATATTCACACAATGGCCAAACGAATGATAACTTTTTGCTGTCAAACCCATTTGAATTTTGTATAAACTGTGCAGCTTTCATTAAATTGTAAATCTCACAGTGATACCATTGGCAACGGAAACGGAAGTATTGACTGATGCGCACGCAGTGAAGCGAAATATGTTTGGTTGCGCATATAACATTTTTCAAAACATTGTGCTTATATAATGTGCGATACCTTATATAATACGACATTTTAAAAATTATTTAACGTTATTTAATGATAAACTAAGAGAAAAATTATAAATAATGATGCAAGAAGATTTTATTTAAAAATAAAATAAATAATATTACTAACGAATGGCGAATTTCTTCAAGTTTAGTTAACTCGAAAAAATATAAACAATAAAGAAAATTAGTAAATAAATGTATACTATTTGCTAAAATACTTCCCATCCCTAAAAGTCAATTTCTTCTATAAGTTAAAAGTAGAGAATCAGGAGAAAATAAGTCGGTAGTCCTATGCATACATCCAGGAAAGTAACATGGTCTACTTTTTTTGTATAATCGTATTACATTATCATAGCGAGATTAGGTACCTATTAGGTTATGCTGACAGACCAAAAAGGCCACGCTTAGACCATTAAGGTCCACTGCGATACCAGATTAGTTAGGATGCACGTTTTATTAGCGAATTTTATTAGGATTTTAACAGAAACCCCAGGTATGTGCTCCAGTCCGGAAAAACTGAGAGCCCTTAAGTATTTTTGTCGAGTTCTCGAGAGAGTCGGGCACTTACACAGCAGGTGCTCCATAGTTTCATTTGTGTCCGACTCGTTGCATTTCCTACAAGCATAGAGATTTTAAAAACTAATAAAGTTTTAAAATAAATGTTGAAGATTGGGAGATATAAATCAGATTAAGAGTTCACATATATTAAGCAACATGCCACTTACTAAAAACGGTAGATTTAGATATAACTCCAAATCGCGAAAATGTATTATGACTTTGAAACAGTTCCTTTCATATTTTCCACTTCAATTCAAAAACACGTCTAAAATGTTTGAAGCTCTAATTTTGAAGGGCTGAAATTCGTCTCGGATATTCAATCACAGTAAAACATAGTTTATAGACATTTTGAAAGGAATAAAATAAATTTTGCTTTTCGTTGTATCATTATGGATAAGACTATGGATTGATTAGCTGTCAGTATACTAACCCAAAACAAAATGCTTAATAGCGGTGAAATTATTTCTGCGGCAAAGAATTCTCTGAGCCAACAATGCCCGATTGTTGATGAACTAATCAGGTAATTAACTTTTTGAGATGGAAAGGAATAAACTCGCATTATTATTTTAATCTATTAAGTATTTGGTTATAAAAATTGGTTTAAAAATATTCAGCTTATAAAAGGGTATGTTTCCTTACAGACAATGCTTCACAATTCACAAAATTTTCGCTAAAATCAGTGAATCAAAGTACGAATTCTAGTGATTAATAATCTATTTATAAGATAGGATATTCTGGCTTTTGGCACTTTTCACACTACAAAAAATTCTTTCATAGAAGACAATTCACATTAAATAAAGAGGTGGATAATAGCCATAGAAGTCGAATATTTTTAAAACCACCATATATGTAGTATCCACGAATTCAAGGAAGAATTGGAGGGTAAAGGGATATTTTAGAAACGTTTTAAGAAACCACTTATAGTAGATTCTATAAATTCGAAGATCTTTTAAAATTATATATTAAATTTGTGATATATTATATTGAAAGACAATCTTATTTTTACAACTAAAAATGCTATATAAAAAATTTTTTTATTTTAATTTGGTGATCCCATTAAACAATTCAGTATATAATGACACACATACAATACTTTCTTAAATATATATTAAAAATGCAGTAAAAATTTGAAACAAACTAAATATTATTCAAGTAGAGCTGAAAAAATTATATTAAGATTCAAAATAATAGACAAAGAGATAATAATTTGAGTAGCGGCTTTGAGTATAACTGGACATTGTTCTATAATTAGTGACTGCACATCATTTTATAACTAATTTGTTATTTGTCTGTAGAATAATTTACGTATATAGAATATTACGTAAACTACTGTAACTAATTTATTTCATTTTGCATTAATGAAGCTGCACAATCTGGCATGAGCAGAATTCATTTAGGAGACAACATTATTCCAAAAAGCTAAGTGGCCGCATTCCCGACTGATTATTCAATATAGAAAATTTATCTGTTTAGTCGTTGTACTGTCTTCCCCAGTTTTATGCGCCATTGTAATGTGCAGTGGAAATTATTTAAATGTGCAAAACCCATTAAAAATGTTTTAAATTGCAAATATTTTCTTTATGATTCTTTTAGTGTTATTTTGTTTAATGCACACTTGTGATCTTTGAATGCCTTAACGATTTTCTCATAACAACACACTTCGGGCATGGCTGCGCTTCAATATTTTCACTTGTAACACAACTTCGCATATATCACAGCAAATAAACATTTTAATTAATGTCTGTAACAAAAGCAACATTCAACCAACATAAGATAGTTGTCGTATTTTCTACCTTTGAAGGCTCCAGCAGCTTCCCTATTATTTTATTATTTGTATACTCACTGCAGCTTTAAGGAAAACAATTTTCTTAATCCCGCCTGCGGATGTTCAAGTATAATTTCGACATATTGTGATTACTCACAGTTCGTTAATAGTTAATTAAATAGAAATAGTATTATTAAAAGTGAAAGAGATTCTTAGAATATGCTACGGTTCTTATATTAAGTATTCAAAAGTACAATATTCTCTTCAAATATTACCTAAATAATAGAGGATACCATTTTGAAGCCTAAAGGGATATGCGACATTTTCCTGGAAGTGGTAGCTAGGGTTACTAAATACAAGAGAATTATGAAATATTAATAACATTTCAATTAAATAATTTTGATTTAATTACATTTGTTTATTTATTTAAAATATATAATATTATTTAAGTGGTGATTTTAGCTGCAAATTCCAAAACCAGCAGAGCACTTTTGTTTTCCACATAAATAATAATTTAAATTAATGAAAATGAATTGAATCTGATGTGTCAACTATTACTGACATAAATATACTAATAAAAATTCCTTAAAAATAATTTAATTTATTAGAGTCTCTTAACTCAGAAAGGAAGTAAAAAATTACTACAAGAAGAAAATGCAGAGTTAAAAAACTTTTCAACATTAAGAAAACGTATTATTAAAGTTATATGAAGATATTTAGTTTCTAGTATAGAAATAATATTACCGATTATACATTACATTAGTTGGTATCAGTATTTTAGACTGATTAAAGAAAAGCGAAGAACTTAAGTAAAGTTTGAGGGCGGACCTGTGACTACAAGTAGACAGCTTGTGAGTCCGTTATAGCAACCTATTGATTTTGTTTTAAGACGTCTCTTTCTAATGATTTAATGCTTCTAGAGAGTGGCTGCAGTATATATATTCTTGATTCAGGAAAGGTAGTAGTGTTAGAGGTTGGTACGTTAAGGGAAAGGTCCAGGGCTATAGAAATGAAGAGACAACAGTTCATGGACAAAAAGTAGTTTTCTATTCACTTTATGCTGTTAATCGCATAAAAATGTAAAGCTTATTAAATTATTTTCTTTACTGCAAATAAACCGTTAGTTACTAACTCGCGAGTTACATTAGATCATATTAAGCTAAGTAAAATAACCAATGGTGTCTTTACGTGTAGTTACATTTATTTTTCAGCAATACATCGGCAGAGTCGCCGATTGAATAGAAAATGAGATCCGCAGAAATCTCTCCCAGAGCGCTGATAGTGCTAAAACCGGCACTTTTCAAACGAACCTCTCGCATCTGTAGATCGAATGCAACATCATATAGTGACTTCTTATGGATGCAATAAATTTCAACTTGGGGATTTTCGTCTATCCCGAGTAGACAAATATCTTTGTTGCTGTATTCGCTAAGTCAAACATAATCACTTAGGTCATAATGAATGTATGACTATCATAATTAAAGAAAGTTTGATACAAAAATCAATTCAACAATTTTAAAATAAGTTTTAGTAATTTTAATATGTTCAGTAGTTGTAAAACAATTCGTATTATAAAATAGCGAATCTCAAACCGAATATATGTTGCTTTGATAACAGTTCTATTTGTCATATGTTACTGAAATAGTGCTGTAAAGTCCGAACCCCAAAATGAAAAACAATTTATCGTGTTTTAAATATTTTATACTTAATTGTGTATATACGGGGGCAGTTTAATATTTTAAAAATATATTTTGAACAAAAGATATTTATTTTTGACGAAGAAGGTTTTTATTTCTCCACATAGTCTATTAGTTCTATAAATTTTGTCTTTTGTTTTTTAAATTTTTTTTTATTACTTCCAAATAATAGTTTTTCTCAGAGTCCTCAAAATAGGCATTTGTTTGAGAGGTGGCCTCAAAAAGGCCTTAAAATTAGCATTTGTTTCAGAGGTGACCTCTTAATTTGATCCAAAATCTTACTGCCTAGTCATTTCTTTAAAGTCTGGATAGCACTGTATGATTTTGTGACATGGCGATTCTATACATATGCTTCTACCATATGCATTGTCTTGATGGAAGATCGCTTGTTTACTCTCTAACTGAGATCGTTTTTGCTTCAAATCCAAGTCAAATCTGTTCAGCACTTCTAAATAATACTATGTATACCTATGTATATGAACGACTAATGTAAATTAATAATTAATCACAATAAATTCTTTGTCTTTAATATTAAATATAATATTAAATTTTAGTAAATACTTGGCAACAAAAACTTTGATTTAATATCTTTGATATTCATATTGAATATATTAATATATATAATATTAATATATTAATATATTAAATTTAATATATTAGTATTATATTTTAGTAAATATCTATTACTGTAATATGTTAATTCTTGTAATAATGAAATAATAGTTAGAAAATTAAATTACTCATTTTTGTAATTTATTTTTCCCAATGCCAGAGGATTATTTCAACATTAAAATTAATTTTGTTTAATAATGAATCTAATATCTATTTTTTATTTTAACCACAAAATTTAATTTTAATTTGATTTGCGTTTTAATGACTCAAAGTGCATTTATTAACAAATAAATTAAGCAGCAGCTTTGACAATTTTTGTATGAAAACATTAAACACAAATGCGCTACAAAAAATAATTACAAAATAATTAAAATCCGATATTTTTGCTGTCATTAGAAACGGAAATCATAAATTGCAAATAAAAACGTCAATTTAAAAAAAAATTAATCAGAACGTATCTCATGCAATTAATCTGACAAAATGAAAGAAAATCAGTTATTGTTTGCATTGAAACAATGCAGAATATTGAGGGAAAATTCAAATGCAAATGCAATGCAAATGCAAATGCAACGCAAACGTGAACGTGAATGTGAACGTCAGTCATTAACAAATGGAACTGATAACAAATACGAGTGCAGTGAGTAAAAATTTAAAAACTTGTTAATTTAATTAAAAATGCAATTAAAAGTGTTGCCATTTGCTAAAAATAATTTAAGACGACAAACTTTAAAGCACTTGAAATTAGCACCTGTGCGAATATCAGTTGAAAAAATTTGAAAAAACTAAAATTAACAAGAAAAAATGTATCTCAAAAAAAAATGAAAGGAACACAAAACTAAAAATTTATCATATTTCACGGCACACAATAACGTCAAACTACGCCAAACCACAAAAAAAAACTAAATTATACCAACAACATTCACATTTGCCGCCAACAAATTTTCGTTCACTAATTTGTTTATGCAACTTTATGGTCCATGACTGCATCCAATGTTAAGAGTCTCGTTTGGTTTGTTTAGTGGCAAAGTATCTGCAGTGACTGCAACTGCAACTGCAACTCAACTACAGTTAACTTGTCTGCACTGGAAGTTTCACAAAACACACATGGGCATGTATTTATCGGCCAATCTTAATTTCAACACATTGTAAAATCTCAGAGACTTAAGCGAGCGCCAACCAACAATGAGATAAGCCTCCCAACTCCATTGCCAACTACGCTCATTAAGCATAATTTTTGCACAAAGTGTAACTCGAAACGTTTCGGTTAAAACTGGTAATTTTGCAAGAAATCAAAGCAAACAATCTATGCAAATCTTGAACGAAAATGAGCACCTTTTTGAGCACCAATCCAATAAATTTCAAAGGCATTTGCATTGTTCGAATTGTCTTGAATTATTGGTTTATTGATTCTGAATCGTAACCGACTTTCTGTGCAATCGACAAAGATAAGGAATACTGAGTATGTTAGAAATTTTAAACTAAAATTAAATACTTAAAGTGGATTTTATAAGCTTTAAAACGTAAAACTATACAGTATACACTGTATATATACAGTAAATTAAGTTATTATAACTCGATGAATCTGTGTATTGCAATACTCTTAGATGAGAAATGTTAAGTTAGTTAATGATAAGTTAGTGATAAATGAAGAAGGAATCCAAATTATAATTATTGCTTATTTTAACAATTTTTTTCGACTTAATACCCTTTTGAACTTTATATCCGGAATAATATATGTCTTCCTCTATAGCCTCTAAATGTACAGCTGCAGATATTACGTCCTCTAGGGTCATGTCTCTTAGGGCGAAGCACCCTAAGCTGGCTGACCTCACTAATTACTGTGTGTGTGTGGACATGGCAACTACAAGTATCACCTCAAAAAGATAACTCTTGCTGAGGAAGACACTTGCAGACTATGTCTAGAAGAAAAGGAGACATTGGTGCATATATTGTGCCAATGTCCAGCAGTGGTAAGTGAGAGAAAGACTGTCTTGCGACACCATTGGGTTGAGGATAACTTGGTAGGCAACCTCAAGCTAAATGAGCTGCTTGCATTAACAAGAGATGTAATTATGCGAACGGAAGCCACTCCAGCCTTAACTCAATAACGACTTCCGAGAATAGAAGGACGTAAAAGGACCCAAGTAGTTCCATGGTCTACTTCGGCTAATCTTTCACTTCAGTGGGGTCACTTGTTGAACGGTGCGCTGTCCCAACGTCCTACCATAAGTAGGGCCATGTTATGCAGAGTGTCTCGGGAGAGAAAAAACAATATGACCGTCCAAAATTCGGTATGATTGCCGGCGTATTTGTACCCCGGCACTAAGGCAGAACAGTGTTGTGTAGTAATAAATTTCAGAATTTGTGCCTTTTAGGAGCAAATTACTTCAATTTCAGTAAATTTTGGAGAAAAAATGGCAGTAAGCAACATAGCCTATTTTATAAACTGCTAATAATTTAATTATTACACTTTTCGATTTTAAGGAACGACGTATAATTTTGTAAGTATTGTTAACAATTATTAAAAGTTAATATAATAATAAATTAACAGAACTACAGCCTCTATGAGTTATGCTGGTTATTTTTGGTGGCAAATTGAAAGTGAGCATATCTACATTTCCTTTTAAGTTTAGGCACTACCAAAAAGTACCAAATCATTGTAAAAATACGAAATTAGCAATACTTATGTGACACTCTGCATAACATGCATTTTTGACATAGCCCAAAAGAGAGGATTTTGCCGTGCCCGAGACACTCTGCATTAATTGGCCCTTAGAACTTTTAAAGAACTTCTTGACACATAAAAGCTCTTTCACATGCAATAAGTAACTTATGTCAATAAAAACGTTAGAATCCTTAAGTTGCTTAAATAACTAACCATGTAAGCAGTGACTTAAGTAACATAATTGATAATTCAATACTATTGACTTATAATATTGCTCTATTGAGTGTGTAACCACAAATAAACAACCTGAGGAAACTAACTACTTTTTTAACCACGCTTCTTAACCTGTCTAGCGTTTTTTTGTGTATATTATTTATAAAAGCTAGAGAATTAAGTTTTATGGTCGAAAATGAGTCACGCTTTCAAAAAAAAAAAAAATTAACTTACTGCATAATTTTTGCCAAGCCAGTTTTTGCTGACATAAAAAAGTCTTTCGGTTTCAGAAAAGCTAGAAAATTGAAATAATTTTTTTAATAAAATGTACTAGTTTGCACCTTTTATTAAAATGCATTGAACGGAGTTAAATGAAAAATTATACATATATTTTTACGCTTAGCAAAGAACAGACAAAATTAGTAATACTATTAAGTAAAAATATCAATAATATTTATTTTATATAAAAAAGTCAATGATAGCAAAATTGGTTTGTTGATTCAAATATTTTTCATTGTATTTCTACAATTATCTAAAAATAAAAAACAAAATTTTAATTACTGCTTACTCATGCCGGCCTACCCAATTTCAACCTAGATTAAAAATACGATAAAAAAATACATGTTTTATACATGTACATGTAACTCCAGTAAAATATAGTGTATAAATCCCAGTATTTCAACAAATGATCTAATATTACACATAACGAAGGACGTTGTATGAAGGGGAGTCCATAGTTTTTAGCATGATTTCTTATCAAAAGCGCTTAATAGTTAATAGTTTCTCCATGGGAGATAGCGAATTCTAACTTAAACCTTTACTGCTCTTTAAATTGGAAAATTCAAGGCAACTTCAAATGTAACTAAATAAATATGGACATACGGACATATCTGCATAACTTTAAGTCTAAACCACAAACTCGACGGTACTCTCATTAATTGGAGCAAACTGTATTGGTCAGAACACCCGAAACTGTGGACCTTGGCCCACGTGCTACAAGATTTACACCTCCGGTAGAGTTTTGCAAGTAATTCACCTAACATCATGAATACTTCAAACTGTATCGGTAGGTGCCTACTGGATTTTAGTTGTCGCTTACGACGGAAATTACTTACCTCGGTATATTCTAATCTCTACCCAGAAGTTTATATGAGAGGGGGAAGTGAGGGGGAAACCAGATCGTATAAACAATTTTTAAATATTTAAATACTATTTTTTTATACATTGGCACATATCTGTTCAATAAAGAAACAACAAATTTTCTAGGTAAGGAGCGAAATCTATCTTACATCTTTACTTTTCATTGGGTCACGGTACTAGGTTAGAAAGTGAAACAATATATAAAAAGTTTTTATATTATGAAATAAAAATATAGAAATACAGTCCATCCGCTAATATTAAGTTTTAGTAACAACAATATGATACTTGTTTTATGGAGCCAACCTCAGGACAGCTGAATCTACGGACGCTGACTCTTGTTTAACTCTATTTATGTAATAGAGGAGAGAAAATGGTGATACAAGATAAAACATTTGATTGTCTTCAATCTGGTAAGTGGCAATATGATCATTCTCACTGCTCTCTATAACATAATCTCTATAATCTCTAGAACATCTATGCGAAGCCCACTGGTTGGCTACAATTGTTATTATGTAGTAAATTTATGTGTGCAGCGAAACCTCAGACATGGACCTTTAAATTCATGCGCTGGGCTTAATGTTAGACCCCAGTTATTTTTTGTTATAAAATGAGATGCTTATGATATACATTTAAGGACGACTTGTATCTGTAAAGACCAACTCAGTAAGTAAAATTAATAACTATTGTATTAAAAGCCAATAGTCAAAATTAAAATATTTTTTGAAATCTTAAAAATAAATAAATAATCTGTTAACATCTCTTACTTATATTAAATGCACATCCTATATGCGCGCTACTGATAGTCAATTAATAGTCACAATGAATTTTTGAAAATTAAATTCAGTATTGTTTCATTGATATTAATTAAGAGATATAATTTTCGATGTTATAAATTTTATGCAATAATTACAAAATTAGTTTTTAACTGATATCCAATTAATTTAACGCCAACACAATACAATTTACTATAATATCCAACTTGGGTACTACTTCATATGCAGCGTCAGATAATGTTTTACTTATAATAATAATACTTATGTACTTATCTATAGTATATAAAATATACTTTATTTAATAGGAGTGATTCAGTGTAAATCATTTTAGAAAATTTTTTTATTAATTTGTGTTTTTCAATTTTTTATATTTTTTTTATTTATTTTTATATTTTTTTCTCAGTTTTTTTTATGTGACTAAGAAGCATCCAGCGATTATTTAAACCGAATAAAAAATTAAACAAGCCATGAAAATTGTGATTATCAAACAAAACTTGAATAAAAATTGAACTAATTTCGTGGCACATTTTTGCACACAAGTCTCATTGTTAGTATTGGCCATGCTACGATGTAAGAACTAAGAAAAAAATCTGTCCAAGACTAGTTTATGTTCACACGAAACCGGATTAGAAGCTATGAGGGATCAGTTTAAGTTTCTGCTCAAAGTAAGTTTTTCAACTATTTTTATTCATATTACACATTATCCATGCAGTTCAACGAAGCTATGAAGTTTTTTCTAATTTAATTTAGTTCTTTTTTTATTCATTATTTTGGTTATTATAATTTTTCAGCAGCTTTAATAATTTAGCAGAGGTACATAATTTATTAGTATGTTTAGTTCATTAGATTAACTTTTTGAAAAAGTTAATTGTGAAAATTTTGATTACTTGAATAGAAATTTGGATGTGGATATAAAATATATGTATGTAGAATAATTATTTTCATATATTATAATTTATTTCATAAAAAATAAATTGGGAATTTATTGATTTTTATACGTCTACATTGTTTCATATACTTGAGATCGGCTGCGCAGCGTACTTGATTCAATTGAAACACATTAATATTATTGTTAGGGGATGTGGTCCTACAACCGTCGGGTCTATTGTGCCCTCTTCTGGATTTAGAGTAGGTAAGCCCTGTTGCGCTAATAAAAAAACAGTATTGAACCTACTGTAATTGAAACACATTCGAGGAAATAAATTTTCAAACTACTCAGTATATGTATATCTTACTACTTACATCAGAAATTAAAAGAGTTTATAGTTCTAAGTTTCTCTTTTGGCCTATTACCCCATTAATGGAAAATTTTATATCCCATTGATTAAAAGTTATTATTTTTTATTTAAATTATGCGGTTTATTTAGAATACAAAATATTTTAATAGTCGTTATTACCGAACATTTGTTATACTTTTAATATTAGTAAAAACTGAGATTTATATTTTCAGATAATTATGTGCTTCATATGAGAGAGCATTCGGAATTATCTATGCATAAACGGCGCTTTACTGCTTATTTTGAAATAAAGTGGGTGGAGTAACCAAAACAATTTTTGGGTTTGGCATGCAGTTTTTGAAAATGATTTAATTAATGTTTAATTGCTTCAAGAAAAACTTACCATGTAGATTCAATCAAATAAACTGCGCTGTAAGAAGAGATAAAATTTTACATATTATTTTAGATTGAAATCGAAATCACTTTAAGTATTGTAATATTTATACATTAATTTATTAATTATATAGATAAATAAAAACATTAGTTCATATTATGTCTTCATGTCATAATAATTGATATTATATTAGTAATCTTGTATTTGTCCAACATTATTTTTAATAAAACTAGATAAATACTGAGAAAACTCTTATAAGAAAACATTCATTGTCAGATAATTTAGGCACCTTAAAAAGGAGTGACCGATCTAAAGTGACGAAAGTATTTCAAATAAAGTTAATAAAAATGTTATTCTATTCTAAAAAAAATTTTAAAAAAAATTGTTTACTTAGTAGAAATGTACATTAAAATATTTTCGAAAATAATTAAAAAGTTTATTTTGTTATCTATAAAAAGGTTTACATAAATGTAAGTTAAAATAATGATCGAGTGATAACAAGTACCATGAAGATTTTTTTAAAAGAAACTCAGATGAAAGTTTTTTATAATTATATAGCCTAAATTAACTTAGTTAAGTAACAATTAATATGTTAATTTAATATATAATATAAGAAACAAATATTTTTATTCTCTAACATGATTAATTTATTTCTACAACTTATTCAAACAGAATGCTAATGGATCCGATAGAAGATATTTTTTGCTATAACTGTAGTATGTTACACTACAATGTAATACAATGGAACAATGGACCTAATCACGATTATATTAATTTCTTCATATACTAACTTGATATAGAATTTGGCGATGTGACTCCAACAATAGAGAACTATATATATATTTATAGCAAATAATGCTTTTACGCCAAGTCTGACTAAAAATTACATATGATTACATGTTTTTCCATATAATCAATTTGATACAGTTTTTACGCTCCTGAGCTTCAAAATAAAATATTCATTAATTTCATGTTCAGATACGAATTCTTTATGAGTGCAAGTGCATTGCTTTAAGTATCTAAAGCGGATATGTTTATAATAACATTACATATTATGCATTATAGTATCATTAATCAATTAATATGTATTCAAGATTTTGTAATAAAAACAACCGGTTGCATTAACACTTGTTGCAAAGCGGAACCTTATGAAACTCTTTTGAATGCAGATAAAATACTTAAATTTTAATCGAAGCTCAAATAGATTCGTGTGTGGGTTTTGCACCAAATTTTCTTCAGAAATTTAAAATGGATGATCCAAAATTTTCAAAAAACTTTTAATGGATATTAAAGCTTATTCAACAAGTAGGAAATATAGCAACAATCGATGGTTTGGAATTCAGAAGGTAACACCTTCCGTTAAAATCAGTCAACGGAAACCAGCAAAGTCACGATATTAATTTACTTCAATAGACGAAAAGATGTAGATGTTATTTCTCTAAACACTAGATAGACGGTAACTGCTAAAAGGAATGCAGAAATTTGCTTGCCATAATTTTTTAAAAATTTGTTGGAAAACCCGATAAAAGCGGAACGAAATGGATCCTCTCTGCTTATTCACAATACTATAAAAACGAAGAACTTCTTAGCACTCTCAGGGTTTTGAAGAAATTTACCCAACACTATTTTAGTTGTTTCCAAAAATAAAATAACATTTAAGAAGAATGGTCTTCGACAAGAATGAAGAGTTAATCTCAAAGTTGTAAACCTAAAAGAATATGATGTTTGAAACTGTTTTAGGAGGTATATCTACTGTCTTCAAAATTGTATGAAAATGAAAGGACATTGTGTCAATCAAATGAAAAGGAATGAAAATCTTTTTAAGTTATGAAATTAAAATTCTTTTTATTAATTTTTGTTCAGCCAACTAAGTAAACTTTTGTGAGTCCCCTCAAATATAACGATTTATATGCAGTCAGTCTCGAACGGAGTTAATTTTTTCTTGCCGAAAGTGACGCGTCTTATGACGAAAAAAAACTGTTTAATACTTAGAAGGGTTCGAATAGAAATGAAAAGACAAGAAAAAAAATTGTAGTTGATTTATTAAATTTTGGTTGACCATACAACGCTGTTTCGACTATTGCCAAGTATTCATCAGTGCTAGACTTAGAACTCGTGCCTATTAAATTAAAGTTAGTAGATTATGTTGTTAAGTATAGCGAAAAATTGGTAAATTCTGTATAAATATATTTGTTTAATACATCTTAGTTCTATTGATGAGTCATTTCAAATTTTTAAGTTAAGTAAAGAATTGGTAAATTTTAAAACATTAATTTTCACTAGTTTATCGTACTTTCTCAATACATTTCAATTGTTTCGATTTAATGGCATTTACGTGATCTTTCATATAAACATTATTATAAATGTGTGTATTTTTATGTTTTGCTAGTCAGGAAAATTATCGAATCCATAACAGTTGCGGAAATAAAACTCTACTATTTATTATAATTTAAAATTTTTAAATTGCAATATTATTTGTGTTTTATATTTTTCTTATTTACTACTTTAAAGAGCAATTTCGGCTAAATATTTTCCTCAAAACATTATGTTAGCTCCTTTCTACCAAGGAAAACACCCGAAAATAGTATATTTCGGAAAAACTTTTTAAATGGCAGGGCAATTTTATGCACACTTTGGTAGTCATAAAACATTTTCACATACGAGCAAATACAAAGATATAGAATTTTGTAGTTAAATTATATGCCAACATTTTATGTATTTTAACTACTCAGAGAGGTGCAATAAAATAATTGCAATGGCAGCACTTAAAGCCACCAAAACTTAAACGAAAAAAGTGTGTTATTTTTGAACCAAAAACAAAAAAAAGCGGAGCAAAAAAAAAACGGAGTAAAAAAAACAAAAAAAGGAGCAAAAAAAACGGAGCAAAAAAAAATGAAAACAACCTGTGAGCAATACGAAAAAAATGTACTATATTTAAATTAACTATGCTAGTCGTAAAAGTGCTTTGTACTAAAACTACCATTAACAATTTACAAAATAATAGTTAAAAGTGGTAGTGGAACCCTACTAGACACAACGAAATTGGGCATGTATTAAAATTTAACGTAAAAATATGCCAAGTAGACAACAACGCACAACAACACTGGTGGCAACCCAACATTGCACCATGCTCCAACTATTAAAGGTCCTCCTTCCGTACAGTTAAGTTGCACCACTAGTGGCTAGTAAAAGAAGCCTAAAGTGGTGCCTTAAATTGGTATAGAAAACCTGCAATTATTTTACATACACAATAGGAGCACAGTGTACCTGATAGGAGAATTACTACAATATATACAACCATGTGTGGTAGTAAAATTTCATTAAAAATTTAACAACACATGGCAAATTTCCACAGAGAAATAAAGATGACCACAGATAGTTTCCTTGCTATGCGCAAGAAAGGGAGCAGTGCAGGGCTAAACAAATATTGTGAATACAGGAAAATGAAGTTCAAAATAGACAGAAGGAAGAAATTCGTAGGTAGAACTGCAGATACAACAAATACTATAATGTGCTTTCCATTTGTACTGTACTATTTAACTTTTGTGCTATGCATGCCACAGTGGTCATTACTGAAGTTCGGTTGCGGTGTTC
The DNA here is from genome assembly GCF_002237135.1 of Teleopsis dalmanni. Lineage (NCBI taxonomy): Eukaryota > Metazoa > Arthropoda > Insecta > Diptera > Diopsidae > Teleopsis > Teleopsis dalmanni. The sequence continues at coordinate 153,826,693 of NC_051847.1, forward strand.
TTTTGGGTAGTTCTTGGTACCAGAATGGACGTCTCTTTTTTGTTTTTATTTTGAATAGTATTTGTGTTGGCGTGGTACTATTAAAAGAAACGAGCAAATCGAGATTTCTTACGGAAAACAAGAACTAAGGTTCTTCTTTGCATAAATTAAGTGAAAGAAATTTACGAGTGTTAATGTAAAATTTACAATGCTGCACTTTTTCACTTTTCCACATTTCCACAACTGCAATTGCAGTGTATTTGCCTTTGCCAGTGCTGCAGCCTTTGTTTTTCGAGAGTTCTTTTGAGCTTTTAATTTTCCGTGCATTTGCAGTTTCTTTTATTTTTCAACAAATTGATTAAGTGGATTTTATAGTTTTTGTAAAACAAAAAAAAACTCTCCAAAAGCACTAAAAACAATGAACAATTTAATTATGAAAACTCATTTGAAAACCCACAAGTGTAGCTACAAAATTGGCCAATTAAAGTAAAATAAAAATGAGAAAATAATATTAAATGTAGTGAGCAATAAATTACAATGCAGTTCAAAAACACACAGAATATAGTCGAATCGATAAAAATCATGAAATATTAATTTAGAAGAAAATTAGAACATTAAGCCATAGTATTTAGCACAAATGCAGTCATTTGCAACTCAAGTATCTGTCATATGAACATGAAAAATATCTGAAATTTCACAAAAATAGACTTTCTTATAAATAAATTCGTAGGGCGTCCAACAGTTGCTTAATTGAGACAAAGCACCCAGAAAATGACAAAATACCAAAAGTGCGACATTAATTTCATTTCACTGCCTTCCACTCGACTTTTGTACGCTCGGAAGCCTCCGACTGCTTTCACGTATAATTTTTTACTTCGCTTGTAAATTTCGTTTTGCTCAGCACAGTTGAAGGATAACGTAATTATTTATTTTGGTCATAATTTCTTATACGAAACCAAAAAAACCCAACAAATTGCGGCTCAACTCCAAAGAAGTAAACAAAATTATTATAAATACTCTTTCTCTCTTTCTAACATTAATTTCAGAAGTAATCAGTTAAGAAAGTTTGCAGGTGACAAAAAGGATATCAAAACTTCCGTGGAAGTTATTTAGGACACTTTATAAAGATTTAAATGGAGCCTTAATCGTACAACTGTAAGTAGGTATATATTTGTATAGCTAATATAGATTAACTAATATAGATTAGGTTTGGTTGAAGTGGCAGCGTTGAGTTATACATAGATTAAAAAGTCAGTTTACGACTAAAGCCGAAAGGCAATGACTTCCCCGATAAGTAAAGGTAAACCAATCTAACAGTTCTATGAATTTGACTAAGTCCCTAATTTTACAGGATGACAGCTCGACCAAGTCGGTAAGGAAAATAACTCCGCAGATTTTATTATGTGTCTAAACCGGAGATTGTAAGTAAACATCCCAAGCAATAACCATTGTAAGAAATTTTATGATCTGATCATCATGGAAAAGCTGTAGTCTCTCCTTTGTTTCTGCCTGAATCTGTCGAAAACTCGAATAAAAATCTTTAGATCTGCCAATATTAAATGATTCAATATCATCCATAATGTTGAAATAAATTACCTCGTAAAATTCACAAATGACATATACAATTTAAGTATCTTTATTAAGTGCTCTTAAAGACTCTAATCTCGTATTGCTACGAATCTATTAGGTCTATGCTTGTAATCGAGTTTATAGAACTACGTCACATCTACATATCTAGTTTTTGTTTTTTAGTTATATTTTGTATGTTTTTCTTATATGTAACGAATTTTAAAGGATGTAGGCAACAACATAGCGTATGAGTAATCAAACGCAAAATTATGATAGGAAGAACTTAACAAAAGCACTGGAGATATAGTTATATTATAAACTTTCAGAAAGATGGTTCAAAACGTTTTAAAAAAATAGTTGATATCAAGTTAAGTTGGATTGCAACACAAAATCCTCAGAAACGGTGAGATTTTTTTGAGATTTATAAAAGATCGCCTTGAAATATACACGATTTATTAAGTTACTAATCTAAGTTTAAAAATCTCATCGCAGTTATTAAATAGTTTCAAAACTAGCTTAACCAGCTTAAAACTAACTTTTATAAATCATAAATGAAGCGGTTGAAGATAATTTAAGATACACAAATACAGAATAATAATTTAGATGGATTATATATTATACTTCTATGTATATATCATAAGTACATATATAATACCTATATTAATGCACAAGTGTTGATGTTAAATACAGTGGAAGTTAAAGGATGTCTTAGTGTTACAGTAGGCATAGTTCATTTGTAAATAACTGCTATGAAACGTGATTGGGTCCTGAGTGAATTTCAGGGTTAAAGTATTTATAGTTAATTGTAATTTAATTAATAAAGCTTATTAAAGCTCTTTAAACCAATAAACTAAAAAGACTTTCGTGGTATATTTATAAGTTTTGCGGAACTCTCAATATAATAGAGTTCTCTATCTGTTAATATCATTGATTACGTTGGATTAATTTCAAAGAAATAGTGTGTCTTAAATATTAATAAACACTCCTTCCACAAGTAGGTTGATTGTGTTTCTATATAGATTAACAAATTAATATTCGTTTTAATAAAAAAAGTGGAATAGTTCCGTTAACTTCCTTTATAGTTTGTTTTTAGCTCACATTTTTCCAATTACTTGTTCCATTATTTCTTTGCCTTTATAGTAGTAAAACGATATTTGAAATTAATTTAATTTTATTAATCTGTTTAATTAATTTAGTTAATAAATAATCATATTGCTCTACATTTATTATGTCTACAACTCAATATTCTTGCATTAACAAAAAACGTTTGCTATAAGTCCTTACTTAGTTAATTAGTACTGCAATTCTTAATATATTACTAACATTTTTAAATAAATATTGGAATTGTGTTCCCCTTTTTTCTCAGAAATATCGATTATTTTAATACTTTAAAATTTAAATAAAAAAACTTGTGACTGACAAAGTCCTGAAGAGTCTAAGCTCCTGAGAGTGAAGCTTCATTCTAATAACTTTGATTAAGATTTTGTGTCAGCATTTTTGTACTTAAATAAACACACATGTATGTCCTTTTTAGTCCTTGTTTTATTTGCCTCCTTGTGCATTCCTTAAAATGCAAAAACACTAGCAACAAAATTATTGTCATGGCAGTTTTGTTACAAATAAAATGGAATTAAAAAAGAAAGTAAGTAACAAAAATGGCGGAAAAAGGAAAATATATATGTTACAAAAGGAATTCAATTTCATTTTGTTGATTCATTTATCAAAAAAATTGAGAGAAAAAAAAAAGTAATATATATAAAAGGCAATGCAAAGTACATTTACAGTAGGAACCAATTTACCTAATGAAATTCCTAGCATAAAGCAAAAAAAAAAAGGTAAAAAAATGTCAAAATGACACCCTCGACTACGTGAATAGCAGAGCATATCATGCTAATGATGAAAAATTCTATATGCAAAGGTAAATTATATATAAAACTTTTACCATGTAATGGAAAGCACTTTAACGTTTTCTCTATTCAACGAAAGTTAATTGACCAATGTTAAAAATATCAAGAATTTAAATTTAAATTAAAATAAATGATCATTTTAAATAAAAAATTTAATTATTATAACAAACTAGTTCGTATAAAAAATAAGAGGATTTATTAAATATCTTATGAAGGATAACACTCATCTAATTTAGAAAAGTAAATAAAAGGATCTATAAATAAAGCCAATTTTATAAGTATCCTTACTTATAAGTATGTTTACAGTATACGATTAAGAGTAGATTAAAGCAGTTATCGATATCTCGATTTATCTTTTACTTATCTAAATATAGATCATTTTTAGATATAGATAATTTTAATAATCATCTAATTGTATATATAATTGTATAGCACACAAAAATTAAATTTTATTCTGATTTAGAACAATATAAAAACTCGTCTAAGATAATGGTTATTTTTCTGTACAACATTGGAATTTTCTTAATATCGTAGATTTTTTACGATATTGAAATTGAAAATGATATTTTAAACGGTATTCAATATTAAACACTGAATAGCGAAAGACAGTTTCGCATATTTTTTACTAAATGACATGAAATTTTCATAGTATATCCATAAATGATTTACTTTACTGATACATATGATTGTCACGACAAACTTCATTTTGATCCTTAGTTACCAAGAAGTCTTGGTTTTAAGACTAAGATCAGCAAATAGAAACTCACATATTTCTATTGGAGCAACAAAAAAAAGTATAGTATATATATATATATAAAATATAGTATAGTAAATATCATGTGGAAAGTAAAAATATAAACATACGGATCTGGGTTGCATTTCGTTTCCAAATTCTCTCATGGTTATTAAACAAAGATAGCTACATTCTTTGTAATATAACAAAAATGGAAGAGAAAACCCACTTGACCTCAAATAATGGCATATTGTAGTTCCACAGGACTAGTGTTGGTTTGTACAAAGATTAAAAGATATACGACCAAAGCTGAAAAAAGTAACGGCTTCCCTATTGGGTAAAGAAAAACCAACCTGACAGTTATATAAATTGGGCTAAGTCCCTTATATTGCAAGATAACATCTCGATTAGCTTGGAAGTAAAGGGACCCCGAAGATTTTTGATCTCCTATTAAAGATCTCCGCTAAAGATGGATACTGACACCGTTTTCTCCTCATCATTAGAGAAAGTTTCCAACATTCACGACAAAAGTCATTATAAGGTAGACCCAGTCTCATAGCATGCCTCCCAATTATGTAGTGGCCCGTCAGCACAGATACTGTTGTGCTGAGCAGGTTCCGCTTAAGTTGAAATAACTGATTATTATGTTTTTTGTCCAAGTTACACCAAGTCAACTCAGAGATCAGAGAGAGCAAAATTCATCAACATAGTATTGTTTGGCTATACTCAGATATTTTTTTTTAATTGCCAGTTTAACTGTAGCAATTAGAATGCGTATATTTAAAAACTAAATGTTAGGAAATAGAGCGCTGGTCTTGGTAAGCGTGCCCGCCCTACAGTTACCCGGGATGTCTGTATTTTCCGGAGCTCTTATGAGTTGGATCCTGACACGCCTAGCAAAGATATTGAGGGAAGCTTAGTAATTATATATATACATTATATATAATTATACATATTATTAATTATAATATGTATGATTATGTATAATATGTATAGAATGTATAATATTATAGAATTATACATTCTATATTATTAACTACTATATAGAACTCATACAAAAAAATATTTACAATATTTAAAAAAGTTAAATTCACTGTCTTAAAATTCATTTAATTAAAATTAATAAAATATGCAAACGAATTTTTTATCGATTTTGTTAACTTTAATTAAATAACAACATGCTTAAAAAAAATTATTTAATATCTAACAGTTAAATGCTCATTCAAGAGCACATAATTAAAAGATAATATTTATCAAACGTTCAGCATTTTTTAAGGTTAGTAAAACTTTTCCCATAAAAAGTATTATTAAAAATTAATCATTGCGGATAATTTTCTTCTAATTTAACTTGTAATTTCTTGCTGAAACAGCACTTTTATTTTATGGTATATCCTTAAGAACCGCAATTTTATTTTACTTAACCAACTCAACTAGCGTTCAATTCACGTATGCTTAAGTCGCTTTTAAAATTCAGATGTTGATTTTTATCATATTTGAACTTTGACCCAATTTCAATGGCAAGCAGGAATCCAACTGAACTCGAGTTGCAGCAAGTGTAATTGTGGATACAGGATTGGCAGCAATAGTCACACATCGCATTTGTACTACTGCCACACTGATTGCAACCGGCACTTGCAGCAAATTGGAGTACGGGCCCTGTGCTCTGTGTGTTCTCGTACAAGTGCCATGGAGGAATGCGAACAGAATGTGGAAAATGTGGAAAATGTAGAAAATGTAGGATTCAAAATAGAACCGAGCAGAACAAGCAGTTTTGCTAATAGCCGCGAGCGCATACGTACAAGGAATACAAAACACTTTATTCCGAGCACATACGGCATAGGTTTTAGTTGAGGAATACGAGTCGCAGCCACTATTTTGGGTCTAAATTTCACTGAGTTACACTTGTGCAACACAATTTTTCTTTCAACCATTTTGGTTTTGTCTTTTTTCAACAGCATTTTTTTGATGAATACATTTTATATTTTTCTGGGTGAAGATATGAACGTGCCTTTGTCCTGCAATTGCTTAGCATACTTAAAACTTTGAATATGCCTGCTTATAGGTATGTGCATGTGTCGTAGGAAGTACAGCACATAACTGCATGTATATGTCATTGTGCATATACTGGATATGTGTCTCTAGTACAATTCAGTTTATTTGTATGAAAAAATATATTAAGAAACATGTGCAGTGTAACTTTTTACTGGCACAAAAGAAAAAACATTGGTGGCACTTGTAATTCTGTGAGTAGAAGTGAGGCATTCATTCATAGTTCCCAACTAGATCCATGCTTTATGGTTTTTCCGTACTCTCTTATAAGCACGAGAACAAACATTTATTTTAATTTTTTATTTTTATTTTTTCCAACTCTATTTTTTTGTAGCTCAAAGGCACATTTTTAAGTTATGTACACAAGTTTCGTGCATGAAGCACAATGGGAATTTAAAGGATTTTCGGTACAAGTGTATTACATTTTTCGGATTTAAAAAGAAACATCTACATATTTGCATATTAATACATGTAAAAAAAAGTTACAACTAATACACTCGATAGTATATGTACCTGTGCAGGACTGATTTAAGATTATTACAAGAATTGTATTTGATAAAATCTTTAATTGGGTGTAAAATTTGTACATGATTCAAACTTTTTTCCGAAAAAATCGGTAAGGAATATGCAAATAATATTTATGTGAAGAGAAACGGAAGGAATTTAAGAAAAACTATTTACTTCTTGATTTTACGTAGTTTTTTATGTAATTGTTGTTTTAAAACATTATAAACGAAATGATTATTAAACCGATTACTAAACAAATTGGCTACGGTATGAACTCTTCAAAGACACAAGATATATTTTGCACAGTGGATTAGCCAGAATTAAGTCAAGAGAGGATCATCCCATGTTAGTATCATCCCATAAACACAACATGTCCCATTGAAACGGCATCGAACATCAAACTGTTATAACTTTCAAACTGTTGGCAACGCTGGACAGAAAATAGCGTGGCAACTCGAAAATACTACACAAAAAACATGGTCTAAGAGAACATTATATATGTATTATTGAATTACCACGCTTTCATTAAAAAAGGCACATAAATTAAATTTTTTTCTACGTAAAATACTTTTTTATTTGGCTTAAAATGATCTTTGACTCAAAGAGTCAAATACCATTTACTCTTTAAAAAAAAATAAAAGTATTACTTTCTTTGAATTGAGTCAGCGGCTCTTCCGAAGTAAACCAGTGATCCATATGTACACAAATACACACTTGTTTATTTAATTAATAATTACAACTCATTATCGGATTTCGGAATGACGCAAGCACTTTTCTTTAAGTACTGCACCACAGACATAGTCTTTATTTTTCCAGCTACCGCCTTAAACACCTATTTCGCTGAAATTTCGACATCCATTCTCACGACACGATCAAACCAGTGAACATACTCAATGCTAATTCACTAAATGATGTTAATATCACAATAAAGTTAGTTCAGTTCGGAAGCGACGTCGTCAACTTTTAGAGGACCAAGTATCTTACAAAAAATTTTTGTCGCGAAAACTTTCACCGCTGCTACATCACTCAATGATAGCATCCATGCTTACGCACCATACAGAAGTACAGGTAGAATGAGTGATCTATAGAGCATAACTTTTGTCGATGAAGAGAGATCTATTCATTCCTATGATTATTAAACCTATAATACGACCAATTCGCGGTGGTAACTCTTCATTTGACATCTAGGTTAACATCTACGTTGATATCGTTGTTGTTAATTTCTATGATGCCAAAATAAGTGAAATATCTAACTGGACTAGTTCAAAATTTTGTTCTGATAGACTTAATTCTACCAGAAATCTGTCAACTCAGTTCTGTTTTAAAAAAATTTTATGGTAGTGAGTAAACTTTAAATTATATACCAGACACCTCTCTTGGCTATTCCTATGTTACATTAGTTTCGTACAAATCTGAAGTATGTTGCAGTCAATGTTTTCGGAAATTATGTTAAAGTACCTAAGAATGGAATATATGATACTATATTAAATCGGCTTAACACATTTAAACGTTAAGATAAAATCAACTTAATCAAATATGGAATGAAAGATGTTAAAATATATTTCAGTTTATTATGATCTGGAAAGCAGTTCTATCCAACAGATCTATACATATTTCTAAACACATTTTTGCTTTTATTTCTATGTTTTAGCAAATTGAGTTCTTCTCTTTGAAGAACTGTTTATTTGGAGGTCAGTTTTTCTAAAACTGCCGTTGTTTTGGAATTCACGTATTTCCAACTAATTTTAACGGTGTACTTCCCGGTAATACATTCTATTATTTTTCATAGTTTTATATGTTTGTGTGAAAAACTTTAAAGTATAAGGCAATTGTTTTTGGTTTTCGTAATAAAAACTATTTTTTGTTTGGTTTTTAAAATTTAGTATACATTTTTACCGGCACAAGTTAAGTGGAATTGAGGTGAATTGCACTCTTCTACTTTTTGTGAGTTTTTATTTTATGGTCTGATGACTGTAACGCTTTGTGGATTTGTTACAAAAAAATGCATTTTATTTCATTAATTTTTTTTATATTAAAACAAATTATTCTTTTTTTTAGTTGTTAATGGCTCATTTTTGTAAATCAAGGTATTCAAAAGCGTTTGTAGCTGCTTATTCCTGTGCCGTTTAGTAATTATTTATTAATTTAACAGTAAAAATTCTGAAAGAATTAAAATTTTAATTACCGGGAAGAAAGTGGAATATGGGAGTTTGGTTGGTTTTTTGCTCTTCTAAATACTGTTCTTAGATATTGATAATTTTTATTAATAAATATATATATAATATTATTTTATAGCATTAAATATTCCTTTAAATACAGTAAGTTATTTTCAATTATCTTAATTTCTTTCAGCTAATTTTTGATACAACAATACTACTGTTAAGGCTATAGACGTAACCTATAGCTTTAACAGTAGTATTAATCATTTAAGTGAATATGTATCATTACTGTAAGTAACCAAAAAAGCGGTGGTATATACTGCATTGTGGTGTTAGCTTGGATTCGGCCCAAAGTGCTTTTAATTTACGAAAGTATAATAGGTTCTAATTATATTCATTATAGCCTCTTTAAAAAAGCTTACTTCGATACGTAGTTCAAAGTTATGCTGTCATCTAAAAGTACTTCTTCAGCATATTGCTTTTAGCAATGGGCTCTACTGATTGTAGGTATATCGGGTTTAAGCAACCATAGCAATTTAAAGTTTTTAAAGTTAGGATGTAACATTTTAAAATAATTACTAGGAATCTGTAGAGTCCATTGTTAAGACCTACGCAACAATACATTTATAAACTGAATTACATCTTTATTTAAAGAATAGTAATATATATACACCCATACCTGTATTAGAACTAAACACAACATAAGTAACAAAAATTCATATCGAATAATTCTTTAATAGCGAATAGCGAAATTACTAAACAAAAACGTGAGACATCTAATGACAATACCTATAGAGTCTAAGCAGAAAATATTAGAAAATTACCGTTAAGCATAATCTAACCTAACCTAAAATTCATATAAAATATTGTATAAATGTTTTGTGGTTTGGATAAAATTGTTGACAGATTTTTGGATAAGCTGAGTATTTTTCTAAGAACTCGTTTTTACTATATATTTTGTGTAATTTTATAAACTAATTATTTGTTGTCTTCAAATCAAATTATCCGAATTGCATATATTTAAATGGAAGTGGAGTAATATATGAGAAGTGGAAATGCACTGAATAAAAATGTAAGGAAATTAAAAAAAATCCTGTAAAATATTCAAAAAAAATAAAACAAAACTATATTGATAGTTCTTATTATTATACTAATATACTTTCATATATATATGTATATAAGTCAACACCTGAGTAATCATGCGCTAATATGCGAACGCATGATTGTTACCAAACGGGACATCATTTCGTTTGTCTGAAAAAGTCCTGTTTTAAAATAAAATATTATTAACTTATATATATATATATGTATATATTAAATGAATATGAGGATAGTTAGTTTCAAAAACTTCAGTTGTGAAGTATGTAGACTTTGTTAAAAATTCTATGCTAAACCAATCCAATAGACCTCAGCTAACTTCTAGGATCATAATAAAAAAATGGGGGCACAGAAAGCACTACAATAACTACAATACAATGTAATTTGTACTTTAAATGAAATAAAATATAACTTTAGAAATTATTTTAATCGTTGTCTTTCATTGTATAGAAAACATCTCTCACTTACTATATTATTTCTACTCGTATGCCCTTTATTACATGTCAATTTAGCTGTCATGTAAAATATGTACAAATTAAAATATCTGTAATAATTGGATGTTTCTTAGTAATTAACTAATTATAAGTACACTTTTTTATCGATTGTGATTCTAATTTCTTTGACATATGTATAAAATGAGTTTCATGTATTTGTTTTGAATTCTACCACAAGCATTTTAATGGCACCGAAGGCAAATTTTATTGTATTTCATTATAAATGAACTATAAAAGGACTACAGTTGTATACAAAAATATATACAAATATACAAAATTTAATAGCACGTAAAATAATTTATTGCCTCACAGGCGTATAGGAAGGCAAAAATCGATTTAACAAGCCCAACTGTTATACTTACGTTGCTAAGTTATACAACAAAGGACACGCAATTCGATTTTACGATTGTGAAAAGATAGTTTTTAGCTGCCCACACAAAAAAAAAATCGTTGAATTTTTTAAATGTTTTCGTTTTTATCTTCTCAACACTAAAAAGCAACAAATTCTTTTTTTCTATTAATATTAAGTACGAATTTTCACAGCAAATTTTTTACACAATTTTTGAGTGAAAACTTTAACTTGATAGAATTTTTGCACCAAGGACATACTGACGAAGTCATCAATCAATCAAATTTTATAAAAATAATTTTGTATATTTAAGTTTCTTGTTTATTTCATTTTGCAATAAAACAGTTCTTGAAAATTATTTACTCCATTATTATTGGAACACACACGCACACACCATAGAAAAGTTCGCCTAAAAGTATCTCGTTGAATTTATTTAATTCTTAAAAAATTGTACATTTTTTAGTGCTTTTGAAATATTTATTTAGTAATTGCTGAAACATTTTATTTTACCATCGGGAACCAGAAATAATTCAGCACAAACGCTTATGCGTTCACAGTACGACTATTGTTTTGGGTGTTGCCAGGCCGTATCCTAGCAATTGGCCGTACGACTTTGGGACTGTACTGCGTTGTTACCAATGTTATTGGCTATTTAGTTTAAGTTTTTAACAATTTCGTTGTCATGACTGCATTTTGGTGCTAACAACACAAAACCCTGATACATTTTCCATGTGTACAGGTGTAGTGGAAATGGCGTTTTACATTAATTTACCCTAACTTGGCATAGCTATGTAATATGTTATATATCGATATTTCGTAATACACGACTACATACTACACTAACCTCATTATGAATACAAAAGAAAAATTTGCAAATTATAATTTATATATTTTTATTATTACGGGATTTTACGTGGGTGTAAAAACTCGCCATTTCGGCTAATTAGTAAGTTGGATAAAAGCAAAAACAAATTTCTTTAAGGAGAAAGGCTAATGCAGTACATAAAATTCTATTATACATAAATTATACTTGTAATATACAGTTTCATTAATTTATTACTTATTTTAACAGACATTTTGTATGATACTATAAGGCAGACAGGATTATTTATTTCATTCAAGTCCTACTAATTGCTTGAATATAATATAATAATACCATATATATATATATAAATAATCTGTTTAAAATTTTAGTTTAATTGGATAAATGTAAATGGCGTCCCAAAAATCCCAAAGATTGGAAAACCATTGCTTATATCTCCGACATATTTAATTTTACATTGAAACTGTCTTCCCAAAAGTTATAGATCTGTTAAAAATAAACAATTCACTCATACAAAGTTTTTCTGTTTTTCTAATAATTATTGAATAAAAGAAAATATAAGCTGAAATCATCCGATTGCTAGGTTTGCACATGCTGTGAATTTAGTTGCCCGTTTCAGCTTTACAAAAATTGCTATAATCCAATATTTCTTCTAATAAAAAGGCACTCATTCTGGTTTTCTCTCTATAATTTTTATTATTTTATTTAAAATTGCTGGCACAAAGTATGTTTATTAGAATTTGGGAAATGATGGCGGTAATCGTTAACAATTTTTAATATGTACTACTTTTGATTCTAATTTTTTGATAAAATTGAATTATAGTCCAACATTATTTTCACTACTCGCTCTGCCATATCGTTTACTCCTTTTAAGCTTAAAAGCGTTTTCTTAGCTTGAATAAAACTAACGTCTTCATGCCATTTTGTGGGACATATTTTTATGAAGTCATCACTTTCTAGATTCAAAATTCGAATCCATCTTTATCTTTGTCTCAGATAATACATTTGAATCAAGAATTCCAAACAAACAAGGTCTGAGCTTAAATATCAAAGATTATTACATATTTTCTCCAAAATAACTCTAAATATATCTCCTAAAATTTTTTCATATTGATAGAGATTAGAAAGAAGATTAAAATCTTAATAAGGAGCTTTAAATCATACTTCAATATACACTTTACTAATAAATATACATATATCTTTCTTAAATAATAATATTCTTAATGCATATATGGCTTTCACCATCGGTCTTGGGTGATGTATAGCCTCAGGGGTTTGAAAAAATGTTCTTAAAAATGTTTCCAATAAACATCTCTTGCTTGGTTATACTTAAGAATCTTGTTAAGGAAACTTATAATTCGTAACATATCATCTGTGTTCAACGATTTTCTTACTATTTCATTTCTGAGCCGACTGCAAAATTATCAACGTCTATTTTCTAACAAAACTTTTCAAATCGTTGAAATAGTTCAACATTTGGGCTTTCAGACTTGCAAATCTTAGCTTGGAAGCACTTTTGAGAATAATTTGGCAAGCTAAATATAAAACATGTTTTTCTAAGTGTTTTTTAATAATTGAGCAAGTTTCATTAAGAGAACCAGTGTTTACAGCTGTCGTATCAGAAACTAAACCTTGCACGTGACCGTGCAAACCCCAAACCCCAAATTGATTTATAAATAGCAGATACCTGTGCTCTTCCGGTACCATTTTTCACTGCAGGTATTTCAAGTAATTGCTTAATAGATCCACTTGAGATTATAATAGGTAGATAGTCCACATTTTGTTTTCCTTCTAAATCTGGCAGCAATTTTCCATCCCAATGCAAACAAACCTTAAAATTTTTTTTAAGTCTTCTACTCACAGGTCTTGTCAAACAGTGCTATTTGTCTTGTCAAATAAAACTATTTGGATGAAGTCCTAACAATTCAATTATGGCGATAATAAGACGTACAGCATTACGATCAGAATAAGATCATTATAGTATAAGATCATTACGATCACTATATTATAAAAAAAGTAATTTTAAAATCAAATTATTTATATAAAAACTGTTCATTATATTTAAAGGACTAAATAAAGGACAATATAAGACAATTCCTTAATTAATGATTTTTTATTTTCTTATTTTGGCGAACTTAAAGGTCAACAAAACCTCTTGAAAGAGTCAATTACTTAAATAGGAGCAAATATTGATATGTAAATAAATACTTAAACTAAACTGTTGTCATTAAAGACGGAAATAAAAACAAGACAAATAAAGAGCAGGACGAAAAAAAGAATAAAATAAAGACAAGAAGAGTACAAAAAAGAAACCAATTTAATTTTGTTACTTGTAAATCGTTCAAATTGAATTTTCCACTATTTAAACTAATTTAAATGTTAAACCTCTTTGAAGCGTGTACAGTTTAGTCAAAACAAAACAGCAAACAGTTTGAAGGATAACGCAGGATAACAACCACAATATGCCATTATGCAAAGGAACACAATTTGAATAATAAAACAATAACAACGAGTATAGCGACAGTTGCTCACCGTTGTGCTTTTGAACTTTGTACCCAACTTGAATTAAAAGTATGCAAAATAATTGAATGAGTGCACTATGGTCAGTATAGTGGACATATGGAAAAGTAGTGTGCAGTACTATTATATATTATGTACATTATAGTTTTTAAATGAAACTTTAAAAATTAATTATTTTTAAGTCTATACAAAAAAAACACACCACAGACGTCGTTTGTGGGATAATAATATATATATTAATAATATAATCTTAATACATATTAATATTAATAATAGTTTATTGATACACAAATAAAAAACGAACAGAAACAAATTTCGAAACAAATGATGTTATCTGGTAAAAATGACCAACAAAAACTGATTTTTAGTCAACATAGTTTCGGAATTTATTTAAGTACAAAAATGTGTATGGAATAAAATTCATTTAAAGTATTAGTATTTTTGACTAAAGATTTTATTGATAAACTTTTTTTTGAACATCAACATATAGCTCAGTTAATATTGAAGATAAGTGGACTTTCACACTATTCTTTAATGCATTTTAGATAAAGGAATTATATCCAAAATTTATTTATTCAATAATTTTAAATAAATTATCGTAAATTAATATATATATATTAATTTATATTTCTATATATAATCAATAAATTAATTAGTCTAACATAAGACCCAAAAAATGTGATACTGCAGTTGAAAATAAAGGCTTGTACTAACAACTATTTTACACGAGAAATGGACATAAATCTACCAAAATAACATAAATATAAAACATAAAAATAAAATAGAAAAATTAAAGATGGTTTACAATGTTCAAATTATGTGAAATATTTTTACCAAATCTGGAGTATTAAGACTTTTAAGAGTTTTTTTCTAAAAAATGTATGTTACTTCTATTCTTAATATATTAAGGAATTATAATCAAATCTAAAAAGTACCCAATTTATTATACAATATATAATTTTTTAGTGAGTATTTTAATCTTTCACAACCAAACTATTTTTATTTTAATTTTTATATTTTACACATAATGGTTTGACTAAAGTTTTAATATTAATCGAAACTCAAATTTAAACTCATACATAAAAATAATTAGTTTCCTGTGTATAATAGAGTATAAAATGACAAAAAATTATCATTTAAGTCTTAAGTTTTATTGCTATATTATATTTTTGTTAAAGCTACAATATCTGCGAACACATATTGCACAGTGTAGCGGTTCAAATTGATTTTTATGCTTAGTCTTTTTAACATGGCTATGATGACCTAATAAAGCGGAAGTAAACTTGGTTAAGTGAAATTGTGGGATTGAATTGACTGTTTGAGTAAGAACGCGGCAAAACTTAATGAATAAAATCCTGTCGCTGACAGGAAAACAGAATTTAAATATCTCTTTCCTTCCCGTTAAATTATTTCTTTGGACTTTATTTCTTGGACTTAAGTTCTTTATGAATTTTAAATTGACGGTTTCGTTATACTCAATTGCAGTTTTATTTTGTTCAACCTCAATGTTATTAAGTAGAGTTCAGTTTTAGTTTTAGGTACCAAATAAATTTTAGGATTACAGATTCTTCACTGTATTCGACGCTGTGATTATTGATGCGGAATAGTTATTTTTAATTGTGTCATAGATAGTTATTTTTCTTGACATCACTTGTTGCTTTATGACTAGAATGAAGGATATAAATAACGTTAGTTGTCCGACTTAAAATACAGAATATCTTATAGTTAAAAAGCTCTCAAAATAAAAAAGAAATAGCCAGTTTTAAAAAGATATTTTGATCTAATAACAAAGTTTTTTTTTGAAATGAATGAACTATATACATATGTACATCAGCCACAATATCTAAAAAATTAAATAATAAACTCACTTATGAAATACTTACAGAATACTTTCCAGCTCTAGATCTATTTACTAAGCATTCTCTGCCTTTGTAGTAATTTATTGTCTGACAAAACTCTTAAAAGTGGATAGTATTTTATCCACACTAAAAAGAAGTACATCTACAGTATATTAATGTCCCAAAACCCAAAATATATTATTTGTTTCGCTTATCTAATTGAAAGATTAGCAGGACAATAATATTATTCTTGACTTTATCTCCACATTTTTAGATGAATCGATGGTTGGTTATTTGTGAACATGCGGCTCACTATTTTAGGAATCTTATAGATGACCATAAGTTTAGCTTGGCAAATACTAAATAGAGAGAAAATACACAACACAGAGAGCCTGTAGCCAATTAACCTATTAAATGTGTCTGAGAATATATTGCTCCCGCATTTAATCCAATAAAAAATAACACTAAAAGATCCCCTAAGCAGTGAAATTTTGAAAAATATTTTTATATTTTTCTTTTATAAACAAAGATATATAGTTTTTAGCATAAAATTTATTGATTGCTGATGTGTTTATTGTGATGTGTTTATTGTAGTGAAAATTATTGTATAAAAATTTTACTGATATTTGTGAAATAAATAGTATGAAGAAATAAGTTTTAGAGAAATATTGCATTCAATATGTTTTTGATGCCATTCCATAGATGTTTGAAAAGTTTTACACATAACACGGAAAGGAACATATTTAAATTTGTTGTTGTTTATTTTTCGATACCTCATGTTAATTTGATCAACTTCTCCCAGTGACACTCTAACTTCGAAACAGAAAATACTAAATAGTAATGGTAATAAAATGGTAAAATTTATATTAAGTATAAAGAAATAAATTCGAAATACATTTCATAAATTTTAGTCCTGGCAACTGCCGCAGTCTAACCCATTGGTTCTATTGGAGAAAAATAGACCCAATTTTTATTTTTACTGAATGGAAACCATTTTCAATATCGACAGCATTTAGTTTATTCTATAAACAAAGTATAAAATTCTACAACTATAGAACCTAATTCAATGTTCTTTAGTTACCATGATTTAAGGAATTTAATTATATACGATCTAAGTCCTTGACTTATATTAATAACAATAGCTTTCCATAGCAAAATAAAGTAATTATTACCTACTTTGCTGATTATATAGTCTTCCCTTTACGGAGTTTCTTTAATTTTTACTTAACCATTTTGTTTCTTGTTTCTTTCACCAATGTGTAATGTTTAGTTGATGTTTCATCAATCGATTTGTTATAACCAATATTTCCGAAAAGTAACTATCTTCATTCCTGCTGGTAATATATTCCTCAAGGTTACATCAACTCCGCCTTGACATCTCCATCCCCGCAGGCTTCGACCAAGCCTTGCGCTATAAACCTCCTCAGTACCTCACCCTTTATTTCAATGAGCAGGACTCTGATCGCTTCATCATTTCTCTCTCTAATCGTAGCTCTCGTAACGTTGGTCATACCTTGAGTAAAATTTCAAGATCTTACCCCCGCGCTTGCGCTATAACCACTTCACCAATTCTCAGTACACCTTAGATGAACCTAGCCTGCTTGGTATTAAGCCTTGTGTTCTCATCTCTCTTCCTTGATTACTGAAATGAAATGTTCTCCATTCATTCCTAAGAGATGGTTTAAGTGGATTCAAGTCTCACTCTGTGACTTTTGATGCCTCCCACCTAATGTTAAAAAAAAAAGCAATAAAAAAGATGATATATTCTTTCCCTTTTACGGTATTGTTAAATTCTTTTTTAACTGTTTTGTACTTGTTTAGAATTGAGGTATAATGATTAAGCCACATTGACTGATATATAGTACTGTTACAAATATTCCAAAAAAAATTTACTGGAGAGCTTTTGAACAATATTGAATAATAACAACAAAAATTTTAATTTTACTATTAAAAAGTTATTATTACCTATTAAATGCAATAGTTTCTATTAATTAAAATAGTCACAACCGTCTGAGATTAAAATCAAATTTGGTAAAAAAAATTTACTATTATCTTCCCTGTTGGCGGTGTAGTCTTTCTCATTTTTGTGACTCTTAAATTTATAATCAAATGTTCTGCTTTTTGTTTTGTTTTTTAAGTATAGTGATTACTCCACATTATATAAGCTAATATGTTATTACTAATATCTCAATAATAAGTAATTATCTTCCATGTATCAAATAAAGTGGTATACATATTCTCCTTATTACGGCTTCTTCATTTTTTATGCACCGTCTTAATTCTTGTTTTTTCTTGAAAGTATAATGATTAATCTACATTACACTAATTAATATTACCGTAATTTTTTCTATCAGAGCTGTAAAAAACAGCATTATGTCTGGTTGAAACAAATTGGCATCACTTTTAAAATATAATAAATGATTTTTTTTTTGCATATGTTTTTTATTGCTTTGTGTACCATAAAGTATGAAATATAAAAATTTTTAATATTAAAAATTTATTAATTTATATAAAGAAAACAAAATTAATTTATTTAAATTAATTAATTTATCCATATATTTGAATGTATTGATGATTGGAACTTTGCAACACATTTCCAGTGAGCATTCACAATAACGTGATTTTTAAATTTGGTTGCACTAAAACTTAAGACGTGAAAATATTTGCTAATAAAAACTCACTATAGGCCTTTTCTTTTGTAAGTACGTCACAAAAGAACAAATAAAATAAGCACTACTTTCGATGGCAACTCTGGACAAAATGGAAATTTTGTTCGGTTTATATACACAAAACACGTAATAAAATTTAAAGTTACTTAAATTTTTAAGCTTTCTGACAGTAAATTAATAAATGAAAAAAATAACGTATTTGTTACAAACAATGACGATACAAAATACGAAGAATTAACGAAATCATACGTTGCCAGTTAACTGGAATTTTTGTATGTACATCCAAGAATCGTTCACAATAGACGAATTTTTAGTCTTGGCAACCATGCGATTTGAGCTGTTTTTTAGTTAAGCGATTTCAAAAAGGTTGGACTAAATAAGCCAGCAGTGTTGTTGTTTCATATGTTATTTTTAAAATAAGCAGCTGTTCTTTTGTGATATGCTTACGAAAGATAAGGCCTTATATTGTTGTTGCTTCACATATATTTTGTTTTTGTAAGTTGTAAGTATTTTTTCACTACTCTGAAAGAAAAAATTACGGTTATTATACCCTATTATAACATATTAATATATTTTTTTATACAAAAGTTTAACAACTGCATTACACTTCAATATACAAAAACACCCTTTTTTCATAAATTTATTATTTCAAATATTAAAATCAATACTTTGTAGGAGTTAATTTGTTTAAAAAAAATTATTTTGATAGCAGCTATTCCATTTATACAATATTTTGTTGAAAATACACACTTGTACACGCATATATAGACATTAAATATATTTACTCATAATAAATCAAAAAAATTCTACTTAAAATTCTCTTTTTCACATCAATTTCAAAGTTATTAAAAATTAATATTTTCAAATGTGTCCAAATATCATCGGAACCCATTTTACCAGATTGAGGTTTAAATTTATGGCAACATTCCCATCCATGCACTCGAGCCGGATACGTTCGCATGAGTTTGAACAAAATGATGGCTCAGAATGTGTACATTTATCTGACATACAAATGAGTACAAATATTCCAACAAAAAGTAGAGCCAATTTCATAAATTTTTAATTTCAATTGTTAACAGTTAAAGAGGACTTGAAATCACATGGAGCAGTTTTTGTTGGTAAGTTTTGATTTTTGACATTTAACATACGATACGTCGTGCGATATCACGGCCAGCAACTGAAATGCAGTATAATAACTTCAGAATAAAAAAATAATTTAAAAATCCAGTTAAGTTGTTGGATTCACATAAAGTGACAATAAGTGACAGACAAGCACCCGATTTACATATAATGACACTCGAAAACATATTTAAATCATTTTGAATTCAAAGTTTTTGTTTATGGCTGGCCTATTGCTATCGAACGGACAATTACTCAACATTTTATATATCAGAGATAATTGATCAATTTAAACGATTATTTTAATGGACAGACCCCTCGCCTCCCTCCCTGCCGTATGTCTGTCATATGACAGACATTTGTAGCTTCATGGGGCAGGCAGTGCCACATATTTACTCGTCATAAAGTGTACGAACCCATTTGGCTACATTTAAATGGCGCGATTAATATCTTTATAATTGCTGAGTTGTGCTATCGCACGAGAACTTCATAGGCCATATACGCGTAAATCGCATGTCTTTATGGTGGCGCACTGCACATGAAAGCGGCCACATATCCTGTCACAAGCCCATACACACACGCACGTACGCATTCGTGCATGCATGCGTAGAGGCATGCGAACAAATGCGGAAAGTGGCACGCATTTAGCGCTTAGCCGCGCGTTTTCAGAACCGCGCAAATGCTTTTACGACATTTTCGCTTTAATGCAACACAGCCAGCGCACAAATAGCAAATAATACTCATTTAAAATTTGATTGATTTCACTTCTGCGAATAAATCCCAGGCTTTAAGCATTCATGAGTCACTCATTTGTGTATGCATGATGCACTTTTGTTAAAATAAAATTTTTCAATTTCACTGCTGCATTTATACGCATTCTAAATTAGCAGGAAAATACATATTTTCAATATCACTCAAATCGACATATGTGTTACATGTAAATGTATTTCAAATTTAGACATATATACAACATGATCCCGGAGAAACAGTACGGCTTGAAAGATCAGCACCTTAACAAATTGAGCTTTTGCCCACAACTTTTAAGATTATCCTTATTGATGCGGTTCACGTTAGACACCATTGAAGCCTTTAATCGAATATATCATGCGGAATTAATTGTGAAAATCAAACGTTTTCATTATCCTCGGGAACTTACCCATCTTATTGAGCTCTCTAGGTTAGAATAATTCTAGGTTAGAATAAACTATAGAATATTATCACACAAAGCAATAGAAACGTGAGTACTATAAAGTAAGACTAGAAGAACGGCACTAGCTTTGCTTTACCTTAATTCTGATGATACATACATAACTTACTCTGATATGTCAGGCAATAACATAACAGAAGCTATTCCGGATCACATCTGGTGTTGGTGGGTATTATTCACATCATCCACAGCAATAGCTCTGCTGTATTATATTCGCAAATGGCAAATACATACTAATAAAGAGAAAAGAAAAGTGATTCTAGATGATAAAATTGCGTGTCAATAACACTAACGTAAAATGGAGAATACTAAACACTTAGGCCTTAGGTTAGGTTAGGCGATCCCAGGGGGATTCACTTAGGCCTATCTACCCATTGTGCTGCCGTATTATTAAAAAGTCAAGGATTAAAACCATCTAGAGCCTTTGGCAAAGCTCATGATGCTATAAAAAGGTAATTCCTGAAGTTCGCCAAGATCCTCAAAAAAGAAAGTCCTTAAAATATTTGCCGTACAGAAGCAAAGCAGGTGGGAGGCACTTTCATCATCCTCACCACAACTGCGGCAGATATGGTTGAAAGGGAGATTTAGTCTCCTTGCAGGGTTACGTGGAATGACCTGTAAGTAAACCTACTGCAAGATTGATATCGCTACGGAGCATCTCTGTGAGAGAGTTCGATTTTCTTCTATTGGTGTGTGGCGAAATTCAATACAGATGCCTGCATATCGTAGAGTCTTCATATCTTTTATTAAAAATTCAGCACAGGCAAAACTCAATACTAATTTACATGATGTCAACGATATGCGCAGATTGTTTAGGTGTTCTTGTACAAACGGATAATGGTGAAGAAGAGAACTAATTTTATTATTTATTGCAAATTTTTAGTAATTAAATATATTATAGGTAGATAAACGGACGGAATGGACACCAGAGTCTATCAAATTAAGTTTAAAAGAATGAAAACGAATCCTTTCATCTTGCTACCTTCTATCATCTTTAAAAAAAAAGGATCATAAAAAGAACGTGGGAACATGTTTTTCGAGAAACCGCATCCTTGTGGTTAAAGTTTGAATAGAAACATCTAGTCACGTAATACTTTTGTTACAGAATTGAATATCCACTTTAATTACAGATAATTGGAAACTTTCTGTTCCAGTTCCTAAATCTGCACATACTAACTCGTTTTACAATCCAAATAGAAAAGAAAAAACCTGCGTGAACTTTGTTTCTGGATGTGTGGTATTCAAAAAAATATTTGCGTTTTTTACTTTAAAAGTCCTTTCTATGTAGTTATTGAGTAAATCGTGTACAAAAAAAACGAATTGAAAGAGGTTTTTTCGAACAGTAGTGAAATACAAAAATTTTATTTTTTATGTTATTTTAATTAATTGTATTTTTGGCTGACCATACAGCTGTTTCGAATATTGCCAAATACCCATCATCAGTAGTCTTGGAAATAATTCTTGTATTTAATTATTCGTAAATAATTATTTTTGAGACTGCAAGTACCAGGAATCGAACTCGGCTCCTGCCAAATGTGAAGCTCAGAATCAGCGCACCTTAACCAACTGATCCAAAGCCGTACTTGACTTTTTTGTTCGCAATATTTTCTGGAGTTTTGTTACTATTACTATGAAAGTTTTTATTAACAATTTTACTTGCTGTGTTTATATTAGAATGAAATCATAAACCAGCTGTAGAATAATTGAATTAATTAAATTAAATTTTAAAATCTCATATTAAAATATTTCATAAAACGATTTGTGGTATTTTAAACACAGTACGGCATTTTATGATCCTTATTCCTTTATATATAAAATATCAAAACAAAACTTAAGATATTGTCATGGTAACGTAATTGTTAATTATTGGGACCCAGCACTGGGCATACTAGATATGTACGATACGAAATGTTATTAGATAACTACCGCAATATACACATTTGTACTACAAAGTTAAGGCTCCTTCCAGAAGGAGTCTAAATAGTGGTATCACACTATCTATTATTTTCAAAACAGCTGCAATTAGAAATTTGAGTGATACATGCGAATAATGGAAGGGTACTTAATTAATTTGTGCGATAATACCAAAGTTTCTGCAGTAGTATTACTGCGATAATGCGTAGATGACAACTATATTTAGTAACAGCATGTGGTTTCCAATTTTGAGGTAACCACAGAAGCGGCTGCAAAAGTTGAACCAATTGAATTTTGTAGAAAAGTGAGTTTTATTGCGGACAACTCTTTAGTGCTATCATCTGCGCGGGGATTAGTTCTGCTATAATACGAGTGAGAACAAATGGGAAAAATAAAAATTTCTGAGTATGACGTTGGAGGCTTTTTTTGCCTTCAAAAGCAACAAACATATGTTATATCCAACAACTTAGTGTGAAGTGTGTGAAAATTAACAAGGGGTCTGTAAACTTCATCTGACTGTACAACAACAGACTTAACTTTTCAGCACCTTTTCAATTAACTGGCTTTTAATTTTATTTTATCATAGTCAAATTTTATAAAATTTATAAATTTTATAGCCTGATTTTATCATAGTCAAAAATATTTAAGCTAATATATAACTTATACAAATGAAATTTATAAAAATATATATAAATATGAAAATTTGTATTAATGATATATGTATATATTCTTCGTTGTCAAGTTCTTTAAAGTTTTGGAATTCTACCATTTTATCAAAGCTAAATAACTCCTTTTAAATTAAAATTATTGATGATTAAAAAGCAATAAAAAAAGTTTCGAGCACTTGTCTTCGGTTAAGGTTAACAGACTGTAAATACTTTTTACTGGTTCTCAAGTGCAGTACTTAACATTAATCAAAATATTGTACGTCGAAAACCTCATTAAGAGAATTTATAAATAATTAATGTCTTAACATACGCATTACACGCATTCAGTTTTTGAGTTGTATTTATTATTGATGTGAGAGAAAAGTATGTGAACTGTGTATTAAATGCTCATCAAGGATATGGGTTAATTATAATGTATTTACATAACTGACCATTAAGATAATGGCATACAAGGTAATCACACACGCGGGATTTCAAATGAATGGAAAACGAGTGTCCGACAGTTGTTTTAAATACCCACAAACCCACCTCATTCCCACCGATATACAGAGGTATTAACACTTAAATGCTTTAATATAAACGATAAGGAAAGTCTCATTATTGTGTTTTTCATTTCATTATGTTTTTTCGAATCGAAAGTTGTTTAATTAATTTATGTATGTTCCGGCTACAGTTTTTATAATTTCAATGAGGCATTAAACTTACTGCATGGATTCATGGACTGCTTACATATCTTTCCGAATGACAGGAAGATTCTAGCACATGCCAAGATAAATTTGGCATTAATAATTCATATTGTTTCTAAAACCCAATTAATTGTCTTATAATGCCACAAAATCATTTTAATTTAAGACAAATCTAATTAAGTTTGTTTATACTCCGGCCTCTTGTCTCTTGCCTCTTGCCTCTCGACAGCTAGCGCTGCAAGGTGAAACTGTAATTTCACTTTTGGCAAAGCATAAATTAAAGTTGAGGCATTTTAATATTAAAAATTTCAGCATTGCTGCGATAGGTTCATTGTGAGGTACTTAAATGTGGGGCATATACACAATGTGGCTACGACTACGATTACGACTACAGCTATGGCTATGGCTATGGCTATGGCTATGGCTATGGCTGTGGCAGTGGCAGTTGTAGTGCTAGTACCAGTAACGGAGTTTCAGTGTAAGTTGCCACAAGGATTGGTTGCAGATATTTAAGCTGGAATGGCCGCAATGCGTTGGTGTGTTCGTGTGCAGTTACTGGAATAATTGGTATGCTGTACTGGATACCAGCAAATTGACTCAGTTTAGCATAAAATATTTTGTTGGATTAAGGGTTACTAGAGTGGGTTACAAAGCTCGATATTACAGCAGGAAAATTTTTTGAAAATGTGTTATTGCTTGCGTGAAGCGTGGAATGAGCTTATAAAATAACTAATTATTATTTTACGGATATTAAGTTGTGCACAAAATTAAATAAAATTTTATAAATATTAGCTATATTATATAATACACAAGTTTAATCATTCAATATACTGAACAGGTAGAACTAAATGGAAAAGGAAGCGAACTACGTGAAATATGTTCGAATTTAATAAAAATAAATTATTTAAATATCAAATAAGTTTTTACGAAAGCTATAACAATATATATAAAATTTTTTATGAAGCTGGTCTAAAGTGCAGCAGTAACGATTACAGAATATGCAGGCGACCAGTGCTTAAAACAACTTTAGAAACCTCTATTTCTGACCAGCTCTCACAAATATTCGACTAAAATTCTTTGGAACTACTAGTTTTAAGGGATGTGGATCCGTCACTTACATCAGAGCGAACTATTCCCTAAATATCGCTAATGATACAGATATCTTAATTAATGTGCATCGTCATTAACACCATTTAAATACTCGAACCTATTGTCGCAATAGATCGATTTGATCTATACAAGATCTCGAGTAACCAATACTACCTACATAGCAGCTATTAGGAAAATTATTTAGGCAATTATCTTATACCATGTTTTCACTAACACTAATTACATTTAATCAAACTAAGATTTGGTTGTTTCCCTTGGCATAAGTTGATTTATGCATGTAAAAGAGCTTTTATGTATCAGAACGGTTGTTGAAAGCTTTATGAGAGCTTTTGTTTGTTTACATGTCAATTGTTAATACTTTTGTTTGGTGTTGTTAACAGAAATGAATTAATCACTTCTCGAAAACATAGAAAATGCAGAAAATTTTCCATATAATATTTATTTAAAAAAAAAATATTTTTCTTTTTGAAATAAGAAAATTCTTACCCCTTGGTTTGAGTTCTTTTGTTTCATGTGTCTAATATTTTAATAATTTTAAACTAAATTAACTAAATTAAAAAGCACGAAAGTTCTTTGTATGGTTAATCAAATTTTAATAGCGACTTAAATCATATAAATGGCGTTAATAAACGCAATAAAAACATCTTTAGCTAGCAGAAGATCTGAAATCTTCCTTTCTTAACAGAGCTGTCATCCTGATAATTAGGGACTTGACCAACTTTATAGAATTGTCAGTCTGGTTCATCTTTACCTAATGGGGGAAACGTTCTTTTCTGCGTTGCTCGTACGCTGACTTCTAGTCGGCGCATGTATAAACGATAATACTGTGATACTACAATCGGCCATTATTTAAGCTTATGTGGGCTTTGAGCGCTGCCACTCCAACCTAATCTAACCTACCAGTATTAGACAACAAAAAAAGTTGCGTTCGATCAGGACTCGATACAAATTGACGGAACTTGGTTTCTTTTATTGGTTTCTTAAAACAAACCATTGTTATAAAAGTAATGTATTTTAAGCACTAGTTAGTAACAACAATAAAGTTTTATTATTTATTACTAAAATATTATTAAAATAATAAAATTTTAAAACTTTACTACTGTTCAAAATACCTCTATGTTAAGATATGTTTCTTGAAATATAAATTCATATTCAGTTATACTTGTATCTTCATTCTATAAATTCTACTTATACAATAGTACATTATTTATATTAGTAAAATTTTGTATAAACCTATTCAAATATTTTCTAAAGCGCTTTGAATTGATGTCAAAGCTTCATATTGAAGAGATATTGACTTTATTTTTATTTTTGTACACAGGTGAATATTAAAATTGATTTAATGCATCTGTTGATATCTTAAAAACATTCTGCTTCCATAAACATTTCGAACGACGAGAACGGCTTTTAATCCATGTTACATAAACACTTAAAAGTACCTTAAACCACACATTCAACCTCTCTATGGGACCCTAGCAGATGCTTTCTTCACGCTTTAAAATAAAAATTTTGTTTTTAGAAATATTTTTGCTATCTGACATTAGTTGACAAATATAACCAAATACACAAAAATATAATAGAAATAAAAAACGAAGACTCAAGGGAACGGAAATTGTTACGTATACCAGAAATTCTATAAAATTCGAATGCGAGTGGAGCACTCTGTGGAAAAATACTTCTGTGACACAAGAGATTAAGTACACCGAAAACGTCGTGTGAACAAACGCACTTTCACTGATAAAAATATGAATATAAATTTATAGAAATACAAACACAGATACGCTTTACTAATACATTTGCATTTTAATTCATATGGTGTGTATGGACACATATGTATATCAGTATTATATATATAGGTAAATGTTATATTGTATTTTGTTCTCATATTTAATTCATAAGCCAAAGGTTGACGTAAAAACAACAAATGGAACCAAATAAAATACAAGTGAATGTAAAAATAAAAATTAATAATATCTCTAAGGAAATTTTCTAACATTATTATTTAAATATTGTATGTCCTTACTAAAATATGGCATAATATTTTGTGTACGTATGTGACATATAAGTACTTTTGTTCCAATGGCACGCACGTATCTCACACATGGAGACACTTTAATAAATGCGCTCCTTTATAATTGCACAAGGATAACGTACGCAAACAGAAATTGATTGACAGTTTTAGTATTAATATTTTAAGGATCATTTATCACTTGTCATGCTGACCGTAGAACCGCTATTACTAACAGTTTCTATACGACATTAGCAAACTATATAATCTTTCACACATGCACACAGCTTTTGCTTTGTCATTTCCATCGATTGTATCTTCATATTTTATTAATTGAACTTGTAAAAATTATCAGGCAATGAAACGGAATATGTAATTAGGGGAGTTTGATTATTTAATTATGCATACATATTATATATTTTTTGCTATAGCCCACCATTACGTTATCTGAAGTGTGAATAGTATATATATTATGAAATAATATATACTTAATAAAATATATATAAAATAACGGGTGTCTTGATTGCTGAGAGTGTCAAACTGTGTAAACATATGAACGCTTCATTATGACTCATTTAACGCTAGATAAACGCTTCCAAATTGCGGAAATTTACTTTGAGAACAATAAATTCTTCGCGAAGTTCTTAGAGCACTTCGTATATTTTATGTGTTGTACATCAGTAGGCAAATCTGCTGTATATGGAGCGCAGATAATTCTCAAACCAATAACCAGTCACCATCATATCCAATAAAATTGCCTGATTTGTGTGAGTGGCGGTATCATCGGTCCTTGTTTCTTCCAAAATGAGGAAGGAGCTGCGGTTACTATGAATGGCAAGCGCTATCAATCCTTGCTGACTGAATTTTTATTAGTGATTTCCTAAAATTAATCAGTTAAACATCGACGATATCGACATTTGGTTCCAACAAGATTTCACAAATGTGCAGAAAGGTTTTAGAAGATATTCTAAACACAGCCAGCCGTTTCAATGAGGAGAGTGAGTGTGTAGACGTTTCAACAAGATTCTACTCCTTCATATAGAGCACACGTCATCCAAGAACTACTAATAGACAGCATTTCATACTTCAAGACGACCGCAATTGAACAACCGCAGTTATGATAACCACAGTTACGAAATACAAACGCATTAGATATTATGTGTAAAGCATTTTACTGGAATAGTTCATAATTAAAAACACCAGTGTTGATAAGCTAAACAAAGTTCTATATCTAAAATGATTAACAATTTAGTGGGGACACTCTGGTGCAGCGGACGACTGGACTCAGTTTTGGGTCGTTATGAACTTGCTCTTTCTCTGAATTTCTTCATGCTTTTAATGGAAATGTAATTTATTTAAAAAATTGCAAGTGAATTCTGTAAAAGTGTTGTTGTGGTTATTGCTTCTACTCTCTGATTTTTAAGAAAACGAAAGAAAGGATACTCGTCCATAATAACGAGTATATTATATGTTGGTTTCAAAATAGTGCGAAACTGCCTTATCTTGCTTTTACTTCTATCTAAGTACGTGTTCCTTAGTATTGTAGCTAATTATGTTGATAGATCTACGCTTGTGTTTATATACAGAGCAGAATATAAAAAGGTTTTAAATGTTTATAAGGTTCACTATCTTTTAAACTACTGCTGATTACAACAGAAGGCTTAGAATTATTGAAGCTGTCAAACTATTTGCGAACATATTTCTTATCTATCAAAAAATAATGGGAAATTTTATATTATGTTAGATAGATATTTCTAACATTTAGTATGAATGACATAATTGTATGGTTATTTTCACCATACAATTTCTCTTGCGCTAATATTTAAGTTGAGATGATGTGTATTTATATTTAGTACGCTATTTTACACCGAATAGATGTTCATCTAAATTTGAATCGACTTTAATGAGCGATTTAAATTGTTTAAGAATATTGTGCTCTTTATAGTTAAATAGATTGGAGTTATAGAACAAAATGTGGCGTCATCGCTAACCAACCGAAGAAACCAAAAGACAACTAAGGTTGAGTTTTAACCAAATACTACTACTGATTTCCTCAACTCCTTCTGTAGCATAGGGCCTCCAACCAGATACTAGTAATATGAAATTCGCCTCTATTCAATAAAGTCCTCGAAAATTTCTCAAGACCACGACTTAGTTTAATCTCACTATATGAATGCGATTAAAAAGCGTGTGCCATAAAAACAGTATTCTGTGGTTTATTTCTTGCTCTTCTAAATATCGCATTAAGTCATATGAATAATTTATTTATCAATCCTTTAAATTTTTATTTTTAAAACCAATCTGAAGGATAGCTACTTATCCTGTTGAAAGAGCAAAATTTCGCAGTAGCGTTTAAAAAATGCTGTTATGGCTCACTACCTTTCAACTATATCGAATGACATCAAGTCACACATTGTTGTTTTGCTGTTGTCATAGTCGCACATTTGCATGTCCTTACAAAGCAAATAATAAAAAAATAATAAACTGCATACAAAGGTAAAATAATGTACAAATATCTGCATACAAACACATAAAAACGCAATCAAGCCAGCAATCAAATATTTGGCATTTAAAGTGAATAAACATTTTGGTTATATCTGAGCTTATTACCTTCATATACAACCGCACAAATATGAAAATAATAACTTGAATATGTAGTACACATATGACTACCTTTTGACTAAAAATCGATATCCTTTTAATGGCACAGTACAAATGCCACAAAAAACAGTTCTTAAAAAAACAGAAAAAAGACTCAAAATACTGAAGAAAAGGTCATGCGGTGTTAGGCAGTTCACATGCGAAGAGGACGACGAATATTAGTAGAACCACTCACATATCCTGGTATAGTTTACCAAATGAGGTGTATGTATCTGGGGGGTTGTATGTGTGTAAGGATATCCATTTGTGTGTATGTACTATAAGTATGCATTCACTTATTTCTGCTATTAATGTTTTTGTCGTAAATTTAATGCGGGGTGAAGGTGAAGGAGAGATGATTTTATGGTTTGACGCAGAAGGCTTTTACAGAAAGTGAGTTCACAAAAGAAAACTAAAGAAATCTCTATTTCGAAATCATATATGCGTTAGAGAATATATTTAAATAGACAAGTAAAACTTTCCAAGTGGATTACAGCTACCGATTCAAGTAGGAAACAATTATAATAATTTTATAATGTAAGTTTATATACTTAAAGAAAGATATACCTGTATATATGGGTAGAGATATATCATATATCCGAATTCTCTGATTTAAACAGATTGACTTCATTCAATTTATGATATATTGCTGTCATTTTAAAGTAGAATTTTTAAAGTTCAGAATTTTTACTTATTTAAAATGATTATTTTTAAATAACAATCATTATGTCCTAAGACCACAGGTGGTAGATATTAAGCAGTACTCGAAACAGTTCTACGAGCAGCCAAAATATTTTATAAATTAAATAAAATTTTTATAGTTCTTTCATTGTTATTTACTCCCTTCTATTTAAGCAGAAACAATTGCATATTGTCATATATTATAATATACTTAATATATCTTAATCATAATTATATATAATATATCATAATCATAATTATACATCATTATATCATAATATGTGTGTGAACCACACCTAATTATAATTATACTGTAATATTATCTTTTAGTTTTTAAGACAATTACTATAATTTTAGATTTTAAGATTTTTGAGAAACAAATAAAGAGTCAGTTATAAATGTACTGCAGAGGAGTGCGTTTCATTTCAACTCAACTTAACTATATACAACGTTCAATTAAACTATATTAGCTATATAATGAAGTTAAGCAAAACCTTAACTTAAGGGCTGCGCACGATTAAGCTACAGTTGCTGTATACTTTGGACTACGGTCTAAATTGGACTACGGTCTAAATTGGACTACGATCCAAATTCGACTACGATCCAAATTGGACTGCGATCCAAATTGGACTACGATCCAAATTGGACTACGGCTTAAATTGGACTACGATGAGAGTAGTCAGCTACTGTAGTATGCGATTGTAGTTTATTCATTCCATATTTTTTCTCAGAACAGTTTATAACAAGAGGCCACTAAAGTAATTTGTGCGATAATGCAAAAATTTCTGTTATAATTCTGCCATAATATGAGTGATCTCGAAAGGAGGCAAGTGTGAACGTTCGAGTTAAAACAGAGAAGACTTTTTGTTGCCTGAAAGTTGAAATGTTTTCTCTCAGAGCATCTGAAAATTAAATACACAAAAAACTAAACCGTATTGCGCTATGTTGCTATAATTTTTACTATAATTTTACTATAATTCTGCTGTAATAGAAGTGCTCACAGAGGAGGAATGTGAAAACTTTTGAATTAAAGCAAAAAGGGCTTTCTCTTGCCTTCTTGCGTCAGTAAGTTGTAATATTTTCTGTCGGAGCAGCTAATAATTAGGAACTACTTAAGAATTTTGTGCGATAATTCTATAATTTTTGGTATAATTCTACTATTATCACAAGGAAGGAAAACGAAAACATTTGATTTAAAGCAGAAGACGCCTTTTTACGCCAGAAGCAGATGATAGCTGATAATCAGAGCAGCTGATACTCTGGGACTATTAAAACATTTTAAGCGATAGCACTATAATTTCTACTATAATTTACTCTATAATAAAATAATTACTCTAATAAAAATAATCATAAGGAATAAAAGCAAAGACTTTTAAGTAAAATCATAGAGGCTTTTTCTTGTTTAAACAACAAATACATGTGCAACAGCAACAACATCAGAAAGTAATTTCCTTAGTATAAAACATGTTTAAAATTTATATCCAAGAGGTCGCAAAAATATCATATGTTTTACTTCCATTTTACTATATTATTATTAAAAGTTATTGAAATGTGTGACAATAGGAAAACCTAAGAGTTATTACTTGCAAAGATTTGTTATTGCGTAAAATTTACATTATTTATTTTATTTATTTATGATTATTTATTTAGTTAACACAAAAATAATTTAACTAAGTTAGCTAAGAATGAGGGACTGAAATATAAGGTCCTTTGCCCTGTAGGACCTCTAGAACTTGTGATATATTACACAGTTTAATTCTATATCATCAATTATTATTTAAATATTCGTTCCACGGATATCACTAACAAGATTTTTGGAGTCCTCTAAAAAAATAAAAGTTGTACAGCCACAAAATAGGCAAAATAAACTCCATAAATATTGCATAGAGTTGGGAATAAGCAATACCTTTGTAGACATTTAGCAGAAAGTGTCAAATTGTTTGAATAAACTCTATTACAAGTTACGTTCTATTACTGCAATAGTTCTAAATTACTCTAATACAGCAAAAAATTAAAATTGATATTCGACGTTTAGACGTCGTGCTATAGTTATTCATTCCGGTGGATTTTATTTTTGAAATTATATTTCACAAATGTTTTAGATCCTAACCAAATGTTGTTTTTTCCTATACCTGTTTCTGAAAATAAATTGCTCCTTAGCTAAAATGTTTCCTTAGAACTTGAAATAGTTCGGTTTAACATATAGATAAATAAAACAAAAATCTATTCCTTAAGCACATTCTCTAGAATCTTTGTTACTGATGAAAGGAGAGTAACTAGTCCGTATAGGACGACTACAAACTTTTAGAGTATATAGGTAGGGATTATCTTAGA
>NC_051847.1:153859853-153869674 GCF_002237135.1 Teleopsis dalmanni
TCAGTTTTTCTAAAACTGCCGTTGTTTTGGAATTCACGTGTTTCCAACTATTTTTAACGGTGTACTTCCCGGTAATACATTCTATTATTTTTCATAGTTTTATATGTTTGTGTGAAAAACTTTAAAGTATAAGGTAATTGTTTTTGGTTTTCGTAATAAAAACTTTTTTTTGTTTGGTTTTTAAAATTTAGTATACATTTTTACCGGCACAAGTTAAGTGGAATTGAGGTGAATTGCACTCTTCTACTTTTTGTGAGTTTTTATTTTATGGTCTGATGACTGTAACGCTTTGTGGATTTGTTACAAAAAAATGCATTTTATTTCATTAATTTTTTTTATATTAAAACAAATTATTCTTTTTTTTAGTTGTTAATGGCTCATTTTTGTAAATCAAGGTATTCAAAAGCGTTTGTAGCTGCTTATTCCTGTGCCGTTTAGTAATTATTTATTAATTTAACAGTAAAAATTCTGAAAGAATTAAAATTTTAATTACCGGGAAGAAAGTGGAATATGGGAGTTTGGTTGGTTTTTTGTTCTTCTAAATACTGTTCTTAGATATTGATAATTTTTATTAATAAATATATATAATATATATATATATATATATATATATATATATATTAGTAAGTACGCTATAAGTTATTTCCAATTATCTTAATTTCTTTAAGATAATTTTTGATACAACAATACTGCTGTTAAAGGTATAGACGTAACCTATAGCTTTAACAGTAGTATTTACCATTTAAGTGAATATATAAGACACAAATAGAGTTATCATTAACTAGCAATACCAAATGCATATACAACTAGTTCTTGCGTTTGTTCCTGTGTCAAATTTCTTCAATAATGAGGTTACTGTAAGTAACCAAAAAAGCGGTGGTATATACTGCATTGTGGTGTTACCTTGGATTCCGCCCAATGTGTTTTTAATTTACGGAAGCATAATAGGTTCTAGTTATATTCATTATAGCCTCTTTAAAAAAACTTACTTCGATACGTAGTTCAAAGTTATGCTATCATCTAAAAGTACCTCTTCAGCATATTGCTTTTAGCAATGGGCTCTTCTGATTGTAGGTACATTGGGTTTAAGCAACCATAGCAATTTAAAGTTTTTAAAGTTAGGATGTAACATTTTAAAATAATCCGATTCTTTAGAATACTACTTATCAACATTAGTTTCTTTTAAAAATACTGAAGTCTTAAGAACTTCGAATTTTGATTTTTATTTCGTTAATATTAGTATCGACGTCAATTGCTCATACATCTTCGTTTTACCGGGTACTAAGTCGTTTTTTTTTACACTGCTTTAAATAATATAAAATTATTGTAAAAAAAAAAACTAATTTTATTTGCTCATTTTAAACTAGAATTATAATGTTTCGAACATATAAAAAGTTTAAAAGTAACGAATAATCGATTTCATAAACACAGGTATGGCATCTTCCAAATTTATTTGCAATTCAGTTTGTTATTGTTCTGATTACTATTCATTACTAGAAATCTCTAGAGTCCATTGTTAAGACCTACGCAACAATAAATTTATAAATTAAATTACATCTTTATTTAAAGAATAATAATATATATACACCCATACTTGTATTAGAACTAAACACAACATAAGTAACAAAAATTCATATCGAATAATTCTTTAATAGCGAATAGCGAAATTACTAAACAAAAACGTGAGACATCTAATGACAATATCTATAGAGTCTAAGCGGAAAATATTAGAAAATTACCGTTAAGCATAATCTAACCTAACCTAAAAGTCATATAAAATATTGTATAAATGTTTTGTGGTTTGGATAAAATTGTTGACAGATTTTTGGATAAGCTGAGTATTTTTCTAAGAACTCGTTTTTACTATATATTTTGTGTAATTTTATAAACTAAAAATTTGTTGTCTTCAAATCAAATTATCCGAATTGGATATATTTAAATGGAAATGAAGTAATTCTTTATCCGAACATATGAGAAATGGAAATGCACTTAATAAAAATGTAAGAAAATTAAAAAAAATCCTGTAAAATATTCAAAAAAAATAAAACAAAACTATATTGATAGTTCTAATTATTATAGTAATATAGTTTCATATATATATGTATATAAGTCAACACCTGAGTAATCATGCGCTATTATGCGAACGCATGATTGTTACCAAACGGGACATCATCTTGTTTGTCTGAAAAAGTCCTGTTTTAAAATAAAATATTATTAACTTATATATATATATAAATATATATATATTAAATGAATATGAGGATAGTTAGTTTCAAAAACTTCAGTAGTGAATTATGTAGACTTTGTTAAAAATTCGAAATGATTTCAAACTCTATGCTAAACCAATCCAATAGACCTAAGCTAACTTCTAGGATCATAATAAAAAAATGGGGGCACAGAAAGCACTAGAATAACTACAATACAATGTAATTTGTACTTTAAGTGAAATAAAATATAACTTTAGAAATTATTTTAATCGTTGTCTTTCATTGTATAGAAAACATCTCTCACTTACTATATTATTTCTGTTCGTATGCTCTTTATTACATGTCAATTTAGCTGTCATGTAAAATATGTACAAATTAAAATATCTGTTAATAATTGGATATTTCTTAGTAATTAACTAATTATAAGTACACTTTTTTATCGATTGTGATTCTAATTTCTTTGACATATGTATAAAATGAGTTTCATGTATTTGTTTTGAATACTACCACAAGCATTTTAATGGCACCGAAGGCAAATTTTATTGTATTTCATTATAAATTAACTATAAAAGGACTACACTTGCTTACAAAAATATATACAAATATACAAAATTTAATAGCACGTAAAATAATTTATTGCCTCACAGGCGTATATGAAGGCAAAAATCGATTTAACAAGCCCAACTGTTATACTTACGTTGCTAAGTTATACAACAAAGGACACGCAATTCGATTTTACGATTGTGAAAAGATAGTTTTTAGCTGCCCACACAAAAAAAAAATCGTTGAATTTTTTAAATGTTTTCGTTTTTATCTTCTCGACACTAAAAAGCAACAAATTCTTTTTTTCTATTAATATTAAGTACGAATTTTCACAGCAAATTTTTTACACAATTTTTGAGTGAAAACTTTAACTTGATAGAATTTTTGCACCAAGGACATACTGACGGAGTCATCAATCAATCAAATTTTATAAAAATAATTTTGTATATTTAAGTTTCTTGTTTATTTCATTTTGCAATCAAACAGTTCTTGAAAATTATTTACTCCATTATTATTGGAACACACACGCACACACCATAGAAAAGTTCGCCTAAAAGTATCTATTGAATTTATTTAATTCTTAAAAAATTGTACATTTTTAGTGCTTTTGAAATATTTATTTAGTAATTGCTGAAACATTTTATTTTACCATCGGGAACCAGAAATAATTCAGCACAAACGCTTATGCGTTCACAGTACGACTATTGTTTTGGGTGTTGCCAGGCCGTATCCTAGCAATTGGCCGTACGACTTTGGGACTGTACTGCGTTGTTACCAATGTTATTGGCTATTTAGTTTAAGTTTTTAACAATTTGGTTGTCATGACTGCATTTTGGTGCTAACAACACAAAACCCTGATACATTTTCCGTGTGTACAGGTGTAGTGGAAATGGCGTTTTACATTAATTTACCCTAACTTGGCATAGCTATGTAATATGTTATATATCGATATTTCGTAATACACGACTACATACTACACTAACCTCATTATGAATACAAAAGAAAAATTTGCAAATTATAACTTATATATTTTTATTATTACGGGATTTTACGTGGGTGTAAAAACTCGCCATTTCGGCTAATTAGTAAGTTGGATAAAAGCAAAAACAAATTCCTTTAAGGAGTAAGGCTAATGCAGTACATAAAATTCTATTATACATAAATTATACTTGTAATATACAGTTTCATTAATTTATTACTTATTTTAACAGACATTTTGTATGATACTATAAGGCAGACAGGATTATTTATTTCATTCAAGTCCTACTAATTGCTTGAAGTATATTATATATATATATTAATATATAATATAATAATACCATAATAATACCATATAATACCATAATACCATACCATAATACCATATAAATATATATATAAATATAAGTAATCTGTGTAAAATTTAAGTTTAATTGGATAAATGTAAATGGCGCCCCAAAAATCCCAAAGATTGGAAAACCATTGCTTATATGTCCGACATATTTAATTTTACATTGAAACTGTCTTCCCAAAAGTTATAGATCTGTTAAAAATAAACAATTCACTCATACAAAGTTTTACTGTTTTTCTAATAATTATTGAATAAAAGAAAATATAAGCTGAAATCACCCGATTCCTATGAATGTAGTTGCCCGCTTCAGCTTTACAAAAATTGCTATATTTCTTCTAATAAAAAGGCACTCATTTTAGTTTTCTCCGACATAATTTTTATTGTTTTATTTAAAGTTGCTGGAATAAGGTATCTTTATTAGAATTTGGGAAATGACGGCGGTAATCGTTAACACTTTTTAATATGTACTGTTTTTGATTCTCATTTTTTATTAAAATTGAATTATAGTCCAACATTATTTTCACTTCTCTCTCTGCCGTATCGTTTACTCCTTTTAAGCTTAAAAGCGTTTTCTTAGCTTGAATAAAACTAACGTCTTCATGCCATTTAGTGGGACATATTTTTATGAAGTCATCACTTTCTATATTCAAAATTCGAATCCATCTTTATCTTTGTCTCATATAATACATTTGAATCAAGAATTCCAAACAAACAAGGTCTGAGCTTAAATATCAAAGATTATTACATATTTTCTCCAAAGTAACTCTAAATATATCCCCTAAAATTTTTTCATATTGATAGAGATTAGAAAGAAGATTAAAATCTTAATAAGGAGCTTTAAATCATACTTCAATATACACTTTAGTAATAAATATACATATATCCCAAAAACGATTTCTTTATTTCGCGACAATTTGTACGCTTTCTTAACTAATAATATTTTTAATGCATATATGGTTTTCGCCATCGGTCTTGGGTGATGTATAGCCTCAGGGGTTTGAAAAAATGTTCTTAAAAATGTTTCCAATAAACATCTCTTGCTTGGTTATACTTAAGAATCTTGTTAAGGAAACTTATAATTCGTAACACATCATCTTTGTTCAACGATTTTCTTACTATTTGATTTCTGAGCCGACTGCAAAATTATCAACGTCTATTTTCAAACAAAACTTTTCAAATCGTTGAATTAGTTCAACATTTCGACTTTCAGACTTGCAAAT
Organism: Teleopsis dalmanni; assembly: GCF_002237135.1. Classification (NCBI taxonomy): domain Eukaryota; kingdom Metazoa; phylum Arthropoda; class Insecta; order Diptera; family Diopsidae; genus Teleopsis; species Teleopsis dalmanni. The sequence continues at coordinate 153,865,154 of NC_051847.1, forward strand.
CTTAGCTTGGAAGTAGTTTTGAGAATAATTTGGTAAATGTGATGTCTGCAAGCTAAATATAAAACATGTTTTTCTAAATGTTTTTCAATAATTGAGCAAGTTTCATTAAGAGAACCAGTGTTCACACCTGTCGTATCAGAAACTAAAGCTTGCACGTGATCGTGCAAACCCCAAACCCCAAATTGATTTATAAATAGCAGATACCTGTGCTCTTCCGGTACCATTTTTCACTGTAGGTATTTCAAGTAATTGCTTAACAGATCCACTTGAGATTATAATGGGTAGACAAACAAAATATGGAATATTTTTTTTTCCTTCTAAATCTGGCAGCAATTTTCCATCCCAATGCAAACAAACCTTAAACTTTTTTTTTAATTCTTCTACTCACAGGTCTTGTCAAACAGTGCGTATGGAATTTTTATCCAAAATAAAACTATTTGGATGAAGTCCTAACGATTCAATTATGGCGATAATAAGACGTACAGCATTACGATCACAATAAGATCATTATAGTATAAGATCATTACGATCACTATATTATAAAAAAAGTAATTTTAAAACCAAATTATTTATATAAAAACTGTTCATTATATATAAAGGACTAAATAAAGGACAATATAAGACAATTCATTAATTAATAATTTTTTATTTTCTTATTTTGGCGAACTTAAAGGTCAACAAAACCTCTTGAAAGAGTTAATTACTTAAATAGGATCAAATATTGATATGTAAATAAATACTTAAACAAAACTGTTGTCATTAAAGACGGAAATAAAAACAAGACAAATAAGGAGCAGGACGAAAAAAAAGAATAAAATAAAGACAAGAAGAGTACAAAAAAGAAACCAATTTAATTTTGTTACTTGTAAATCGTTCAAATTGAATTTTCCACTATTTAAACTAATTTAAATGTTAAACCTCTTTGAAGCGTGTACAGTTTAGTCAAAACAAAACAGCAAACAGTTTGAAGGATAACGCAGGATAACAACCACAATATGCCATTATGCAAAGGAACACAATTTGAATAATAAAACAATAACAACGAGTATAGCGACAGTTGCTCACCGTTGTGCTTTTGAACTTTGTACCCAACTTGAATTAAAAGTATGCAAAATAATTGAATGAGTGCGCTATGGTCAGTATAGCGGACATATGGAAAAGTAGTGTGAAGTACTATAATATACTATCTCCATTAAAGTTTTTAAATGAAACTTTAAAAATTAATTATTTTTAAGTCTTTTTAGAAAGGTTTGGATATTGTACAAAAAAAAACACACCGCAGACGTCGTTTGTGGAATAATTATATAATGATATATATATTAATTATATAATCTTTGAATATCTTAATACATATTAATATTAATAATAGTTTATTGATACACAAATAAAAAACGAACAGAAACAAATTTCGAAACAAATGATGTTATCTGGTAAAAATGACCAACAAGAACTGATTTTTACAAAAACATGTATGGAATAAAATTCATTTAAACTATTTTTAAAGTATTAGTTTTTTTGACTAAAGATTTTTTTGACAAATTTTTTTTTGAACAGCAGCATATAGAACAGTTAATATTGACTATAGGTGGAGTTTCACACTATTCTTTAATGCATTTTAGATAAGGGAATTATATCCAAAATTTACCTCCAGAATTTAGGTTATTTATTTAATAATTTTAAATAAATTATCGTAAATTAATATATATATATATTAATTTATATTTCTATATATAATCAATAAATTAATTAATCAAACATAAGACCTACTAACAAATACTAACAAATATTTTACATGAGAAATAGACATAAATCTACCATAATAACATAAATATAAAACATAAAAATAAAATAGAAAAATTAAAAATGGTTTACAATGTTCAAATTATGTGAAATATTTTTACCAAATCTGGAGTATTAAGATTTTTAAGAGTTTTTTTCTAAAAAAAATGTATGTTACTTCTATTCTTAATATATTAAAGAATTATAATCAAATCTAAAAAATACCCAATTTAATATACAATATATAATTTTTTAGTGAGTATTTTAATCTTTCACAACCAAACTATTTTTATTTTAATTTTTATATTTTACACATAATGGTTTGACTAAAGTTTTAATATTAATCAAAACTCAAATGTAAACTCATACATAAAAATAATTAGTTATCTGTATATAATAGAATACAAAATACAAAAAATTAGCTGTTCATTTAAGTCTTAAGTTTTATTGCTATATTACATTTTTGTTAAAGCTACAATATCTGCGAACACATATTGCACAGTGTAGCGGTTCAAATTGATTTTTATGCTTAGTCTTTTTAACATGGCTATGATGACCTAATAAAGCGGAAGTAAACTTGGTTAAGTGAAATTGTGGGATTGAATTGACTGTTTGAGTAAGAACGCGGCAAAACTTAATGAATAAAATCCTGTCGCTGACAGGAAAACAGAATTTAAATATCTCTTTCCTTCCCGTTAAATTATTTCTTTGGACTTTATTTCTTGGACTTAAGTTCTTTATGAATTTTAAATTGACGGTTTCGTTATACTCAATTGCAGTTTTATTTTGTTCAACCTCAATATTATTAAGTAGAGTTCAGTTTTAGTTTTAGATACCAAATAAATTTTAAGATTACAGATTCTTCATTGTATTCGACGCTGTGATTATCGATACGGAATAGTGATTTTTAATTGTATCATAGATAGTTATTTTTCTTGACATCACTTGTTGCTTTATGACTAGAATGAAGGATATAAATAACGTTAGTTATCCGACTTAAAATACAGAACATCTTATAGTTAAAAAGCTCTCAAAATAAAAAAGAAATAGCCAGTTTTAAAAAGATATTTTGATCTAATAACAAAGTGTATTTTTGAAATGAATGAACTATATGCATATGTACATCAGCCACAATATCTAAAAAATTAAATAATAAACTCACTTATTAAACACTTACAGAATACTTTCCAGCTCTAGATCTATTCACTAAGCATTCTCTGCCAAAATTCTTAAAAGTGAATAGTATTTTATCCACACTTAAAAGAAGTACCTTAACCAGCTAATTGACTCTGCAGTATATTAATGTCCCAAAACCCAAAACATATTATTTACTTCGCTTATCTAATAGAGAGATTAGCAGGACAATGATATTCTTCTTGATTTTATCTCCACATTTTTAGATAAATCGATAAATCGATTTTAGGAACCTTATAGATGACCATAAGTTTAGCTTGGCAAATACTAAATAGAGAGAAAATACATAACACAGAGAGTCTGTAGCCAATTAACCTAATAAATGTGTCTGAGAATATATTACTCCCGCATTTAATCCAATAAAAAATAACACTAAAAGATCCCCTAAGCAGTGAAAGTTTGAAAAATATTTTTCTATTTTTCTTTTATAAACAAAGATATATAGTTTTTAGCATAAAATTTATTGATTGCTGATGTGTTTATTGTAGTGAAAATTATTGTATAAAAATTTTACTGATATTTGTGAAATAAATAGTATGAAGAAATAAGTTTTAGAGAAATATTGCATTCAACATGTTTTTGATGCCATTCCATAGATGTTTGAAAAATTTTACACATAACACGGAAAATAACATATTTAAATTTGTTGTTGTTTATTTTTCGATACCTCATGTTAATTCTATCAACTTCTCCTAGTGACACTCTAACTTCGAAACAGAAAATAGCAAGTAGTTTTGGTAATAAAATTATAAAATTTATATTAAGTTAGATATAAAGAAGTAAATTCGAAATACATTTCATAAATTTTAATCCTGGCAACTGCCGAAGTCTAACCAATTCGTTCTATTGGGGAAAAATAGACCACATTTTTCTTTTTACTGAATGGCAACCATTTTCAATATCGACAGCATTTAGTTTATTCTAGAAACAAAGTATAAAATTCTACAACTATAGAACCTAATTCAATGTTCTTTAGTTACCATGATTTAAGGAATTTAATTATATACGATCTAATTCAAGGACTTATATTAATAACAATAGCTTTTCATAGCAAAATAAAGTAATTATTACCTACTTTGCTGATTATATAGTCTTCCCTTTACGGAATTTCTTTAATTTTTACTTAACCATTTTGTTTCTTGCTTCTTTAACCAATGTGTAATGTTTAGTTGATGTTTCATCAATCGATTTGTTATAACCAATATTTCCGAAAAGTAACCATCTTCATTCCTGCTTGTAATATATTCCTCAAGGTTATATCAACTCCGTCTTGAAATCTCCATCCATGCAGGCTTCGACCAAGCCTTGCGCTATAAACCTCCTCAGTACCTCACCCTTTATTTCAATGAGCAGGACTCTGATCGCTTCATCATTTCTCTCTCTAATCGTAGCTCTCGTAACCTTGGTCATACCTTGAGTAAAATTTTAAGATCTTACCCCCGCGCTTGCGCTATAACCACTTCACCAATTCTCAGTACACCTTAGATGAACCTAGCCTGCTTGGTATTAAGCCTTCTGGTCTCATCTCTCTTCCTTGATTACTGAAAT
>NC_051847.1:153869774-153881645 GCF_002237135.1 Teleopsis dalmanni
TAAATTTCTTGGACTAAATTTTACTTTACCATTCTGTGCCGGTTCACATACTGCATTAACTAAATTTCATACATCATTGCAGAATTCTTCATAAGTAATTGAAATTCTTAAGTCGTTATTTATGTTGCAAAGAAGAAACAGTAACTTTTTGTTGCAGCGTTGCACGCAATGTTCTGTTCACATAGCCTAATTAAATGCAATTTTGTAAATGTGCTGAATGCAACTCTGAGCGTGTGTTGTAGTATGTCATTCCTAAATTATTCAAGATGTGCGAAAACAATAAAATTAGCAACATCTGGTGTTTCAGTAGAACTAATAGCTGTGAGTAGTCTTATATCTTAAGTCATCAGTGAGAATGAAGGTTTTTTGTTACGCCTACACTTTCCCAAATAGGATTGATGCGTGCCGCAAAATGACATGTGTTTAAACTTAACCCAAATTTAAATTTTAGTGACTTTTAAGTATTTTTAATTGCCTACTAAATTGTTATTACAATCAATTTACATTAAGTTTTTTGATTATTATCGGGTTTAGGTTATTTATTTAATATATCAAATTATAAAAAATACATATATTAATTTGTGTTAAATACTTTAATTGTATTTTAATTTTTTAAAAAAAATATTAACATTACTGATATTTCGGTTTATTTCATAGACTATCTTCAGTGTACACATTAATTTAAAATTTATTTAAAATAGCAATTACTTTAAAAGTGATTTGATCACAAGATATACAATATACTAATACTTAAAATATCAAGTAAAATTGCTTTTAATCTTATACTTTCTTACTTGCTGATATGTTATAAACAATATATAATATGCCATATATAGCTTATGTGTAATAAATAAATAACGTTATTACGTTCTGTATGTAAAATTTACAGGGATACCCAATTCGCCTACAACTACAAATAATAATAACGTTATTAATTTTTGTGTCGTAAGTTTAAAGGGTGATCGTAATAAGGTATTGATATCGTTTTAAGGTACTGATATTTAGTCTTTATAGGCTTTAGTCCGATGTTTTATATTGTTATTTTATTGCGCTAATTTACAAAGAGATAATAACTATAATGAAACATTTGCTGCTCGTATGTGTCTAAATATACACTAATTTATAATGAGATGATAACCATAATAAAATTTTCGTTACGGCGTATGTGACTAAATGCACACTAATTTAAAATAAGATGATATGCATAAATAAGTTGCATAAGATAATTAAGTACAGAAGCATTTGCATCTGGGTATTTTGAAGAAAAAGCAATAATGTGATGGCACTATCAACTGCATGGAAAATATCAGCTAGCAGTGTTTAGAGATTTCGAACATTTAAATAGAAAAAAATCAGCAGTAGTTTTGCATAACACCGTAGCGGTATTTGGCTGATAGATCAAAAACAATCCATCTGCAGTGAAAGTAGTATATGTGATTTTCCAACAAAATTATTAAGATAGAAATGCAAACTACATCTTGATATGCAAAATAAAATAAATGTAACTTCAATAAATCAAAGATAATGCAGCGGTTTAAGAATCAGCTGAAATAATAAAATCTAACACTTTAGTTCCATTAACCCGTACATAGCTTGCCAAAAAAATTAAAAAATATATTTAAGTTACAACTTAAAAGAAAAAATTAAATTAAATTATAGTAAAAGTAAAAAACTATAATTTCTAAAAATCATTTTATATTAATATTTTGTATAAACATACAGAAATTTCTTGTTGAACTTTTATAGTTATTTGTTTGGAAACTTAATGAGAATTATAACTTTACTAATTTATATATAACAGTATTGAAATGTTTATTATGAAATTTGCATATATAAGTTCAAAATTATTGTTTATATTTTCACATTATAGTGCACAAAAAATAACAGACTTAAGTTTAAATAGTTGTATATATATATTACTGTTGAAAATACGATATGTTTTTTTTATATGCAAAAAAAAAAAATATTTATTGCTTGTATTTGAATATTCATCATTGCTTTTCATTGGATTAAAAAAGAAAACATTATATATATTTAAAAAGTTTTTCATGTTACTAACATTATGTTATATTTTTATTTTTAGTTTTAAATTTTAGTTTTGAACAGAATTTTATTAATAAGTAAACAATTTAAAACCAGACAAGATTTAAGATAGAATGTAATATTTCTCAGATTGTCTTCGCTTCTAACACTCAGTTGGCACTTTCATTTTAAGGAATTTTGGAGATATGTTAAGAATGGGTATATATAAATAAAGATAAAGATATCTAAATAATTTCTTCATACAATTATTGGCATGAGGTGAATTTTGGGTTAATGAAGTTGCTGGCTTAACACATTTAAAGGTCGTGTTGAATTTTTATAGTATTTTTTTTATTAGATAGTATTATTTTAAATAACTTATACATTTTTTTCTTTTATTATTTTGGAAATACCAAAAGTAATGTCAATCGAACAGCTGTGTCTTAATAACTAACTAATGGTGTTTCCACTAGTTGGACTTTAACAAGACTATTATATTCTAATGCAAATACTATTATATACTATAATATATACTATTATATTATATAGCTATTATATACTATTACTATAATAATATTATTTTCGAAATATCTATGTGTTAGCGAAAAAATTAGTGTGTCTGCAATGGTCTTGTAAAATTTGAGCAAATATAGATACAAGGTAAGGGTCATTAAATTATTTTTCAAAAAAAAGTATTTGTGTAAAGTGAAATTTATTGATTTTTTAAAGAACTAAATTCATAAAGAAATTATTTTTCAAAATTAAATTGTTAATATTAAAGTCTTATGAAATTTTCAGCAAAAGTTGAATAAAAATTTAATTTACATTTTAATTATTTAACAAAAAAATTTTAATTAAAATAATTTGGGAATTTTTGTATAAAGTATTTTTTTTTCAAAGAAATACAAAGAATTTATATTATAACTACTCTATTATAGACTAAACTGAATCATTTTTCTATAGAAAACTGTTTTTCTTTAAATGTTTATAGAATTTTTCTTTAAAAATTTTCAAGAATTCACTGAAGATACACTTACATATATAAAGAATTTGAAATTAAATTAACGTGATAATTAACAATATTATTTATTAATTGTTTAATTAAACAAATGTTTAAATGAAAAAATAATTATAAATTCTTCTTAAATTGAAACTAGTTTACAGAATTCGTGAGTTTATAATATACACTGGTCCACAAGCCGGCCAAAGCGTAAGAACACACAAAGAGCACACAACTCGAGATATTTTTGCAGTGTAAAATGACTTTTAAAACAGTGCAAGTAATTATTTGTAATTAAGAGTAATGTAAGTGCCTGTATATATACTTGTTTCAGAAGTTGTTGATATTTTCATTGTGATTTTTTTTTATTATGATTGATATAAGAAAACCGAAGTTTCAAGCACGTTGTACGTGTTTGGCTACTTTTTTCTTACAAAAATAATTTTTATTATAGTCAAGTTTACTTTTAATTTCATTACATAAAACAGCTACGAATGAATTTCAGGCAGCAAAAAGATATCTTCTTGTGTGCAGTACTGGTAAATGAAATTTATTACACATGTAATTGATTTCGAAATAGAACTTGACATTGGCATTAAATAGAGTCACTGAAATGTGCTTATCTTCTTCAGTTACTTACACTGAAAAACATTCAGAATAATTCAATTAAAATTTACAATTTACAATAATATCTTGTACATTTTTCTACTTTACTAAAATCTATACAGTTTTTATACATAAGTTTCAATATATGGTTTGCCTCAAGTACCCACCAGCAACCTTAACATTAAACAGTATTTGGTATGCCCAAAAGCAATGTAGTTTAGTAGCAGCGTTTACACTATCTACGCTTGAACTTTGCCGTCATTTTGATGTATCGTACGACTACAGAAGTTGTGTGTGAGTGAGATGATAAATATCTACCCATAAATGTATAATTAACACACATACTCAGCTAAATCCACATATGCTTAAGCACACTCCGATGAATAATCACGCCAGAAAACAAAAAGAAAATTTAACTAATTTATGCCCACACATTAACATTTCAGCACACACTAACAAACTGAGGCTTGTAAGATGGCCACATACACAGGCAAGTTTAATTAGTGGAAAATATGTGTAAAATTTTCTGCGTCATACTACTCGCACTTCTGTGTGATATACGAGCATTATAACTGAAACCCCTCATCTACTCATGAACCCCAAGTGAAGATTTTTTGCTTTACGTGGACTTAAGTTAATTTTTTATTAATTTTTTTTTTGTTTTGTTATCAGTTAACAGAAATGTGTGTGAGTGACTTAATTTATTTTGTGATATGTGTGTGTGAACGTAAATGAGAGGAGGAAAGTAAGGCGCAAGTTAATTACAATGGCAGTAATAAATTTCATAGTTTTTTGTAATTTAAATAAAAAATCTGGTTGCATTTTAATGTGCAATAATTTTAATTAGAAAATATATGAAAATAACTTGAATATAGAACAGCAGATAAGCAGTTGCTGAGGCGTGTATGCGTGGTTTTGATCTACGAGTACAATATTTATACGAATATATATATTTAGTAGTCAGTTTTTTCAAATATTTTTTCCTACTTTGAAGTAATATATATTTTTATTCAATTGTTTTTTTTTTTCCATTAGCTTTCAATAAACATTGCTCTTCCATATAAAAGTTAGATTAAATGAAAAAAATTTACTTAATTTATTTTAAATGATTAAGCGAATTTCTAATTTTGCGAATTTCAAATTAAGCGAATTTAATATGCAACTTTGTAAAAGATAAATTTCCGAGTAATACATTTAAATTAAACGTTTTTCTTCAATTATTCAATTAGATAACATGAGTTCTAACTTTTTACTCTTCATCAGCGATTAATAAACATTCCTCTTCCATAGAAAGTTAATTTGAATAATCAAAATATAAAATATTTTTATTGGACTATTATTTTACAAGTAGATTCTAAAAAAATTGATTTCATATGTAGTTGCACTTTTATTTGAAAGAATAAATTTTCATGTATTTATTTTAAAGTATATCTTTTTAGTTACTAATCTTAAAAATGTGGAATATGTTCAGAGCAGTGTGAACACTTTCTAAATACCTTAATTTAATTTATCCTTATTGTAGAGGGGTGAATATTAATTAGAAATTTTTGAAGCATATGAGATATCTACATATCGGTATTTAATATCGATTCCAAAAATCTAAATATTGGAGATGTTTATTTAATTAAAAACTATTAATATTTTTAATGTAATACACACCGTCGGAATTTCTATAATAAACGTTCTAAAAATTTTTAGTTAAGAGAGTGAATATCCCAATTTTTTTATTGTGATATGCCTAGAATTTTATTTACAAATAGCAATTGTGAAAGATCTATATGTCGGTATTTCTATAATACACCGGATATAAAACCTTTCAGTCAGGAGAGTCCATCTCTTAATTTTTTTATTGAGAGATGTTTAGAAATCTACTTATTATAAGCAATTATGGAAGATCCATATGAAATATTTTATATAAGGCTCAAAGCGTGCCCTCGGTATTTCTGGGATAAATAGCATTTGAAATCTTTTAGTCAGGAGAGCCAATCTCTCATTTTTTTATTGTCGAAAGTCTAGAATTTGACTTATAAATGGCAATTATGAATGATCTATATGAAAAATATTATGGAAAACTCAATTAACGATAACCCCGTAATTCTTTCTTATATAAATTGATTACAAATTAATTGCATTTATATAAGTAAGTAATTTGATAAAATAATTAAGATTCAATTATTTATAAATTCTCAGAACTATTTTATACAGACTGTCATTATCTTAAATGATAAAAAAAAGAAACTAAATATTGTTGCATTTTAATTTTCTATAATTTAATATATATAATGACAGCACATTCAATATATTAGCTTAAGGGAAAATGTTTGATAATCGTGAATAGATTTATCACTGCATTATGCATTGAAATGAACTTTATTTTGTATGCGAAATCACAGCGTGTTGTATGTAAAAATTACAGTCCTCACACAAAGCAACTAAAAATAAATTATAAATGAGTTTCGCGTTGGAAAAACTACACCCACCTTAATGCCAAGGTGGCCTAATTCTCGTAATTCAATTCAGTGTTGCATTGTTATGGAGTTTAATTGCATTTAATTACAATGTTGGCGATGATAGATTAAAATTTCGATACGAACGGAAGTGGGAGAAAGTAAAACGTATGCGTGTTAAAAATGAAAATCAAATATTCTAATTAAATTTCGAGTGTGTGAAAACTGTAGTACACGTACCACGCCATCATGGAGAAACTTTAATGAATTAGCGCCATTGTTTTAAATATAATTAGGCTGATGGATTTCAACCTAGATTAATTGAAATATATAATATAGATACGTGCTACAAAGCGGATGGATATTATTATAGAAGTCAATTAAATATAAAATAAGAGAGCGCTTGAAGTACGAGTATCTGCTTTATATACTTATTAAATTTACTAAGCAATAAGTATATTTATATATACTTATTAAATTTACTAACTAATGAGTACATTTAATTATACTTATTAAATTTCGATTGAACTATTATTTGTAATAAGTAAATTATTTTTGTTATTTAATTAATTAGATAATATTAATTAAAATATATTTTAAAAATTATAGCAGTTATATTTAATTTGATTTAAGTAGTATTAAGTATGCAATATTTCATTCATGAAATTATTTAATAAATTAATTTCAATTGAATTGTAATAAGATTTGCATAAATATATGCCTAATTAATTATTGAAAAGTAAAATAATAAAATTTTTATAAATTGTATAACATTTATAATTTATTAAACTAGTTTTTTCACGTATGAAAGTATATGCACATAATATAAACTCATTAAGCTCTTAGAATTCATTTAAGTAATATGCATATTTAAATAGTATATTCCCCCATCTGCAGCCTCACCGAACCACATTCACTCAATCATAAAATATATAATTACTTTAATGATTTGATAATTACATTAGCATATGTGCCATGATATATAAAAATATTTCCACACTGCCACCACATTATAACCACATCACTGACATTTTACCACATCCAACGAATTTTATTTTCAAGTTACCACAAAATTCATTTTTCGCAGTGGCAACGTCAATGGCGTCACCAAAACTTGCCCCTCACTTCTAGCACTTCTCGAGCAGTCGTATTCTTAAGTACTTGTAAGTATGTGAGAATTATTGTAATCGTTTTAAATAGTTTCAAATTAATTGTGTGCACATTCTAAGCGCGACTTAAATACAGCTTAGCAGAGTATCTATATACACACTCTATTATTACTATACATATATATATATATATATATTTCTATCTACCGTTTATGAGAAAAAGTACAAATGCTGTGTGGAAACAAGTGTCGTTTTCCTTCACAAAACGTTTAGGCTTGGTTTTTCCGCCCTTCTTTTTTACTTAACTTGCATGAACCATTAGATTTTGCATTTGAAGTAGAGTTGCCAAGTATTACAAAAATATGTTGTCTTAAATTTGATTTTAAAGACAGTTATGATGGTAGCCATTATTTCACTTAATAGAAGCTTTTCTACTTATTGAAGAGGTTTTTTAAACAGTAGTGAATTGCAACAACAAAATTTTGATTAATTTTTAATTAAATTCTTGGCTGACCACACAGTTGTTTCGAGTATTGTCAAATACCCATCATCAGTGTCTTCGTAAATAATTTTTTGAGATTGCAAGTATCAAGGGTTGAATTGCTGTTCTGCCAAATTTGAAGCTCAGAAACAATGTTTATTAGCCAACTGACTAAAAGCCATACTTGACTTGTATGTTCACACTTGAAGTTTTGTTAATTTGCTGTAAAAGTTCATTTACAAATTCATTTGCTGTGTACTAAAGTTTTTTATAAAATATTAAAAAGATACTAGTATGTAAATGTATAATTCGTTTTTCTGATATTTTATATTAATCTATAGATAAGAATCAATATAATGTACACATACTATATAGATATAGTCAAATATGACAATTTTTGAAGCAGTATTCTTCTAATTTAAGACAATTATAAATTAAATGTGCTGTTTCGATAGAATTATTTTAAATGTTCTTATATACTCACATGTTTTCTTTGGCGCTATTTTGATATCCTGGGTACGCGTATTTGACAACGGATTTTATTAGAGTGAGTTATTTAGAACATTTTCTTTATATACGCATATATCTTAATTTTGGAGATATCGAAGTTCGAAAGCAGAATACGTAAAGAATTACGTACATCTATTGTAAAGATATTATCAGTATAGGTCATGGTTTTACTAGTTACTGCATCTATTTTTCACCCATATTTTTAGTTAAATTTAATTTGATTTTCCTTGAAATCTGGTAACTTCCTTTGCCTTACCGTTTACTTAATGTACAAAAATTAATTTCTGTATTTAGTATAAGTAAAATGTGCGAAAATCATTTGTGTAAGTCAAGTGAGTGCAAAAGTTGAATGGTAGTGGCAGTGACAGGGTTGATGTTAGGGGGCATATGATAGCAGGGTTGGCAATGTAATTAATTTCTTACTGATTATACGAGGCTTGTTGTTGGGTTTCATGTATAGAAGTGCTCAACTAAATTAAAACAGTCAAAAGTTGTTTATTTTCTCTAAACAGAGTTGATTTGAAAAAAAAATGAAACTGAGATATAAAAAGAAAAATATATAAAAAAAATAAAAGCAAAAAAAAAAATTGACTTTTTCTTTTAATTTTATAAATTTTTTGTTTTTAAGAATAAAATGGAGAAATGTATATTAAAAAGCCGCTTAAGTACTGCTATATTGTTACTACCATTTTATGCCTTTTAAACTAATGCTCGCTAAGTCGCTTAATTTAGTCGAGCATTGGTTTCTATACACACGCCACAAAGAGCGGGGGAGGGCGGCTATAGCACATGTTTAGCATATTCAAATTCCTTTAGAAATTCAGTAGCGAAAATGTTGTAAAATAAATAAATAAAATACATTTCTAGCATTTATTATGTATACGAATACGAAATAATGATGTTGCTGTTGGTACGGAAACGGATTAAATCGGAAGCGGAAGTTGTACACTTTGGCGCTCTGTGTGCTGAATTTTAGAGTGGTAAGCACATCATAATCACCAAGCACTAATAACAACGAGCAAAACAATCACAGCCACTGTTTTCCCATTGCCAACATATCTCGACTGCAAATATTTGTTGAAAATTTTTGTAGTAGTAAGTGAAGGGCGACAAGTGTTGCCAACATTGTTGAGAAATTTTCATGAGTTTTTTTTGTTAAATTTATTGTTTGCTATTTTTGTACGTCACTTTGCAGAAACCAAAAAAAAAACTAAAAATAATCTGTTTTATTATGGTTTGTCTTATTTTAAATTTAAATTTTAGCTCATTTCATTTTTACCGTCTGTTCTAAAACTGATCAAATGGTTGAGATAAACTTGATGAAAGTGTCTGAGACGAAATTATCGTCTGTAGGCAATCTGCCCCAGAAAGTAAGGAAATTTGCATGAATTCGCATTACATTTTAAATGTTTTCAAGTGTTTTAGGTAGTTTTTAGTTTCACTGAGAAAAACGCATTATTTTCGGTACTTAAAATTGGAGTTTTAAAAAAATTTCATTTTAATTTTGTTCATAATGGGAAATTTAATAGTTTGAAAAATCTGCTAACTATACACTGAGATATCTTAATCAAAGCATTGTTTTAGGAAATTATGTTTCCACATAATCTTAAAATTGATCAACGTTTATGAAAAAAAATTATTCATGACAATAAGAAATATACATCAAATTAGTATAAATTAGTTTTCACTGAGAAACTGTAAAACCTCTTAATCCGAAGCTATAAACGTTATCATTACTTATAAATAATCTATTCATTTGTTATTTCATACGAGTATAATTTAAAATTATTAAAAATTGTTAACAGACTATCTATATAAATTACATAGGCAGTTCAGGTTCTAAAGGTTTAATACAGAAAAATTTAACTACTTAGTTTCTCCAAGTTCTTATAATTTATAATAATTTAAAAAATATTTGAATAAATTCTGAATACCATATATATCAATTATCTTCCAATTTTTTTCAGTTTCAAGGCATACACAGAGTGGAAATGAATAAGGGAAATTGTTTATAAATTTCTTCTAAATACTATTTTAACCATTAAATATAGAAGCATAACTTTTGCAAAAACCGTTTAGTTACCTCTTTTCTCTCTCTCTCTCTCTCTCCCTCCCTCTCTTTTATTACGTCTAAACGTAACAGATACATTAAGTTTGTAATAATTATATTATACATAAAGAAGTTATGTCGAACATCATAGAATCTTTATATAATTTTGAACAAATTCAATATTATTAAAACCTAGGTAGTTGTTACTACCTCCACAATTCTTGTGGGTGTAACTCTGTTATCAACAGCTTGGTAGATTTGGTAATAGGAAATCTCTTAATCGATAGCTAGCGTTTTCGATGTGGTCTATGAATAGAACAGTGACTCATTTAAAAAGGAATTTTGAGAAATTTTATTAAAGTTTACATTTAATCGGAAAATTTTCAATATATGAAGTTTCAAATGGTTAGAAATATTTTAATGAGTTTTAACTCTAAAATTTGTTCTTGAATACAGCTTGTGTCTAAGTGTACCTATGGACAATACCTACCTTACCATTGTTGTTATAATGGTTGTTATAGTGTATAACCAACGCATTCTCGCTTTTTTCTTTAAGTTTTCTTGATTTAAGACTTGTATCTAAAATGTTTTATCACACAATAAATGGTATTGTTCTAATAATCACAGTATTAAATCAACGTACTGAATAATTGCATTTCAAGTTTATTATTTTCTCAAAGCCAAGAATGGCTATGGGCTCCTGGAAGTTCGAAATTTTATTTAATTAAATTTGAATACGAGTAATATCCTTTAAGTCGCTTCAACAGCGTTGGTGTTCTAGAGACATCCTCTTCAGTTGTGTGAAGTTTTAGGATGTAACACATCATTTGATAATTTAGTGATGACAATAGTGAAGCCTAAATCTGTCGGAAGCTGAATAGAGAACTGTTAGATATTGGTGTGGAATTAGTGTAAGGAATCTCCTACGTCTTTAGAGTGTCTAAAGAAATAAATAGTTGTAACAGTGGATAAATCAATAGGTAAGTGAAGAATCAATAACCATTAATAATTATTAGTGAGTATTGTTATAATATGAAAACAGATGGACAGTAGGTACAGATTCTATTCATCTGACATGATTTATATTTAAGGGATTTCGGATAACCAGATTTTTTTGGGTTTTTGTTTTTAAAGAAACAGTTCTATATAACGATGTTTGTGAACACAGCAATTAGATAAAAGGTAATTAAAATAGTTATTGGTTAATTTATTAGTTAAGTTTATAGTAAAAGTTATAAAAGAAGTTCGACTTTAATGTCCTAAGATATTTTTATTGGAGACTACATTATCTACGCTGACAAAAAAGTAGGTGGTTTAGCACGTATAATTTAATAGCGGATCGAGCATGATAATAGTATGAACTATTAGTATTGTTGAATTTAAACAAAAGTTTGTTTCTGTTTGTTTAACAATTTATTTATCTGTTGACTGTTAATATACAAAACAGTGTCACAATTCTTGTATAAATAATATTGCTTGGGAATACTATTTCACTTGAATGGGAATTTTCTATAACTTCTAGCACATAATGTCAACATGTGGATGCAATTATTTCATATACTATTATATAGAGTCAATATAAAATTACTGGTAGAAATGTGTTTATGTTCGAAATTCATATAACAAATTTAAAACTATATGTGAAA